>NW_006160040.1:3666166-3668509 GCF_000334495.1 Tupaia belangeri chinensis | reverse complement strand
GCAGGAATTTGTTATTCTTTACATGTTGTTCTTTTTTCAGTAATGTATTTTTATGGTAATTTCTACAACAAAGTCATTAAATTGTGCAATTCTTACCAGATACAGCCAGTAGAGTGTTAGCATCAACCGGAATGGCCCATTGTGCTATTCCTAGAACAAACAGTTCTCTCCAAGCATCTTCCAAAAGCATCAGCTGTCATACAATAGATGTATAATATAATATAGTGTGTAATTTATAAATTTATAAACAATTTCAATATGTAAATTTCCATTATTTTAAAAAGTGTTTCAAATGTCTGTCTTGGTAAATTTTTTTCCTGAACAGTCTAGTTTTCCCTTATTTTTCCTTATTTTCCTTTTTGAAAAGGTGCCTATAGATGTGCACATGTATTTGAGAGTCAGCCCTGCCTATTCCCCAAAGTTTGTTTCTCTCAAAAAAAAAAAAGATTCACTCCTCTTGCCCTTGCATCCACCTAGTCCTAACCACCTAGACACTTTTCCAGAGACCCAGGCTTTATGAAATGTCACCAAAAGCTCACTGGGCAGACTCTCCTCATATAGAATGTTGATATTATCTGACTAAGCTTGCAGATCTCTGCCCCCATCTTCCTGGGAGGGCTGAGGGGGCTGGGCTGGGAGAAAAATCACTAATTCCCAAGAGGCATGCCGGGGGAAATCAGGGTGTAATTATGTTAATCGGGTTTTGCTGAGTTTACCTCGTCACACTGCCTGATTTTTCTGAGACTCATAAGTGGACAGCATCAAGGTGCTTGTCATTTTCATTCGAATAAAATGTGCTACTGAATATTTAAAATGAAAATCTGTCTCCTTTTCCAAATTAATATACCAGATTCCACTTCACTACAGTTTGCTTGTTGTTGAAAGATTTCCACCAAAAGGCTAAGTGGCAGACTGCAGTATATTTTGCTTAAAGAGTCTACAAATACTTGCTTTGAGAAAAAAAATGGCCCATCTACACACACACTCACACACAGAGAGCTAATGGTTAGAGCCAACCAGTAAACCTGTTCAAAGATAGGATCTAACCACCTTGAAAAATCCTTATTTTTGAAAACTTTCTCAAAAACTAGCAATTCTGGATAGTTTATGTGAAAGGCTTTCCTTTTGGAAGCTAAGAGTTGAATCATGAAGGCTTGTAACCAAAATCATAATTAGGCCAAAACGTTTAATTTTCAAAATGTGCTCTTTTTTTTTTTTTAGTAGTATTGCAATAAGTACAGGAAATACTGATTTTAAAATGTAAGGTAAACAATATTTAATTCTGGCTCTATTTCAAGTCCAGGCCATAAAAAAAGAACATCTCATGCTAGAAGATGAAGTTTTTAAGTACATTTCCTGATCTTCCTGTAGGAAATGTGCTTCATATTAAGGAGCACTATTGTGCTTTAATTTGGTATGAAATAAACTGGATAGATAAATCCTTTGCTTTTACAACTGTTTGTCAGCTTTTTGGGACATTTGTCATTAATTTCCATGAATGCCCTAGTAACAACCAATGTTAGTGAACCCTTCATTTCCTTTCTTTCCCTTAAAGTTATAAAAATCCTAGCAGGAGCCATTTCTGATGTTCCTAACAACAACATTTCTGGGTTCTGATTCGATGCAAATTTTAGCTGCACATTTCCTCCCTGTAAACTACAACCACAGAATTATGCAAAATACCTATGCATTTACAGACTCTCTAACAGCATGGAAAGAATCAAGGGACAGCCTAGTCAGCAGGAGTGCAGAATGTACCCTCTGCTCCAACACGCTGATAAATCAGTGGCCAAACCTATCACAATGGCGAGTGCAAGGTTAAGAATAAAAAATAATAAAACTCGTTTCAAAAATCTCATGGACCAGCAGTTGGCGTAATAACTATGTTGCTGGACTCCCAGGTAGTCAACTGTGGTTCAAGTCCCAGATCCAGTGACTTAAAAACTCACGCCAGGTGCATGTGCGTGCGTGCCCAAGATCCCGAGAGGAGAATGGAGGAGAAGGGATTGTGGTGTGGCCATCCCCCCTGGGGGGGGGGTGATTTCTCACTTTCAGTCTCTCTCTCTGTCTTTCTGGCGAGTACACGCGCCCTATAGCAAAAACCTCTCAAAAAAAAAAAAAAAAGGTCTCATGGGGGATACACTTATTATTTTCTTGTTCTCTTTACCTGATGTCCTTTTCTTTCTGTTTTTTTTTTTTTTTTTTTTTTTAGAGGTTTTTGCTATAAGTTGCGTGTGCCCACGGGAGAGACAGAGAGACAGAAAGCGAGAAATCGGTGTGAGTTTAAGCCACCAGGTCCAGGACTTGAACCACGGTCGACTACATGGGAGTCCAGCGACATAG
>NW_006160040.1:3662136-3666044 GCF_000334495.1 Tupaia belangeri chinensis | reverse complement strand
CCCCCCAGGGGGGATGGCCACACCGCAATCCCTTCTCCTCCATTCTCCTCTCGGGATCTTGGGCACGCACACACACACGCACCCGGCGTGAGTTTTAAGCCACCGGGTCCGAGACACGAACCGCGGTCGACTACGTGGGAGTCCAGCGACATAGCCATTAACTAACTGCTGGTTGCCGAAAGAAGCTAGTTTAAAAATCAACAGTTTCCTCATTGCTGCTCAGGATGCCTGCCTTGGTGATTCTTCCAGGTCACCTGCTACAAGTGGAAGATTTTTGCTTTTTCCCCAGTCCCCTCTCTCACCGGCCCTCAGTGCCTGCTAGTCATACCTGGTCTTGCAGAGACAGTGTGGAGAAAGCTGGCACACTCTTAGCCCACTTAATGCTCATAAAGAGAAGCCGGGCGGCTGATTCACACACCGACTCTGTGGCAACTTCATAGAGATACATTGGGGTCCCATTCACTTCATGTGGGTACTGGGAGAAGAAGAAAGAGAGACACCTGGAAGTGAGGAAACCACAGCTTTGCAGAAAGATCTGAACTCTTAATTTTCTAATTAAAACAGGGAAGGCATCTGAATGTTCTGTTTAAATGTGCAGTTGCAATAGGTGTGTCAAAAAAACAAAACCAAAAACAAACCTGTATCTATAGAGTTTGAGACTAAATACTCATTAGAGGTGCCCCTTTCCACTCTTTGGGGACCTCTCACTTCCAGAGGGTATCTGGCTTTTCTAACCCTGAAGCAAAATTTCCTTGGGCAAAGCCAAGTGCCAAGCCTGGCTTCTAGTTTAGACAAGAGCTGCTTGTATTTGTGTAAATAAAAATAGATGTGAAAAAAGTATAAATTAATAGGCATCCCAAACACAAATATGCATATGAGTATTTTTAGAAAGGATTAGTATATTATGGAAATATTTCAATTAGACATCTTAATCATTCACAGAGCATTCCCATTCATAACTGACAACATATTCATAACACTACTTTCCCGAGCTTATTATACACATCAAGGGTAGGAAAGCAATATTAAATATTGTGTGTGTGCATATGCCCAGGTGTCTGGCTTCCCTAGAGTGTAGGGCTGCAGCTGGCCCTCCTTAGGGGAGATCCTGGGTCCTTCTCCGCCTGCAGTGGTGCCTTGGGGAGGTATCAGCTAGAGGCTTGGAGTACCTAAGGTGGCAGCCTTTCCAGATGGTTCAGGCTGTGGCCCTGCTAGTAGGGAGTCAGTCCTGGTGTAAATTCATGTGTCTCAGAAGTGAGTGAAGTCAGATTCTTCAAACTGTCCTGATGGCCCAAGCTCCACATTTGTCTCTTGCATTAGGGACCCATCACTTTGCCCAAGAGAGATTCCTGATTTACAGCTCATGGATCCTTGCTCCTGCTGTAGACAACTCCTTTCTTCTAAGGACAAACGTCTGTTCACCCTGCCTCCAGGAACACCTATGCCTGCTTTCTGGGTTTAGATAGGGCTTCACGCTCCACTCCACCCGTGGCCAGTACATGTTTCCTAAAAGGCACAGATGCCTGGGTTCCTCTTCAAACTTGCTGAACGGGCATTTCTGGGCGGTGGGCTCCGGAGTCCAGACTCTTAGCCAGTGAGAGGGTCGCTCTACTGTACACTTGGCTCAACCTGGGACAGCCTAGAGCCCCTTGCAGAGACCACGGAGCATTCGGGAGGATTGGAAGCCTCTCCTTTTCCGCCTATCTACATTACAGCTCAGCAGAACTCCGTGCATCCCTCTCCTCCTTCCACTCGGCACGAGTCTCTGTGGGCCCAGCAAGGTTACTGACCTTGGGCGTGGGCTGAGCCAGGCTCACGAGGGTCTGCCGCTCCGGGGTGGTGGACACCGCGGCTAGCTCCAGGCTGTGCGGCTCCAGCTGTGTGACCGCGGTGAAGAAGGCCGGGGCCGGCAGCGCGGCGGAGGGGAAGTGCGCGGCCGCACCGTTCTCCTCCTTGTGTCCACGGAAGTAGAGGGCCACCTGCTTGCGGATGGTGGACGTCCGAGGCCCTCTCTCGTGCTGCACGGCTGCAGAAACACACCAAGCCGAGAAAGAAATGCTGTGACACTTAGCTGCTGCCCTGTTCCCTGGCGCCAATGCCAGGTCTGGGCAGGGAAGGTCACCCACGAGTTGAAGAGAGCGAGGAAGAGGGATTGTGTGTGCATCTACATCCGCATTGTTTGGGTTAGGAAGCTGAGAGAGAGAAAGCGCGCCCCTGGACCAAAGTGACAGGAAGGCCCAGTCTCAAGCAAGACTAGGTGTGTTTGTTCAGTGCTCTTCTTGGACTGGGGGTAGTGGGGGTTGTCCTCAGGGAAACCCAAGACCCTACCCTTTGGGCCAGAGTAGCTAGGGATTCTCTCCCGCCATGGAGGGGGAGGAAGATCAGTGCTCACAGCCAGGCTCACCCACTCTGCAAAGGCTTTTCCAGCTCTGCGGGAAACTACTCCCCAACTCCCACTCCGCGCCCCCACAGAAAGAGCTTTTGGCCTCTGAGGGCCCCAGGAGAAAGGACTAGATCCCAAAGCCTACTGGAAAAACCCGTCTCTGAATGTGCTGGAGGAAGGCAGGGGAGATGTGACAATTACCACCAACAGTTTAAACAAACAAATTAATTCGGGGCAATCTTCCGCCCTCCGAGCTTGACAACTTGTCAATACACAAGTTCAACAGGTTGGACGCTCCCTCCTGCTTCCTGCGGCGGAGGAAGGAGCTCTCCGGGAAAGCGCTGTGTCTCAGAGAGCTGTCACCGGCTTGGTGGCCGCCACCGCAAAACCCATTCGCACCCTGTCTGCAGGCCCCACTGAGGGCTCCCGCTCTTTACCCCCACCCCCCGCCTGGGCCTGGGGCGCCCTCTCCAGGTCACGATGGGGGAGGCAGCTTGGGCTGCGCTCTAGGCCCGGAAAGCACCCTGCCTGACGTTCTAGTTCATTCTTTGTGCGTTTTATAGCATTCAGGGAGCTTGGTGTCTGAGGCACCTACAGGAGTCCCCCTGCTTCTCAAGTCCCAGTTTTTTTTTTCTTTCTTTCTTTCTTTCTTTCTTTCTTTCTTTCTTTCTTTCTTTCTTTCTTTCTTTCTTTCTTTCTTTCTTTCTCTCTCTCTCTCTCTCTCTCTCTCCTTCTCTTCTTGTTCTCTCTCTCTCTTTCTTTCTTTCTTTCTTTCTTTTTTTGTAGGTCTGAAAGAAGTTCTGGAAAGTCCCGATCCGTATGGCCCTACTGATTTAGGCATTTTGGTAAATTTGCAGACAAGGGCTCTTAATGCCGCCTTTTCGTATGTCTGACTTCTTTCTCCAACACCCCACGATTTCCCAACCCCATGATCTCCTTCCCGAGAGATTATGCAGACCGTGAGATCCTGGAGGAGGCTAGCAGGTTTAGGGGTGGCCACAAAGGGCTGCAAAAAAAGGCAAGGAGAGGGATTAAGACGCGAGGCAGAGAAATACCGCCCGGGTCCCCAGCGGAGTGGAGGTCCCTAGAGCGTTGCCTTCGTGGGGGTGATTATAGGGTGCAAGTTTCCGATGTGGACATGGGCTTTGTCCCAGAGAGTTCAACAGGGTCCGCAGGGAGCACATGCAGAGAAACAGAGACAGGAAGGATATGACTGAAAGGCCGAGGCCAATTCCCAGCATCTGGAAAGAAGCGCTCGACAGATGATTTGCATGCAGAGGAGTGCCCTGTATTTTCTGTACATATAATCTTACTACTCATCAACATTAGAAGAATAAAGGGTTGTACTGATTACCATCTTTGTTCATGTTGACTTCCAAACACTTCTTCAGCCGACACGCCCTGCACTGGTTTCTGTGCGTCTTGTCCACCGGGCAGCCTCCCTGAAACAGAGCGCAGGCGGTCAGCGACCCGCAGGGCCTTGAAGACGCGGAGACAGGCGGGGAGGCGGGGACCCCGCCCAGCC
>NW_006160040.1:3655675-3661896 GCF_000334495.1 Tupaia belangeri chinensis | reverse complement strand
GGTGGGGCGGGACCCCCCCCCAGCCGCAGACCCGAGGTGGTGAGCCTAGGCTTCGGAAACTCGAGGGCCTGGGGCGCGAGCAGGACCCTACAGAGAAGGGGCTGGGATTCTTCAGACCATTGCGAGAGGGCCAGCCCCGATCCCGTGGAGTAGGACAAGGAAAGAAAAGTCCCCCGAACAGGTGAGGGATCTGAGCGCCGGGTTGGGCAGGCGCCGCGGGCCTGAGGGGAGAAGCCAGGCAGAGGAACTTCCGCTACTCGCAGACGGGTGGAGCAGGGACGAGACTTTTCAGGACCGAAGACAGCGACCTGGCCTAAGAGAAAGAGGCCTGTGTACTGGATTAGAAACAGGCTTGCGGGTCCGGATCCACGCCACGCCACGCCCCCTTCCCGCCAGCTGCTCTTTTCGCTTTCGGATCTGGATTCTACTCTGTCACTCTGAGCCCACTAATCCGTCAGCTACACATATCTTCCATTTATTCCTCACGCTCCTGTTACCTTACTTTTGCATTCTTACAACCAGCAAGTTGGGAATTGTCTTTGAAACTAGCCTTACTGCAGATTCATGGAAACACAACCATTCCCAGAAAGTGAGGGAGACACCAGAGTGGTTAGGAGGGCAAGGTCTACAAAAGGTGAGGGCGAGAAGGAGGAGCCTGAGGCCTGGGCAAAATCTAGAAATGCCCATTATTTAAATATGACCGAGATAATCTGATGGACTATCTGACAAATAATAAAATGAACAGAGTATTGGCCAAAAAACTGAAGAAAGGATTGTCACTTCTTTAGAAAAAGTTATGAAACATGTGAGAAAAATGTTTTGCCTAATGCAGTTTTCTGGGGTAAAGAGAGAATGTCCACTAAAAAAAGGAATCTAGTCCCAGTTGTGGTGGTGTAGGTGATGTGGCACCGCTGTACAAGACTGAAGCCACATGAAAGAATGAAGTTTGGGTCCTGGATGTCAAGAACTGAGACAAAACCAGGCATGTGCCCATAACCCTGGCTGGTTAGAGGGGCGAGGGGAGCAGAGAGCAGAGTATAGGGAGCCTCTGTTGAGTGTGAGCTCTCTCTTTTCCAAGAGGTAAATTAGATAAACTTAAAAAAAAACACTCTACAGATAAAGTTTCCTTTGGAGTTGATGGCAGTGTTAGGTGTAATTACTGAGGGAACATATACATAGATATATAAAGAGTTTTATGTGAATAATATTTTAATATACAGAAAATAAGTGTGATGTGCTCTTGTATTTAGTTATCACCATTGTTACAAAAATAGTGGGAAGAGAACAAGTTAGAAGAATTTTTTTGTTTTTGTTTTTGTTTTTCTTCCTAAGCTCAGAAATTTATATACACTGAGGTTGAAGCAAGTGTACTTTTCCCTCAAATATTTCTTGGGGGAAAATAGCGTGTTAGAATGCACTTTCATGAAATCATAGCCCTCCAATTTAAAAATATTGATTTATTTAAATTAAAAGTGTGTCAGAGTTTAACATTTTCTAAATATACTCGTTACTGTCAATGAATTGGAAAGTTATGTAGCTAATCTTAAAATAAAAGAGAGAAAAGAAATAATTTCTGGTACTTAAGTGATTTTTTTTTCACGGTATCTTTGATGGTCCATGTAAGAAGACGTTTAAAAAACTTACTTCATAGTCTATCCTCAATGGTATCTTCTTCGTATTCTGATAAACATGCAAATGCCAAATGGAAGCCTTTACTTGTTCTTAAGTGTGTCTTCAAATCAGATCAAATGTATACAGATAACTGGTGCCTGAGAGAAGGATGAGCGCCTCAGTTCCATCCATCTACTCTCTTTAGAAAAAGAGGAGCACCAGACCGGATGAATCTATTATCTTTCGTTTACAAGTACTTGCACTGATACCAATATGTTTGAATTGGTTAGCCATCCCCTTCTAAAATATCAAGCATAATACTTGAGATTTTGATTCCTCAAAGCTGTGCATTGCGTAAGAGATAATCTAAGTAGATGCCCATTGAAATCTGATGACTGCAGTGATTCCACAATCCTGTGACACTATTGGGATACTAGTGCTAGTATAATGTAATGTGTCCATATGGGGAAACTAGAAACTGATATGAATCTCAATACCCAATTAAACAGGTTACAGAGATGGAGAGTTCAAAATAATGCTTTATCCAAATGCAAATATCTTCTTGTTTTTGCTGTCAATTCTAATCTACCTAAAATTGATATGAACAGACACGGCTTCAGAAAAAAATATCAGAAGAATTCACTAGCAGTAGGCAAGAAGTGTGCGTGTATGTGTGTGTGTGTGTGTGTGAGAGAGAGAGAGAGAGATACATCTAAATTAGTGAAAGTGTAAATGTAACATTTGGCTACCAAATGATGACTCCTGCCTAATGCATTCTTAGGGATCTTTTCAAGAGTGCAAGAAGAGGTCTCTGTGTTGAAGGCCTGTGTCTGGTCAAGGAGAGGACAATATGTGGAAGCAGAAGGCTGATCTCCAGGGTCGAAATAAGCCTGTTACTGAGCTGGAGGTGAGTCAGGAGGTTTTGCTTGCTCTTTCTGGAAGCTGTGGCTCACATGGAGCCCATGCCCTGACTTCCCTGTGTCTTTGAGACAGTACTGCAAGCTCCAGACCAAAGCACAACTATCCACACGCATCTAGCAGAGAAGGAAGGAGATTTAGGAACCTTGGAGAAGGACCCAGTTGCACTGTCCTTTCAAACCTTCTCTTCTTCACCCTTCCCTTTTTGACAAGGTCCAGCTAAAGTCCCATGGTGCTAGAGCCCCACTGCCCACTTCCAGAGCAACTCTCCTCTGGAGTTGAAAGGGAACAGCCCCTCACAGAGCACATCCTCTCTCTTCCTAGTGGCCAGGGCTCACTTTGGGACTCAGTATCAAGGTAGTGATACCTTGGACTTGGGCCATCCTAGGCAGTGGTCAATGGACTGAGCTTGGGTGTTGCTAGGAATGGAAGACCCAATTGATGTGGGGGGGGGGGCTAGACAGGTGATATAACATAGCCTTTTCTCCTGCTTGCTGCTTGTGGTTTAGATTCTAAAGTTCCTTAGGTCCCCTAGGTCTGATTCTTTAGCCTGGGTGTTGGCCTTACTTAGTGTCAAAATCTGTTAGAGGATTAAAGAGGGGGAAGGGAGTAGGAAGGTTCTGGGATTTCAGACTTCTTAGGGCAAACTCATCCCTTCCTTTATCTTTTCCTGCCTTTCCTGAGCCAAAGGGCCCCCCACCCCCAAGAGTTGAAGCAGAGGAAAGGAGAGGTCTGAGCGGGATCTCCCTGCAATAGTGTAGAAACTCTGCCGAGGCCTTGGCATAAACAAAGGAGGGGGAGGCAGCAGAGGAGAGAGCCCGCCAATGTAGCCCCGGCCGAGGTACCTGGTTTCCAGATTTGCAGACATAGGTCCTATTCCTTCGGATACTCCGTTTGAAAAACCCCGAGCAGCCGTCGCAGGCGTAGACCCCGTAGTGTTTCCCCGAGCTGCGGTCGCCACACACTTTGCAGGGGATGTCTAAAATGCGGCCTGAAATCGCAGGGAAGGCAGCAAGGGGGGAAGGGGAGAGAGGGAGAGGAGGGCGGAGAAGAGGGAGGAAAGAGGAGCGGGGAGAGAGAGATGCTAAGCAATCTGACCTCTGAAGGGATTAGCACCGAAGCTGCGGTAAAAGCAAATAATGAAGTGATTTTATAGCCAAACTTTTTTTCCTTGAGCAAGTGTCAGTTTCCTACAATGAGCATTATTCATGCACCGCTACATGTATTTGGGTCTCCTCTAATCGCCAAGACCCATTTTGGAATAAAAGATTACAGCAGGCCCGGGCAGCAGCACGGCCCGCCGCTGCTTTCTGCTCTGCGGAAAGTTTGGCCGCCTTCTCCTCCGCTCTTGATTTAACAGAGAAAGTTGTTAGTGATTGCGCGAGGAGACAAACTTGAAATGTAAAAGTGAAAAGAAGAAAAACAAACACGGCTGGAACCACGGATGGCAGCTGGAAGGCAATCGAGTTTTCTCTGAGCTCCGCAGGGCGGTTGTTATTATTAGGATTATTATTGTAATGCTAATATTCAGATTATTAATGATAATAAGGGTAGTGGTAATTGCCCAACTTTCTCTTTACCTATTAAAAAATGCTTGGTGCATCGCTTTTGAGAAATTATTTCCTTCAGGAAAAAATTATTTTCTTGCAAAGTAACTAGCACCAGGCTGGATAGAGTGAAGCTGTCTATTCTCTGACAGGTTAGCTTGGGACAGCTATCCCTTCTCCTCTGGTCCCCAAGTCCTTCCTGAAAGACCTCCTTACACTGGGTCCCATGTGAGTCTCTGGGGTGGGTCTCTCCCCGTCTTTCCCTGGCAGAGGCTGATTTTGTTATAAGGATCTCATTGATTTCTCTACACCGTTTCCTCTTACCCTACTGTACCCACTGGAATTCCCTCAAGCCTGGCATAGCAAGGCCTGTTGGAGAGAGGGTAATACTGGAAAATTCAGAAAGGGAGATACTGTTTTTCTCTAAAGTTCAAGAGTCCAACAAGTGCCTGAGGCCCTTTATAGAGACTTAGAAATCCTTCCTCATGCAAAACAAAGGGAGTATTAAATAAGCCTTAATGTAATTAACACCCTAATAAAAATAATAGTTCATAACAATTAACTTATTAACACTTGACTTTCTGTCCCTAGTGGTCTGCAGGCCTCTAGTTTGGCCCAGGCAGCCTGTCTCCTTCAGTCAGAGGACACTTAGGTCAGGGAGCCCCATTAGGGTGGGATGGGGAAAGAAAGGCAAGAGAGAACTGGGTGTAAGGAGAAGGAGAGGTGAGGGCGCGATGCCTGGAGTCGGCAGAGGCAGAAACTTGTTCCTGGAATCTCAAGCGTCTGGCGGGTTCGCATCCCGGGCCGAGCCTTGGCCTCAGGTGGGGGGAGGGCCTAGCGGGGGACCGGGATTGCGGGGCGGGAGGGGGTTGTTCTGTAACGACCAGGCTTGGTCGGGGTAATTACAACCCCGCCGCAGCACCTGCCTATAGAGCCACCAGTGACCCGTCAAAAAGAGTAGCATGGGAATTCGGACGGCGACAAAGGCTGGCGGAGAGGCGCGCGGCGCGGCGGCCACCGCCTCGGCGCCCCCTCTCCCGCAGGGCGGGAGGGGAGGTTTGCTGGGGAGGGAGGGGCTGGAGAGAGCCAGGAAAGGCCACTGTGGGTCTTGTTCTCCACCCCTTCGGGCCTGTCACTGCGCCCAAGGGAACTCACAGCAGGCCAGGAGCCGATGGCGCGAGCTCTGCTTGCTGCACCGCACTCCTGGAGCCTTAAACTTCGGGTTTTGCAGCCATCCTCTGCAGAGCTCCTATCCTCTGGCGCGCTGCGGTCCGTGTTTGGGTCCCAGCAATACTGTCGTCCCAGCTGTCCTCTTCCCCGAGGCACCGTTGTTGATGCCAAGTTGAGCGCGTGGGAGGAGCAGCGGTGTCCCACCACCCCCCAAGATTCCCATCCGGACAAGAGGCCAAGGACACATGTCTGGAGGATCCGAAGGGGGTGGAGAGAAGACGAGTGCGGGGTGGGTGACCCTTCAGAGCCCGACTCCCGCATCATCGCTTCCCCCCACACCCCTGGGCCGCGGCCGCTGCAGGTCGGCCCTGCCCCTCCGCACACCTCCAAGCCCCGGGTCCCGGGGCTGATTAGAGCAGCCAGCGGGCTAGGGCGGGGCGCAGGAAGCAGGGACGCGAGAATTCCGGGAGAGAGTAAGTCTGCGTCCCCGACTCTACCGCTCAGCCACGTTAAGGTGACTTAGGGTCACGAGACAAGCTGGTTGACCCCGTTGCAAAGCTCCTCTCATTTAGCAAGCGGAGCGAGCTCCGACGTGAGGCGAGCCAGAGTTTCCTGAGGCTGGAAAACCGTTCTTAACTTCCCTCTCCAGGGGGTCCCCTCGCGGCTTTTTGTGTGTCATAATTGCCTAAAGATATATGGCAGCTTCGATTACTGTAATTACCATCAGAGGCTGTTGAAAGAAGTTAGTCTGGGCTGCAGGGGTGACTGGCCAGGGTCTTGTTACCACCCAGGCGGGGCTCCAAGTGACATCGCTCTGCTCTCCAGCGGTGCGAAGCCGAAGCGAGGCGGGAGCTGGTGACCTCGCGGCCCGGCCCGGTCCTGACCCGGCCCGCTGGGCGCCGACCTCCTCGCTGCCCAGGCCCGAGGGCCGCAGGTTTCGGCCCGGCTGCCGCCGCCGGGCTGGGGAAAGACGCG
>NW_006160040.1:3651868-3655199 GCF_000334495.1 Tupaia belangeri chinensis | reverse complement strand
CCGGCGCCCCGCCGCGGGGCTGGAGAAGGCCGGGATGCCGCGGCACGGCGGGCGGGGGCTCTGTCCGGCCTGTCTGGGAAATCTCAGCAGCGGCGTCCTGACCTGAACCAAAGCTCCAGGCATCTGCGGCCCACTCGGGCTCTTGGAAGTTAGAACGCTCCCGAGTTCCCCCGAGGTGTCGCCGTGCCTGCCCCGTGCCTCCCAGCTCCGGAGGGTCTGCCGGCGTCCCAGGCCACAGCGCGCAGGCTCAGCCCCCAGGAAGCCGAGTTTGTCGCTCTTCACTGTCCTCGCCTAGCCTCGCCTTTCAAGTCCCCCGTTCCCAGGCGGCTCCGCACCCCCAAGTGGGCGAAAGAGCCTGAGGCGCTTGACTTCTATAGGTGGAGGCGAGGGCCTGTCCCAGAGCCAGCAAGCCAAGAGGCCTGCCGAGGCCTGCAGGCTCGGGTTTCTGCAATGGAGGCTCGGAATGCAACAGGAAAGGCCTCTTCTGCGCCTCCTGGGAAGGACCCTCGCACCAAAGGACTCAAGCAACAAAAAGCAAGCTCGCCTGGCTTCCCAGAGATTCGAACAGCGAGGGCCAGGGTAGGCCGGAGGCTCACAGAAACCAGGGTCTACCCTGCGTGCGGGTCACGGTTAATGTGCCTTCTCTCCTCCCTTTGCCCCAGCTCTAAGCATTTCTCCTTCTCTCTTTTTGTTCACCTTCATTTTGCCATCATTTTACAAACGGCAACACCCAAACCAAAACAAACGGACAAAGTGAGAACAACGGACTTATTTAGTGGGGTGGGGGCGGAGGCGGGAATGGCGTTCCACTTGAGTGTGACTTCATTATCAGTCCTCAGAAGTATCACCGACTCTCCCAACTTTCAAAGACTCGGGACAATGAGAGCAAGCGAGGGGGGAGGGGGAAGGAAGCAAGCCACGTAGCGCCAAAAACTCTGCAGGCGAAAAGCACACCGGAGGCGGGAGAACCCCGAGGTACCGCACTGCCTCAAGGGCCGTTCCCAGCCTAAGCCCTTGGAATCCGCAGCACCGAGCCACGCAAAGGCGGGAACTGAAACGGCCAGGGAAGATCCGAGCACCCCGGCCCAGCTTGCCCAGCACCGGCTCAGGCCTGAACATTCTTGGGTTCCGCTGGCACCGTGCAGGCGAAAGCCCTGGCATCCACACGGAGTTGTACACTCCAGCTTCTGGGGATGGATTGAAATCTGCTGTCGCTTAGCGAGCCGTGGGAGGGCCGCAGCTGAAGAAGTTTGAAGGAGAGGAGAGCGCAGAGAGCAGGCCGCGCGCTCCTGCCTCTGCTGAGCTCCCGCTCGAAAAGTCCTTGGGATTAGGGATTTGGTCCTCTTTTTGCTAGAGTGGTTTGCCATACTTTAAATTCCCCAGTTATGACCTACGCGGATTTAGGATTAAGGAAAATGTGACTTTTAAATTGTTTCTGCTTCCCAGTTTGCAGGATTATTTGAAACAGCTAGAAACGGGGTGCAAAGCATTCCATTCAAAATCCGCTTTGCACAGAGTTGCTTTTGCGCGCTGGAGCTCGGAGTTTTGAGCGAATGTGTTATTGTGCTGCCGCCAGGAGTTTCAGCCTAGTTCCGCCCATTGCACCCCCCTCACCCCCAGCACCTGGCGGCTAAATGGAGGCAACTCACCAGACTGGTGGGTTGCATGGGTCTCAACCTTCCTAACAAACCAGAGAGAGGGGGAATGTGGCAATCAAGAGGCAACGAAATTGCTCTCTTCTCACCACGAAACGCGCCAGTTCAAGGTCTACAAGAAACTGGGACAACGCGCACATGCCGCTGGAGTCCCTCTCTGGGGCTCTGAGCCGCAGGGCTCCGGGCAAGACCTCCCGGCCTCCCCGCCAGCCCGCCCGCCCCAGGCTGCACGCCCGGGCCCCGCGGCGGCCCTAGAGGTACCCACTTGTTGATCCCGCCGGCTTGCTCATGTTGGCGGTCCCGGGGCGGAGTGGTTGATGGGCGCCGCCCGAGTCCCGGCCGGCAGCGCCCGCTTCTCCGCCGGGCGCCGCCGCTCTCCAGCCACCCTCCAGCCTGCAAGGCTCCCGGGCCAGACAGGTGGGTGTCGGTCGCGCTCTGCGCCACTCCCGGGGCGCTCAGAAGTCGTTCCACAGTGGAAATTTAAGCATCCTTAAGTTTCTTCCCGGTTCTTGCAAAACTGCCGCTGCTGGGAATACTGCTTGATACGGACTCACGCATGGACAGACAGATGTAGAGATGGACAGGCTGACTGAGGAAGAAGGGAGGACAGCACGGGAGGGGTACTGAGTTCAGGACAGAGACGGAGACGAGAAAATGGTCTTCCTACGGAGCGAAAAGGGCAAAATCCCTCTCTTTCCCCATTCCTGACCCTCAGTCTTCCATCCTCCCTCTACATAGGCATGCAGAGTGTGGACAGATCCCTGCAGACCGCTGGGCTTCTAAGGCGAGGGGAAACGCCGCCGCAGTCTCACAGGCAGATGGGCTCCTGCTGCCGGAATCCCGGCGCGGGTGGGAAAGCTAGATTGCTGGGAAGTCTTCTTCGGGAAGAGGCAGCCAGGTCCCGGTTTCCGGGGAGAGCCGCGCACGCAGCGGCAAAGGGCCCCCGAAGTTCATTACCCCGTGACTTTGTGCCTGTGGCTGTGGGCTGGGTCCTCTGTAATATCTCCAGAAGCGCTCTGACAGGCAGCCGCGGGGAGGGGAATAGGGCGTCCCTGGCCCACTTAGCTTTTCCCCCAACTCCTGGCGGGGTCTGACGTCAGCCATGTGCGGGGAGGAGATGGGAAGAGGGAGGGGGTTAAATGCTAATGATATTAATGAACCTCCAAGCGGCTCCCAAAGAAAATGCAGGCGCTTTCTGAGCTGAAGAGTTAGAGTGTGAATATGGGAGTGTGACTCTGTGCGTGCGTGATGGTGAGGATGGTGCTGTTCTTGTAATAAAAATGAATTATTAGATTTCGTGGCGAGAGGGAAGGGGAGGGGTGATGGGGCTTTCTCAAAACGCTTTCCCCCTTCTCTCTAGAGTGCCAGAGATTCGTGGAAGAAATGGGGTAGCCGTGTGTTTGTGTGTGATTGCGCGCGCCCGACATGGCCATGTGAGTTGGTTCATTCTTGGTCCCGCGCCCCTTCTGTTGGGTAAAACTTGGATCTGGCCCGAGGTGAGTAATTTATTCATTTTGCAACTATCTACGGAAAGTCAGAGCTGAGGACGCTTGCGTGCTACTTGGGGCCTGGGATGGGGTCTTCCCGAGGTTCCGCGTCCCTGCGGCCTTCGCGCGGGGGGTGTGGGCACCAGCCACCAGCCGCCGGCAGGGCGCCACTGCTGCCCCCCGACACCA
>NW_006160040.1:3629370-3651767 GCF_000334495.1 Tupaia belangeri chinensis | reverse complement strand
CTGACCCGGAGACCCGGGAGAGCTCGCCGCCCCTCCGCCGCATCCCGCCCGCCTTCCGCCACCCCTCAGTCCTCTGGTCCCTGCCCCTGCGCGGCGCTGGGAGAGCGCACGCCGACGGAGCAGTGATCCCCGATCTCTAAGAGATTAATTCTGTTTAAGCTCCCTCGGCAGCTTGAACTTGTCGAACAAGAGCTTGCCAGCCTCTCCTCAGGGCGTGGGCCCGACCAGAGGTCAGGGGTCACACCTCCCACCCTCTGCGCGGCGTTCGGGGGAGGGGAGCTGCGGCCGGTACTTGGCGATTCTTCTCCCCCTCCTCCGAGCTGCCGCCGCCCCCCACCTCCACTCTTCCTCCAGACTCGGTGTCCGCCGGGGCTTTCGGACAGAGTTAGCGGACGTGCAAGACAGCGCTTGCGTCCCGGAGCCCTCGGAGGGCGCGGCAGGTCCTCGGGCCCGAGTCCCCAGCGCGGGCTGTGCGCTCCGTGGGCTGCCGCAGCACGTGACAGCAACTTTCCGCAGAGCCTGGGTTGGGCCTGAGGTCTGTGGCCGCACATACCCAACACTCCAGAGCCCGCGTGCTCCCGAGGGCCGCGCAGCAACGGGCGAGGGGGCTGAGAGCACCCACCCAGGAGGCTGCAAGGGGAAAGACTTTCTCAAGTTACCCTCCCTCCTCTCCGGGTTTTTCCGAAGCGGGACATTGGAGAATCGTGAGACCAAGCCCTGAGCTTGAGGGGCTTTTTTTTTTTTTTTTTTAAGTGACAGGACAGGAAATCATTTTTTGACAGCCTAGTTGGGCAGACGGGTGTGCTAGGAACCTGGGCACTACATAGCACAAACTTCACCCAGACAGTCAAGGGCTTTCCAGAAGAGGTTCGGAAAGACGAGTGAAGATGCCAGGCTCCGGGGTGGATCCGTGGGTTCTGGATCCTGCCAGAATCCACTTGCTGCTTCCACCACCACCACCACCACCACCAAGATGCAGACGCGGGAGAGAGCGCTTGGTTAAGGACAAAGAACTTCAAGAGGCGAATTAATTTATTTCTGGCAAAGATGAGGGCACTGATGAGGAGACTAGGACTGGGTCTGTCTCCAGCGGGAAAGTTCTGGGGGTTGTGTCCAGGAGAGCTAAGAGCTACTTGCAAGTATGAGGTAGGGGGGTCTTGGAGGCTGGATGCTGGCACTCCTAAGCTCCAAACTACTTACTCCCTCGCACTCCCGCCATGCTGACTCGCTCTTTTGCAGGCACCAAAACTTCTGGAAGATATTTTTGACATTTATCAAACAGTCTCAAAATCAAAATGGGAATGTTCCCTCTTTCTCCTGTCACCAGCCCCTAATCAAGCAGGGTGTCAAGAAAAAGTCCAGTGAATACACACACACACACACACACACACACACCATCCAGCCCTGGCAAAAGGCACAACCACCGCACACGCACACACGCACACACTCCGCAGCACACTCGTCCTGTGTTCTGTGCGCCCAGCTGTAATTATCTGCGCGTTTTGCATAAATCACAATGCCGTTCTAAAATCATCGTGATGACTTTCTGGCATGATTGATTTGGCAGCAACAAGCTCCTGGGTAGGCAGGAGGGGTTGGGGCCCAGCCTCCCACTAGGTCCCAGAGAAGCCTGGTGCTTAAGTGTCTCCTGTCCCTGCTTAGGAAGAGGGCTAAAAACTTGGGACGCTCATGGGCACAGGACAGAGAAGAAAGCCTCTGCAAGAAATGGTTTTTCATTTTCCTATCTCCTGGCGCAAGCATGGTGCTTGATTTGTAGCAGGTGCTGCATAATGATGGGCGAATGGCAAAAAGTCACCTGCAGATTTCTTTAGAGGCCGCTGTAGGCACAAGGAGGCCAACCCTGGGGGAGCCTGGAGGTTGGGATTGAGGCCCTGCCCTACTAGCTGTGAAACCTTGGGCGAGTGACTAGACCTCTCTGGGCTCTGGACTGTTGTTTATAAAAGGACTGGTCTTGTCCAGCCTTCACTTTCAAAGACTCCCCACAAGTCCACTATGGAAAATAATTGATAAGGAGCAAATGCCAGTGCTGTGGTTTGAAAGTATCTCTCCTATCCCAAAATCTTCATGTTGGAATTCAGTTGTATTGTGAAGGTATTAAGAGGAGACTTAATCTGATTAAGTTGTTGAAAGATGGGGCCTTTGGGAAGTGATTAGACATTAGGGTGAATTCCCCATGATTGGTTTCCTGGCAAGTCATAAGGAGCAGGAGCGGGAATGAGACAGACATTCTGCACTCCAATTCACACAAGCTCCTATCCACTCCCATGTTGTAATGCAGCCGGTAAGTCCTCACTAGATGTAGCCCCTGGGCAGGCTTTGGATCTCCAAGCCCTGAGGAAGATAAACCTCTCATAAATTACCCAGACTCAGGTATTTTCTCTTTTTAGCAACAAACTGGACTAGAACAACAATCCATCTCAGGAATACGTTTTAGCAGAGACAAGACCTTAAATTACAAGGATACGTTTGGAGTTTTGAAGGAGAGGAGAACTCTAAACCCCAGAGGTTCTGATATTCTTCTGACCAGGTCCAAACATAGCCCCTAACTTCTTTAGTATGTTGTGACCATGGAGCACTCAACCAAAACCAAAGATTAAAATACAGAGGTAGGGGCAGCACATGGTATGGTGGTTAAGGCATTGGATTCTCACTTGGCTGATGGCAGTTCAAGCCTCAGATCAGGTGGCTTGATAAATCACACAGGATGGTGGGGGCCCCCAGGTGGCATGGTGGTTAAGGCGCTGGACACTCCCATATGGCCTACCTCAGTTCGAGTCCTGGACCTGGCGGCTTGCTTTTGCGCTTTCTGTCCCTCTCTGGTCAAGTTAAAATAAATAAATAAATTTGAATAAAATAATTCTTTAAAAAGAAATAAATAAGTAAAATTTTAGAAAAGAAAGAAAATGACACAGTATGGTGCCCAAAATCCTGAGAGGTGAATGGTGAAAGGATTACACCATGGTCATCCCCCACCCCCGGGGGAAGGGGGATGATTGTCGCTTTTCCTCTCTCTGTCTCTCTCTGGTGAGCACAAGTACCCTATGGCAAAAACCTAATATATATATATATATATATATATGTGTGTGTGTGTGTGTGTGTATACATGTATATACAGAGAAGAAACTAAAGGATTTAAAAATGTTTGTGGAAAAATGGAATTAACATATGATTTTATTTTGATGCAAAACAAACAGAAGTCCATGCGCAAGCTGAGTCCAGGACTCAAACCTCAGTCGGCCATGTAGGAGTCCAGTGCCTTAATCACCATGCCACCTGCCGGCCCATCATGAACATTTTGAAACACCCCCCCCTTATATCTTTTATCAAAGGATGTTTATATTTTGGTTCAGAAAATAAGAAGACCACGAGAAGAGCCATGGGATCAAGAGGTCTCTCTGCTCATCCTCAACCCAGCCCACTCATCAAGTACTGAGCAGCCACTGCGTGCCAGACCCTGTGCCTTTCTCAAGGCATCTCCAGGGGAAGCAGACACATTAAAAAGTGATAAATGGGGGCCAGTAGGTGGCATAGTGGTTGGGGTGTTGGATTCCCACGTGGCCAATAGACGTGGCCAACAGACATAAGAGTCCTGGGCCTGGCAGTTTGAAAATCACGCAGGGTGTGGATGGCTGCATGTCTGTATAGAATAGTCAGGGGCATAGAGCACCCCTCTAAGCTTTAGGCTGTCTAGGTTTGACCTCTAGCTCTGCCATTTGCTATCTTCTCCAAAAAATGGTGTCATTTTCTTCATTAGCTGCTCCTGCCCACATTGTCCTAAATTAAAACACAGAAGGGGGACCAGCAGTTGGCATAATGACCATGTTGCTGGACTCTCATGTAATTGACTGCAGTTCAAGTCCCGGACATGGTGGCTTAAACTCACACTGGGCACATGTACATGCCTAAGATCCTGAGAGGAGAATGGAGGAGAAGGGATTGTGGCATGGCCATCGCCCCTGGGGGGTGATTTCTCACTTTCTATATCTCTGTCTCTGTCTTTCTGGTAAACGCACATGCCCTATAGCAAAAACCTCTCAAAAAAAAAAAAATGCAGGAAATAGGAAAAGCTTTCCCATCAGCAAGCAGAGCTGATGAAATTGGTATAGAAACTCTTCTTCAACTAGTGTCAACCCCTTCCAGAAGCCATTCTACCTCTAGAAATTTATTTCTTTAAAATGCCCTTTGTCCCCTTGACAAGCAGAGTTAAGAAACACTCAGATTCAGGAAATGGCTGGGAAAACCTACCAATTGAGCTTGGCTGAGTTTTGATGGTTGGTCTCTGGAAGACATTCTGACACGAATTTTTGTGTTTGTTAACATGAAAGGGAAAGTTTGTTTTCATTTGCTTCCAGTCATAATTCAACCTATGGTTGTTGCTTGTCAAATGAATAGTGAATGAGAGAATTGGGTCACGGAGCAGAGTATCTAGCACATAGTAGGTGCTCAGTAAAGACTTGCTAAGGAATGTCAAGGCTTGCTGCTAATTCTCCTGTAGACCTGTCTATAAGTTGTCTGGCTCCCATCTGACTCAGTCAGAAAAGAAACACTTTGATTCATGGGACCAGCAGTTAGTGTAATGGCTATGTTGCTGGACTCCCACGTAGTTGACTGCGGTTTGAGTCCTGGACCCGGCGGCTTAAACTCACACTGGGTGTGTGTGCATGCGTGCCCAAGATCCCAAGAGGAGAATAGAGGAGAAGGGATTGCAGCGTGGCATCCCCCTGGGGAATGATTTCTCACTTTTTGTCTCTCTATCTCTCTCCATCTTTCTGATGAGCGCACGCACCCTATAGCAAAAACCTCTTCAGAAAAAAAAAAAAAAAAAAAAGAAAGAAAGAAAAGAAAAGAAACACTTTGATTCAGAAAACAGACTCAGGTGCTCTAGAACCCCGTGGGTACAGAGTTACAGAGTTTTTCCTTGACACTTTCCAGAACTGTGTTGCTGAAAGTTGCCTGTTATTCCCCACTAGTGGAAAGACAAATAGTGCTAACTGTAACAGCAATAAGACAGTGCTCTGTTTGAAAAATTCCTTTATTGCTTTTTTCTTTAATAAATAACAAATCAGGTCTCTGCATTTATTAACACTCTCACCTGACCAAAGACATTCTGGGTCAGGACCAGCAGGTGGCATGGTGGTTAAGGTGTTGGATTCCCACATGTCTGATTGTGGTTTTAGTCTCAGACCAGGTAGCTTTCTCTCTGTCTCTCCTCAATGAGCATGCGTGCCCTGTAGCAAATTAAAAAGTAATGATAGCGCAGGACCAGTAGGTGGCATGGTGGTTAAGGCGCTGGACTCCCACATGGTTTAACCATGGTTGAAGTCCCAGACCTGGTGGCTTACCTTCTCACTCTCTCTTAAAATAATGATGATAGGTGTGGGCCACTTGGTTCTTCGCTGTGTTTTCTCACAAGACTCTCAGAATCAGGCAATTTCTGGCCAAAAAACAGACGCAAAATCGTCACATTCCCCGGTGGATTCAAATGAAAACTGGTAATACAATCAGGTACAACTCCAAGGGAGACACTGAAGAGGAACCAAGCTGGGCCTCTAAGGAACTGGACAGGAGATGGCCCACATATTTATGCTGTAGCAAGGTCACTATGGTCTTACCACATCAAGCTGAAATGGTCACCGCTGCCTGGACACGTGAGGGTGTTTTACTGGAAAAAATGATGCTTCACTTTGTTTCTAAGTTCTACATTGTCAGGCTGGTTCAGTAATAAATATGAGACCTTTTGTTTGAAAAAAAAAAGATGATAAACTTGAGTGAATAATTCTTTTAAAAATGATAATAGTGATAAATAGAATTAAATAATTATTTAAAAAAATGTTCTGGGTCAAGCTGAGGATTATAGGCTTCTAGAGTCCCATTACACCTCGATGTTCTTTTTATTTTGAAAAAAATTACTTATGGGAGGTCAGCAGGTGGCATGGTGGTTAAGGGTGCTGGATTCCCACATGGTCAATTGATGTTCAAGTCCTGGACCTAGCAGCTTGCTTTCTCACTTTCCTTCTCCCTCTCTCTCACTCTGTCCCTCTTTGGTCAAATTAAAATAAATACATTTTAAACGTAAAACAAATAAAGTTAAATAAAATAATTCTTTAAAGAAAATTGTTTATGGTCTGGGAGGTGGCGTGGTAGTTAGGGGCACTGGACTTCCACATAGCCAACTGTGGTTCAAGTCCCAGACCTGGCAGCTTGCTTTCTCACTTTCCTTCACTTTCTCTGTATCTCTCTCTCTGGTCAAATTAAAATAAAAATAATGGCAATAATAAATAAAGTTAAACAAAATAATTCTTTTAAAAAATTGTTTATATTGGGACCAGCAGATGGCGTAATGGTTACGTTGCTGGACTCCCACCCAGTCAACTGTGGTTCAAGTCCTAGACCCAGCGACTTAAAAGTCCCAAAATCCTGAAAGGAGAATGGAGGAGGAAGATTTGTAGGTAGCCATCCTCCCTGGGGGGTGATTTCTCAGTTTCTTTTCTCTGTCTCTCCAGCAAGCCCACATGACCTATAGCAAAATCTCTCTTTAAAAAACACAAAACCAAAATAACTGCTTATATAGGGACCAGCAGGTGGTGTGGTTGTTAATGCATTGGATTCTCAAATGACTGGCCACGGTTCAAGTCTCAGATCTGGTAGCTTGTTTCTCTCTCTCTCTCTCTCTCTCTCTCTCTGGTGAGTGCATGTGCCATAAAAGCAAAATTCAAAAAAACAACAGTAATAAATAATTCTTTAAAAAACTGATTATATAAAGAAAAAGTTATTTATTTATTCCATGAGACAGAGTCAGGCATCCCCAACAGGATCCTCATACCACAATGCATCCTCAGTCTCCACCAGCATACTGGACTTGAAGGTTTTGGGAAGTGAACAGGACCTTGCCCGTGAGGGTCCAGTTGGATTACCACTCACTACCTGGCCCTTGATATTCTCCTTGCTCCAAGGATAATCAAATAGAATCATCTCTCTGACCTCTCATACCCTGGCACACAGTGGTGCTTTATAAATGTGGAATTTATGAGTGAACCTACTCTTTTTTTTTTTTTTTTTGGAGAGATTTTCACTGTAGGGCGCGTGCGCTCGCCAGACAGACAGAGAGAGACATAGAGACAGAAAGCGAGAAATGACCCCCCAGGGGGGATGGTCACGCCGCAATCCCTTCTCCTCCATTCTCCTCTTGGGATCTTGGGCACGCACGCACACGCGCCCGGCGTGAGTTTTAAGCCACCGGGTCCGGGACACGAACCGCGGGCGACTACGTGGGAATCCAGCGACATAGCCATTACGCTAACTGCTGAGTGAACCTACTCTTGATACTCACGTGAAAGTTGAAGCTTGAGGGGACCAGCAGTTAGCCTAACAGCTATGTCGCTGGACTCCCATGTAGTCGACCGTGGTTCAAGTCCTGGACCCGGTGGCTTAAACTCACACCAGGCACATGTGTGTACGTGCCCAAGATCTGGAGAGGAGAACGGAGGAGAAGGGATTGTGGTGTGACCATCCCCCCTGGGGGGTCATTTCTCGCTTTCTGTCTCTCCATCTCTCTCTCTCTCTGTCTTTCTGGCAAGCGCATACGCCCTATAGGGAAAACCTCTCCAAAAATAAAAACAGTTGAAGCTTGAGGTGGGGAAGGGGGAGCTTACCTTTTCTCTATCCCAGAAATGGGAAAGGGAGGACGGATGGTTCTTCTGGGTCTCCCAATCAGAGGGAAGCTGTACAAGTCATTGTGGCAAAGAAAAGAATGAGTACAGAAACAAGAAAGCAGATTACCTCCAGGGAGAGGTCTCCAAGCCTTCTTCAGCCTCTTAATTTTCTGTGTATTCCACAATCTGATCTGGTTTCCATTAAGTCTAGAATTATAGAGCACAGAAGTCAGAAAGGACCATAGTATTTATCTAATTGCATCATTTTACAGATGAGGAAACTGAAACTTTTCGAGACAAAACCTGTCTTGGTCACTGACCTAGAGACAGAGACCATCCCCAGAACGCAGATCTCTTTTTACTGGGTCCAGTTCTCTTTGAAATCTTCATTCTATCACAGAGAACTACCTCTCATTTCCCAGAAGATCTTCTACAAGCTCCAATTAAGACAATTTCAGTCACTCACTAGTGAAGTAACTGGAATTAAGAACAGTGCTTTGGGGGTGAGTGGGTGACATGGTGGTTAAAGCACTGGATTCCCACACTGACAACTGGGGTTCGTACAAGTCCCAGACACAACAGCTTGAAAATCACAACAAATAAAAAGATAAATACATAAATGAATGCTAAAAAAGAATTCATAATTTTTTAAAAAAGAACAGTGTTTTGTACATCATGAAGGAATAGTTCAGTATTTCTTCAACTTCTGCTTTCTCCACTTTCTTTTTATTTTTCCCCTAGTTTCCTCTCTGGTAAGTCCTTAAAATTTACTGTGTTCCAAGGAATAGAAGACGTTTGATGCTCTTTCTGTTTTGTAGAAGGTGTGATATGATTTACTGAGAGAACTTACAGACATTATTTTTTGCTGAGGAAAAGTCAATGCTTAGATAGAGCAATTATCACTGAATGTGATCACTGTAGATGCCAATCTGGACATTTCGGATTTAAAAATAAAAATCCGTGTATTCTTTTCACAGCAGGTTTAGCAGCCGCTTTGCTTATCCAGATTACGGTTTCAACGTTAGTAAAAACAATTGTTATGTAAAACCTTTAGTTTTAATGTGGCTAACAGAATTGAGAATGAGCTATATTTTTTAAATTGTGTGAATAATGTTTTAGGACCATATATTTGATTTCTTTTAATACAGTGAAAACCATCAGACATTCTAGTGTGCTTTGTTTCCAGTGGATCTAGTTCACTCAGTACTCTGTTGTCCTATTCTAGTAAGTAATTTCAAAATTCACATCACTTACAAAGATGCTGAGTGGTTATTTAGGGAAGTCTGACTCAAAAAAAAAAAAAAAAAAAAAAAAAAAAAAACCTCCAAAACAAAACAAACCTCCCTCTTTCTTCTCCCTCCCCCATACCCCACGTGCTTTGTGCAAGACGGAGTCAACCAGTGGGATTCACAGGAGGTCCCCAAGTCAAATGCTGCAGCTGCGTTTTAAAAAAGGGTTGGATAAACTACAGCCGTTAATAACATCTGTATCTATGCAAGCTAAGATGATGATAGGGGTAATCAGATCTCATGCTTCAGGGCATAAGATGATTGCCTGCTGGGAGGAGGAGGATTTGGCCTTTCAGGTATAAGAGTTCTCCACTCAGGAGGTAGGTGGCAGACATTGCTCCCTAGTCTCTAAAATTTCAGGTGTAGCTGACATGAATTTAGGATAGATGAAACAGTAATGTGAACTGTAATATTTCTATCAGGTCAGGACATCAAATAATGAGATATTTGAAACACCCACATGTGCCATGCACAACATATGTGTCTTTCTCTAAAGGTAAGATACAAATATTTAGATACCTTTTATCGAAGGCTAAGGTTCTTTGATGTGTTTTGACCATCTTTTAGTGCCAAGCAGATGCTAAGCAAATACTAAATAACAACAATGAAAACAGTGGAGGTAATTCAACTTTAGTCCACCATTGATGATTAGCTACAATAATGTATAATTGCTCAAGTATTCATAATTGCACATATTTATATCCATAAACACATGTAGCTCCAGTTGCTTAGCTAAATAATGATTGGAATTGCACATTTGGGATGTACAAGGAATGCATTCATTTTAACATCCTGATCACTAGAGCAATTTTTAAAACTTAGACTGTGTCTGGGAGAGTAAGAAGAGAATGATGCAAAATAACATTTTCTTTTTTGATTTATTTACTATGTCCAGACCCCAGGAGAGGCACACTTTAGTATAGTTGCAGAATTTAATCAATTTGGGGAACACTTGTGTGAGTGCGAGTAGGGTTAAAGTTCCATTTATTTAGACATGTAAAACCATACTGAAAGTCACACAGCAACAGGCAGGTGTCAATATTTTAGAAAGATGTATTAAGTGTATTTAGAGTAGTCGATTTCTATCAGAGCGGTTAGAGTC
The DNA here is from genome assembly GCF_000334495.1 of Tupaia belangeri chinensis. NCBI lineage: Eukaryota > Metazoa > Chordata > Mammalia > Scandentia > Tupaiidae > Tupaia > Tupaia belangeri. Next base: position 3,641,703 of record NW_006160040.1, on the reverse strand, counting down.
CTTTTGGCATGAAAGACATTCTTACCCCTGGCTTTATCACTATCACCAATCGTTCACTTCAGTTGTATACAGAGGGACTGTTCTGGAGACTGTGGCTATTACATGCAATTTTTAAAATGATGCACATAAACAGTTTGGAAAGGGGTGGGGGGAACCCTGCAGCTGTTTGGCTGCACACAGACGTGGAAAATTAGTCAAAATCCCAAAGCATCATAGTTAATAACCATTATTCTGTTGTTTAGGATGTTTGTTTAAATACTATTGACACTGTGTGTGTATTGTCATCTTCTCTAAATTGTAGCTCTTAACCACTGGAATCTTGTTAAAGACCACCTAGGGTTTCCTCTGTATGATGCTGAAGTGTGTATTCACCTGATGGGTAAACAAAAAAGCAGATTTTTTTTTTTTTGTTTCAATTTTTCTCTCATGTGAAACTAGCAGGAAATCTTCTGGACTAAAGGAAAAGATTGCTTGAGTACAGCAGAAATAAACGCCATAGAGTTCCAACCTTTGTATTTCTCATCTAGTGAGAGAAAATGAACAAACCCATCAGCTGATTAATACAATTCAGTTCTGCTTAAAATTCACAGATCTGTTTGCTATGAGACTGTATTTTAAAAGACTCATACTTGCCATTAAGTGTGAAGAAATCAGTAACTATTCTTTTCATCAACAGCGTGTGTTTTTTTCCCCCCATTTAAATTTTGCTTATTAAGTGAGGTCATTTGGGAGAAGAGCGGCTCTGGTGGGTGGGGAGAAAAAAGTCTAACAGCCCGACTCCCAAGTTGAGCGCTGCAGACCACGGGCCGGTCGTACAAAGCGTTTTCTCTCTGACTTATGAGGCGACAATAGCCGGTCTTACAAAGGCACCACCTGTGATTCAGCACGGCTGACATCTTTGTTAAGGAGGAGCCGAAGGGCAGAAGGGCAACAGCACGTGCACAACCCGGGCGTGTTACCAGGACCCACCTTCGAGGCTGCTGGACACCGTCGCGGAGGCCTCGCCAGGGGCTCCGCTTCGTTTTAGGCAGTGGGGCTGGGAGAGGAGGAGGCGCACGCCGTCCGCGCTCGCGGAGCGGAAGCTCTGCCCGGCCGCCCCATTTCCCAGATGGGTACCGCGGAGGTCGGGCGGGCGGAGCGCAGCTCAGCAGGGGCCGGGATCCCGCACCCCCGGGGAGCGCGGAGGGCGGCGCGGCCGCGGGTGGGACTCCGAGGCCCCGTCTCGGGCCCAGCCTTCAGGCCGGTGGCTTTTTGCTTCCTTCCCGAAGGTCGCTTCTGACAAATCTATCTATTTGGGGCAAATTGTCAGTGAGAAACTTCCGCTCGAACTGCCCGGGACAAAACCGGCTGTTTGAAAAGGGTAAATCCCGCGGCCCGGCCAGGCCGAACAATGGGCCGCTGGTGCTGCTGCGGCGGGGGCGGCCGGGCGCGCCGCACAAAGGGCGGATTAATTGGGGCCGCGGCTGAGCGCTTCGCGCTAGCGCCACTCAGCCCGCGCCGCGGGGCGCCCCATTGACTGGGCCCCGAGCCCCACTTTTCACAAACTCCAAACAAAAGTCAATTTCTTTTTTATAAGGCGGGGGAGGGGGCCGCGGCCACGGTTCTCCACTGGCTCTTCGCCTCCCTCTCGCTGCGCTGGGGGCTGGGGAGGAGGTGACCGGGACCCGAGGGAGAGGGGGAGCCGGGAACGGGAAGGCACGCGGGTGTGGCTGCCGCCTCCCTGTCCCCGCCTCCACGGCCCCCCTCCGACGCGTGGCGCACCTACCCGGCTGCAGAGGAGAAGCCGGGATGCCAGTGGGGAGCGGGCGGCGAGGACGGAGGTGAAGGCTGGGATCTCCGGGCTAGGGCAGCAACGGACAGGTGATTTCGGAGGACGGAAAGAAAGCCCCCTTAGTATGCTGGACTTGGAGAGGTGACCTTTCCTCTGGTCGTTATTGAGCAACAGCTATGGTCCCGATAGGACGGAGACTAAAGCGAGACCGCCTTTACGTTACCGCCACGATGGGGGCGGCCCGCGTGGAAATCAGCCCGCAGGTGAAGGAGGCCAAGGCCGCTCTGGGAGACCGCAGGGAAGTGACCATCGCTCTGTAAAAGGATGAGATGGATTCCCAGAGGGACCTGTGGAAAAAGATATCCTTAGATGCGCGGCAGTGCTCGCCACAGCAAGGAACAGGAATCGAATAGTAGGATTAGCATTGTGGCTGGTCTACAGACCACGTAGGGAGAGGCCAATGGGTCATCGCCAGTTTCCCATCTCCCCAAATAGGAGAAGGAGTGCAGAGGACCCTTCAGCTGACTGAGAGGAGCAAGAGGTTCCGTTAACAACAGCAATCCATGCCTCCCCCAGCCCACCAGCCTGTGCTGGGAGCAGGGTTGGCGGTGGTTGCTTACAGACACTCCTGTCCTTGTGGCCAATGCAAAGGCCACATTCTTCTGCAAGGACTGACTTCCAAAGGATTGCACAGGAAAGAGAACCCCGTGCTGTTGTAGGGGAAGTCACTTGCAGGTGGAAGGCTTAAGGCATGTGCTAACAGAAGATAGCCCAAAGTTCTTATCCGAGGGGTTTATTCTTTCTTTCTTTCTTTCTTTCTTTCCTTTCCTTTCCTTTCCTTTCCTTTCCTTTCCTTTCCTTTCCTTTCCTTTCCTTTCCTTTCCTTTCCTTTCCTTTCCTTTCCTTTCCTTTCCTTTCCTTTCCTTTCCTTTCCTTTCCTTTCCTTTCCTTTCCTTTCCTTTCCTTTCCTTTTCTTTTCTTTTCTTTTCTTTTCTTTTCTTTTCTTTTCTTTTCTTTTCTTTTCTTTTCTTTTCTTTTCTTTTCTTTTCTTTTCTTTTCTTTTCTTTTCTTTTCTTTTCTTTTCTTTTCTTTTCTTTCTTTCTTTCTTTCTTTCTTTCTTTCTTTCTTTCTTTCTTTCTTTCTTTCTTTTTCTTTCCTTCCTTCCTTCCTTCCTTCCTTCCTTCCTTCCTTCTTTCTTTCTTTCTTTCTTTCTTTTTTTTTTTTTTAGAGGTTTTTGCTATAGGGCGCGTGCGCAGAGGTTTTTGCTATAGGGCGCGTGCGCTCCCCAGACAGACAGAGACAGAGAGACAGAAAGCGAGAAACCACCCCCCAGGGGGGATGGCCACGCCGCAATCCCTTCTCCATTCTCTTCTCGGGATCTTGAGCACACACACACACGCGCCCGGCGTGAGTTTTAAGCCACCAGGTCTGGGACGCGAATCCCAGTCGACTACGTGGGAGTCCAGCGACATAGCCATTACACTAACTGCTGGTCCTGTCCGAGGGGTTTATTCTGAGAAGAGCAGAGAGGCTTCTACTCGAACCTCAAGCACTTGTGTGCGCTAAAGCTGGCAAAGTGACTTTTCAGTGTTGAAGTCTCTTCCCCCACAGCCCAGTTTCCTATAGGACAAATGTACTTGCCAGTGAGAGAGAGAGAGAGAGATCACCCCCTAGGGTGGATGGACATGTCACAATCCTCTCTTCTCTGTTCTCCTCTCAAGATTTTGGACATGCATGCACATGTATCTGCACGGTCCAGGACTAAAAAGCCTGTGGGTCCAAGACTAGTGTGGGTCCAGGACTAGTGAGCCATGTGGGATCCAGTCACCCTAACTACCACACCACCAACCAGCCTGCCCAGCGCTGAACTCTTTCATGGCCAGGCTTTAGTGTGGAGTCCCTCCAAACAGGTCTGGCTCCTGCTCTGGCACTCCTCTGGGTGGGCACAGAGAGCAGAGCTCTGATGCTAGGAACAGAATCTAGGGCGGCTGGGTAAGAGGGCTGAAGAAAATCTTCAAGGACAGGCTGAACCAGCAGGAGGCAGAGACCTGACACAGATGGGGAAGCCACAGAAGCTGTGGAATCTGCTGGCAAAATCCAGCCTGGGCTCCTCTTCCACCACAGTTTATAGCTGTAGATTGAAAATAATCTTCTCTGGGCCAAACTGTGAACCCATCCAGATTTCTGTTGAATCAGAGGCTGTGAAAATCAAGGGCAAATATTTATCTAAAGATGTCACAACTTTGAATGTCAATAATAACTTACCAGCTAATCTCTGATGGAAATCTGGAGCAGCTGTTGCGCTATTGTGTATTTTCAATTCTCAAAAGACAAATCTGAGAGGCAACATTTTTCTTCCATGAGTTCTCAGCATGCTTTCTTTTAGTTTATTGATGCCTTGCAAGTTCAAATCAAATAAATAACATGAACATGAGCTTATTATGAAAAAGATAGAGGCCTTCCCAAATGAGCATAGTATTTGACCTTCCTTGGTAAGTGTGACCGTACAGAGCATGTCCACACCAGCAAAAGTTGACTGAGGGTGTAGGGATGTTGCCTTAGGAAGAAAAAAGAAAATGCAAGGATGACTCAGACTGCCAAAGCTTCCCGACTGAGGGAATGTGTAAGTTTAGACAGAATTGATGACAGACTCTACTCTCTATTAATAGAAAGCTTATGACCACAGTTTCTAAGAACACCCTCCACAATTGCTTATCTTTTTGGTTTTACAGAGGATCTTCAGAGAGGGGGATACCGGATGAGTTTGATAACATCTACCCATGAGAGGGCGGTGTCAGGCCTTCCCATCACTCACTCTGGTCGACTTTCAATTTTGGAGTTACTTACTGTGGACATCATTAGAGAAAAATATCTCCTGGAGATCTGATTGCAATTAAGCTTCATTTGTTCACCTGCAGGCTGGCAAACACTGCTGAAAGGGAGGATGATGCCTGAGGTGTCCCCAGGCTTAGGTAGCCAGAAAAGTGCAGAAATCTGACTTCTGATAATGACTGAACAGGGACCAGTACAGCACTAGATCTAGAATATATTAAGTCATAAGCCAAAAAGGAGGGGACCCTTAATCCAGCAATCAACTACATTGAAATCAATAAAGAATATAGTTTTCTTTTTTTTAAGATTTATTTAATTTTAAAATTTGTTACTACTATTTTTAATTTGACTGGGTGAGGGGGGGGGGAGGAAAAGTGAGAAAGCAAGCCGCCAGGTTTAGGACCTGAGCTACAGTTGCCCATGTGGAAGTCCAGCACCCTAACCACCACTCCACTTGCTGGGCCAGGAAGAGTTTTCTTTCTTTCTTTCTTTTTTTTTTGGAGAGGTTTTTGCTATAGGGCACCTGCACTCTGGCCAGAAAGACAGAGAAAGACAAAGAGCCAGAAAGCGAGAAATCACCCCCCAGGGGGGATGGTCATGCTGCAATCCCTTCTCCTCCATTCTCTTCTCAGGATCTTGGACATGCGCACACACGCGCCTGACGTGAGTTTAAGCCACCGGGTTGGGGACTCGAACCTCAGTCAGCTACATGGGAGTTCAGCGACATAGCCATTTTGCTAACTGCTGGTCCCAAGAGTTTTCTGACGGCTCTTCCTTGAGGAGAGAAAGCAGAGGAGATGTAGGCTGTGTCTCATGTATGAAATGTGTCATACATATGAAATTCTGTCCAAATGTATCCTGTACAATTAAAAGAATGAAATAAAATGAATAGTCATATCCTAGCAGCTATGTTTTAAAAAAATAGGAGCTGAGTATCTGTAAGGAGACCTGTCATTCACTGACTGTGGGATTGTATCTCCTCTCCCCACCAACGCACACCAGAGATAATCACCACCTCATATTGTGTTTTATTCACTTGCCTGCTTTCTTTTTTCCTTTAGTTTTGTGTGTGTGTGTGTGTGTGTGTGTGTGTGCGCTATAGGGTATGTGTGCCAGAGAGACAGAGAGAGAGGAAAAGTGAGAAATCACCCCTCCTGAGGGGGCTTGGCCACAAGGCAATCCCTTCTGTTCCATTCTCTTCTTGGGATTTTGGGCTAGAATATGACCATGCTTACACACATGTTTGGCGTGATTTTCAAGCCACAGGGGCTTCTGGGTACGGGACTTGAACCTCAGAGTCAGTCATGTGGGATCCAGCCACCTTAATCCCCATACCACCTGCTGGCCCCTTTTTTTTTTTAGGTTTTTGCCACAGGGTGTGTGGGCTGGCTAGAGAGAAACTGAGAGGGGAGAAAGTGAGAAGTCACTCTGCAAGGGGATGGCCACACTGCGATCGGTTCTTCTCCATTCACCTCCTGGGGTTTTGGGCAAGCACACACATGCACCAGGTGTGATTTTTCAAGCTACCAGGTCTGGGACTTGACCCATAATCAGCCATGCAGGAGTCCAGTGCCTTAGCCACCATACTGCCTGCTAGCCCTGCGTTCTTTCTTTATAATCTTACTACTTATGTCTGTATCCCTAAAACAGTGAGAAGTTTTTATTTTTGAACTTTATATAAACAGAAGTATACATTATATAGTTTCAGTGATTTGTTTTCTCCCAACACTATGTTCAATGTTGGTATTAAATGAATTGTGGAGGCAGCTTTGTGGCCTGTTGGTTAAGGCAGCCAGATTCCACAGAGCCAATCAGACGGTTTGTATTCCAGACCTGGCGGCTTAAGAAACTGGCAGACACATGTGCCCTTTAGCCAAAGTCAATAAATAAATAAATAAATAAAAAAAAATATTGTGGTACATTCCCACAATGAGGTTTCTTCATTCTGTTGTATAATATTCCACTACATGAATATGCCACAAGTAGTCATGCCTCATGCTATGAACGCACATTGAGTTCTGTTTTTCTTCTCCCTCTGTTTTGTAATTAGGAGTGATACTGTCATGAGCATCTCCAGTGCATGCCTCCTGGTATATCTATGCAAGAGCTTCTCTACTCTACAAACCCAGGGGTAGATTTGCCTTTCTTACTCAGTTTTACTATGTTCTATCAAGATGTTTCCCTAAGTAGTTCAATGTATACTCCCGCCAGGAAGTGATAAGAGTTATTGTTGTGAGACAGGGCTGGCAGGTGGCATGGTAGTTAGTTAAAGGCACTGGACTTCCACATGGCCAACTGCGGTTCAAGTCGTGTACCAGGTGTCTTGCTTTCTCACTTTTCCTCTCTCTCTGACCAAAACTGGAAAAAATAAATAAATAAAGTTAAATAAATAAACCTGTTAAATTAAAAAAAAAAAAGAGTTGTCATGGGGCCAGCTGGTGATGTGGTGGTTAAGGCTCTGGACTCCTACATGTCCTATTGCAGTTCAAGTCCCAGACCTGGTGACTTACTTTTCTCACTTTCCAACTTTCTCTCTCCTTCTCTCTGGCGAGTGTGTGTACTCTAGAGCAAGTTGAAAAAGAATAATGATAATAAATGAAATTAAATAATTGTTTTTAAAAAGAATTGTTATTATTTCCCATCCTTGCAACAATTATTATTTTTTAAAGAGTTAATTTATTTATTTAATTCGATTTGTCATTATTATTTTGACCTGAGAGAGAGACAGAGAGAGAGAAGGGGAAAGCAAAAAAGCAAGCCGCCAGGTCCAGGACTCAAACCGTAGTCAGTCATGTGGGAATACAACACATCTAAACACCATGCCTCTTGCTAGCCCCCCTTGTCAACAATTATTAATAAGTTATTTAAAACTTTTTGTTATATATTGCAGATATTTTTCCACTCCCTCATCTAATGATTCTCTCCCCCCCCCCAATTTTGCCAGAGGTTTTGTGTGCTTGCTGGAGAGAGACAGAGAAAGAGAGAGAGAGGGAAAGTGAGGGATGCTGTTGAGAGCATGTGTGATCCAGCTGTCTTAACCACTACACCACCAACTGACGCTGTTTTTGTTTTTGTTTTGCCAGAGTGTGAGCATTGGCCAGAGAGATACAGAGAAGCAGAGAAAAAGAGGGAGAAAGCACCCTCCAAAGGAGTGTGGTACACTGCAATCCAGTCTCCTCCACCTCTCTCTCCTTTTGGAATTCCAGGCACTTAAGCACCCTTGTTCTGCATGTTTTTCAAGCCGCCAGGGCAGAGGTTCAAACCATGTGGCCAGCCATATGAGTTCTATGTCCCTTAGCCACTAGGCCATGGGGTTGACCCCAAACCAAAGTTTCAATTTTTTTTTGTTTTTAAAGACAGGTGACATCTTGCTCTGTTGCCATCTTCCTGCCTCAGTTTCCCGAGTGGTTGGGACTATAGGTGTACACCACTGTGCCAGGATTTTGGAGGGTAGGCCTGGAGTTGAATCCGGGCCCCTGATGCGGACTAAGCCTGCTGAGTAACAGCATCAACCAGGATGCTACTGTGGCCAGACTCAAAGTTTCTATTTTATATGGTAGCATTAATCAATATTTTCCTTCATAAGTTAATATTTTTCAGAAACTCTTATCCATTGTTAGGTTGTAATGGTATTACCCTAAATTATTTTCTAGAAGTTTTAGTTTTACCTTTTGTACCTAGGTCTTTTTAAAAAATTAATTAATTAATCTATTTGTTGTGATTTTTTTTTTCTTTTGAGAGAGATTTTTGCTATAGGACGCATGTGCTCGCCAGAGAGACAGAAAGTGAGAAATCATCCCTCAGGGGGGATGGCCACACCGCAATCCTTTCTTCTCCATTCTCCTCTCAGGATTTGGACAAGCATGCACATGCACCTGGGTCCAGGACATGAACTATGGTTGACTATGTGGAAATCCAGCAACATAACCATTACACTATCTGCTGGTCCCTATTTGTTGTGATTTTCAAGCTGCCAGGTCTGGAACTTGACCTGTGGTTGACCATGTGGGAATCCAGTGCCTTAACCATCACGCCACCTGCTGGACTCTATATCTAAGTCTTTAACCCAACTAAATTTTGATTTTTGTGGAGAACATGATATAGGGTGTCCTACTTTTTGTTTTACAGGATTGTTTTTTGTTGTTGCTGTTTTAGAGAGTTTTTTTGCTATAGGGTGCATGCGTTTGCCAAAGAGACAGAGAAGAGATATAGAAACAGAAAGCAAGAAGTCACTGCTGCCCCCAGGGAGGATGGCCATCCCACAATCCCTTTTCTTCCATTCTCCTCTTGGGATTTTGGGCATGCACGCACATTTGTCCAGCATGAGTTTTAAGCTGCCGGGTCTGGAACTCGAACAGTGGTTGACTATGTGGAAGTCCAGCGACATAACCATTATGCCATCTGCTATTCTCCGTTTTATAGTTTTTAATACATTTTTGTAGCATCATTGAATCTTTTCTCAGCTCTAGTGCCCATTCTGTCATAAAATCAAGTATCTATGTATGGATTATTTTATTTCCAGGTTTTCTATCCACTTTTGTTGATTCCTTTATCTATTTCTCTGCCAGTATCCCACTGTCATTTATTTTATTTTACTTTATTTATTATTATTGTTATTTTTAAATTTTCCATAGGGCATGCGCACTCACCAGTGAGAGAGAAACAGAGAGAGAGAGAAAGAGGGAAAGTGAGAAAGCAAGCTATCAGGTCTGGGACTCAAACCACGATCTGCCAGCCCTCAGCCACCATGCCACCTGCTGGTCTCACCACTGTCTTAATTTCTATAACTTATAGAGTAAGTCTTGGTGTCTGGGAGGGCCATTTTCCATATCTTGTTCTTTTTCTTAGGAAGACTTGTCTATTTTTGACCTTCTATTTTTCCATTTCTATTTTGGAATTAGTTTGAAAACTATAGTTAGGATTTTCATTGGATTCAGATTTATTTTGAATGGGGAGAATTGACATCTTCATGCCATTGATGTGTCCTACTAACAACTCGATATTTCTTCATCTGTTTGTCTTTCTTTAATGCTTTTTTCAGTAAGACTAGTTTTTTTCTATTAATGAGGTGTACTACTTTTGTTAGATCTATACCTAGACTTATTGTATATTTTTGCTATTATGATGGAATTCTTGTGGTTTTTTTGTTGGTTTGTTTTTACAGACTTTTGCTATAGGGTGTGTGTGCTCACCAGAGAAAAGAGACAAAAAGTAAGAAATCACTCTCCCAGGAGAAGGGCCACACCGCAATCCCTTCTCCATTCCCCTCTCAGGATCTCGGGCACACACGCACACGTGCCTGGCATGAGTTTAAGCCATCTGGTCCAGGATTCAGGACTTGAACCACAGTCAACTACATGGGAGTCCAACGACATAGCCATTACGCCAACTGCTGGTCCCCTTCCTTCCTTCCTTCCTTCCTTCCTTCCTTCCTTCTTTCCTTTCTCTCTCTCTTTCTTTCAATTTGACCAGAGAGGGACAGAGTGAGTAAGAGAGAGGGAAAGTGAGAAATCATGCCTCCAGGTCTGGGACTTGAACCACAATTGGCCATGTGGGAGTCCAGCACCCTTAACCATCATGGCACCTGCTAGGCCCTCTATGACTTTATGTTTTAGGAATCTCTTGCAGGGCTGACTCATATGATGCAGTGGTGATGTGCTGCTCAAGAGAAGCTGGATCTCACATGGTAACTGCAATTTGAATTGCCTAGCCTGGTCTATCTGAAAACATACGGGGCACACACATCCTTGCCCAAGACCTGACAAGCTGGAAGACTGAAGGAAGGGGATTGGAGTGTGATCAAATCCTGGGTGTTCATATCTCTCTCTCTCACACACACACACACAAACACATGTTTATGCACTATATCATGAATAAAGGCAAAAGAAAAGAGGGAAAAGAAAAAGAATCCTTTGCAAATAGTATATGGCTGAGTTTTTGTTTGTTTTGCCATAGGGCATATGTGCTTGCCAGAGAGACCAATAGAGGAAAAGTAAGAAATCATCCACCCAGGGGTATGGTCATACCACAATCCCTTCTCCTCCATTCTCCTCCAGGTTATTTTGGGCAGGCATGCGTAAGTACCCAGCTTGAGTTTCAAGACACCAGGTCTGGGAATTGAACCGTGGTCAGCCATGTGAGAATCCAGTGCCTGCTGGTCCTGTAGCTGATATTTTAAAACCCAAGTAGACAATCTTTGTACCTTAACTGGAGACTTTTGTTCATCTGTATTACTATATGTATGGATGTCCTCAAATTTATTACTATTTTTTGTTGCTTTCTTTCTGTTTCTTGCCCCTCTCCTTTTGCCTTCTTTTGGATTGACTAAGGAGTCCCCTTTTAGTCCAGTTTCTTACATTATATTCTTTGTGCATCTATTCTTTTAGTAACAACCATTTTAACATTTTCAGCTAACACAATTCACATCTTTCCTCTTCTTAAACAATATGAGAACTTAGGAAATTTTTTTATATTATCATCCTTTTTTAGTTCTAGGATCCACTTCTAGCTTAACCCCTTTTCCTCCACAAATTATTATTATCATTGTTCATACAATCAAAGTTCATTTAGATTTACCCACATATTTATTTGTATATTTGCTGATGATTTCTCCATTTCAATTCTTCCATTCAGCATGGCTGCCATTTCTTCTCTCTGAAGTACATCCTTTATAATTTTCTTTAGTGAGCGTCTACAAGTGGCAGTGCCTTTTAATTTTGGGTTAACTGAAAATATCTATGTCTTACTCTTAAGTCTCAAAAGACATTTCACTGGGGATATAATTCTAAATTCATAGCTATTTTCTCTCAGTACATTCATGAAATGATTTCGCTATCTTTTTTTTTTTGTCATATCACTGCTGAAAAGTCAGTATTTAGTCTAAGACAAATCTTCGTAAGTGATGTGTCTTTCTCTCTGTCTGCTTTTAAGAATCTTTTGGGGGCCAACAGGTGGTGTGGTGGTTAAGGCACTGAACTCTCACCTGGCCCACCACAGTTTGTGTTCCAGATTCGGTGGCTTGAAAATCATGCCAGGTGCATATGCGTGTGTGCCCAAAATCATGAGAGGAGAATGGAAGAGAAGAGATTGTGGGGTGGCCATCAAACATGGAGGTGCTTCCTCTTTCTCTCTCTCTCTCTCTCTGGTAAGGGCACATGCCTTGTAGCAAATTAATATCTATATCTATATCTATCTATCTATATATATATCTCCAGCATTTTAGTTATTTTAGTTGATATTGTCACTCAGGGTACATGTATTAGGATTCTCCAAAGATATGTACATATACATATATACACATACACACACACACACACATATATACACACACACATATAAATTATATATATTAAATAAGAGAGATATAAGATAAATGTGTATGTGAGCTGTATCTCCTACTTATTTTATATGCTTACTTTATATGCAGAGAGAAAGTTATCTCTTTTATGGAATTGGCCCATGAGATTATGGAGACTGGCAAACCCAAAATTCGTAAGATAGATTGGCAGGCTGGGACCAGCAGTTGGCCTAATGGCTGTGTCACTGGACTCCCATGTAGTCGACTGCGATTTGAGTCCCGGACCCAGTGGCTTAAACTCCCCCCAGGCACGTGTGTGTGCGTGCCCAAGATCCCAAGAGGAGAATGGAGGAGAAGGGATTGCGGCGGGGCCATCCCCCCTGGGGGGGGTGATTTCTCATTTTCTGTCTCTCTGTCTCTCTCTCTCTTTCCC
>NW_006160040.1:3621180-3629340 GCF_000334495.1 Tupaia belangeri chinensis | reverse complement strand
AAAAAGAAAAGAAAAGAAAAGAAAAGGATAGATTGGAAAGCTGGAGATTCTGTCAAGTTGATGTTGCAGTCTGAGTCTAAAGGTTGTGTGGAGGCAGAATTCCCTACTTCTCTGAGAACTTAGTCTTTTTTCATGTGGCTTTTCACTGAAGGTAATCTGCTTTACTCAACGTCTACTTCAAACGCTAACTGCATTTAAAAAATACCTTCACAGAAACATCCGGCTGTTTGACCAAACAACTAGGTACTATATTCTAGGCAAGCTGACACACAGAATTTCCCACCACGATATCCAGCCCACCGACACGCTGGAAACAGAGGGGAGAGCTATCATTTCTCGTGATGAAATGATAGCATGATTAAGGGGTGCAACAAGGTTCATGTTGTGCTTAGATACGTCAGTAAGACGAAGCTCAAGGAGACACTGAGTGTCCCTTTAGAAGGCTGATAGGTTGTTTTGCTTTCATAGTCTACTGCTTACCAGAGGTCACGGAGGTCACAGCAAGTGTGCTCTTCTATACAAAGTTAACAGGAAAAAGAAATGCACCTATTTGCTTTAAGTTCTAGACCATAATGATGCAAGCTCTCCTGGAATGTTGTGTTATTTACTCAAATTTGCCAAAATCCCATGAGTATCTTGCTTTTTAAAAAGGAATTATTTTATTTTAACTTTATTTATTTATTTATTTATTTTTATTTTGATCAGAGAGAGACAGAGTGAGAGAGAGAGAGAGGGAGAGTGAGAAAGCAAGCCTCTAGGTCTAGGACTCAAACCACAGTCAACCATGTGGGAGTCCAGGGTCCTTAACCACCATGCCACTTGTTGGCCCCAAGTATCTTAAATTAAAAATATGAAGAGAGCTAGACTGCAGAGAGTAACTACTGCACTGCAAGAGGATTAGAATAACTGTCGTTTTCATGTTAGAATCTAGCAGGGGTTTTCAGATCATTGACAAGATTCCTTCAAAAAAAGATATTCAGAGAACCAGTAGTTAGTGTAATGGCTATGTTGTTGGACTCCCACGTAGTCGACCGCGGTTCACGTCCCGGACCCGGTGGCTTAAAACTCACGCCAGGCGCATGTGCGTGAGTGCCCAAGATCCCAAGAGGAGAATGGAGGAGAAGGGATTGTGGCATGACCATCACCCCTGGGGGGTGATTTCTCACTTTCTGTCTCTATGTCTCTCTCTGTCTGGCGAGCACACACACCCTATAGTGAAAACCTCTCTCCAAAAAAAAAAAAAAAGAAAGAAAAAAAATTCATAATTTTTACATTTTCATTGTTTATTTGTTTTAAAGTTTGTTTTTTTTCTTGCGAGAAAAAACTCTGAACAGAGGCTCACACCATGACTCTCCTCAGCCTTCCCAGACAGCCAGGATCACGGGTACAAGTTCCCAGCATATCCGGGTCAACCTGGGAACCAAACTTGTGATCTTCCATATGGATTCAGCATCACTTGAGCAGTGTGTTACTGCTGTGCCCCCAATCTGGCCCTTCACAATTTTTTTTAGAAACCTAGAAACAGATGGTGATAGAAAGGCAAACATTCAGAAATTACCTAGCCATCCATATAGAATGTCGATATTTCCCTTACAGTGATGCCAATAGGCTTGCTTATAATGCTTGTCAGGTTTGGAAAAGCTCTCTTGTTCTCTCTCTCTCTTTTATTATTATTATTTTTTTCTTATTTGCTGTAGGACTTGTGCACTTGCTAGAGAGAGAAAAAAGAGAGAGAGGAAGCCTGCTCGTGCCACACACACACACACACACAAACACACACACACCAGGAGGATGGCCACGCCACAATCCCCTCTTCTCCATTCTCCTCTAGAATTTTGGGCATGCATGCTCACTCACCCAGTGTGTTTCTTAAGCCTCTGGGTTAGAGTCTTCCAGGTGGCATCCAGTCGCCTAATCACCATATCATTGGCTGGCCCTTAACTCTCTTGTTCTAGCTGAGGCTCTGGGGGATGCTTCTGAGGGAGAAAGGTGTGGGAGAGCAGAGCCAGCCAGTCTTCCTTTCTCTCTTTCTTGATCTCTCTCTTTTTTTTTTTTCCTCCCTGACATAAAAAATTGAGCTATGCCTCAGCGTGAAACATTATTACTTTAAAACAGGACAGTGAAAGTCTAAAAAATGAATTTCAAAATATATGCATAGTTGAGACTGGAAGAAAATATGAACAGTGGCTAATTGGCAGGTGGAATTATCAATGATTTTCTCTTTATACTCTTCTTTTTCAAATCTCTTATAATAATCATAAAATAACATTAAAGAACATGTTATCTTTAAATTTATACAGCAAGGATCTAAAATATCTTGAAGAAGTTTATTTTAGACACGAATGGGCTTTGCCTGTGCACAGTGTATAAAATCAAGCTTTGATATTTTATAAAATCATATCTAAATAAGATAGTTCAATTTCAAAAAACTTGCTTTCTTGCCCACAAAATTAAAACTTACCAAATAGTAACAAATTAAGATGATTTTGTAAGACTTCTGGAATGTTTAGTATTTTAGATGAATTTCTCCAGAATTTCTGAATTTTAAATTTTTGCTAAAATTAAAATATTTTTCTAGCTTGGAAGTTAGGCTGGTATTTTGATTGTCAAATACATAGCTTAAAAAACTGCAATCTTGGGGTCAGCAGTGGCGTGGTGGTAAAGGTGCTAGACGTTGACATGGTTGACTTTGGTTTGAGTCAACCAGATTTGGCAGCTTGAAAATTGTGTTAGGCACATGTGTGTGGATGCCCAAAATCCCAAAAGGAGAATGGGGAAGAAAGGATTGTGGCATGGGTATCCTCCGGGAGGGTAATTTCTCACTTTCTCCCCTCTCTGTCTCTGTCTCTGTTTCTCTCTCTCTCCCTTGTGAACTCATGTGCCCTATAGCAAAAAAACAAACCAAAACAAAACCCTGCAGTCTTTAGCATTTGTTACCCCTTTCAAATGTCGTCTACATACAGGTTACCTGTAGTGAGAACGTTTAAAATTCCAAATCAGGAAGCAAGTTCATCTGTAAAATCTGTGAGTCTTTGAACTTCAGAAGCATGGAAAGGACAGAAAGATCAGTTTAGAGGGCCAGCAGGTGGAGTGGTGGTTAAGGTCCTGGACTCCCATGGGGCTGACCGTGGTTTCAGTCCCAGACCTGGCATCATGCTTTCTCACTTTCTGTCTCTCTTTTTCTCTCTCTCTGGTGAGCACAGGTGCCCTATTGCAAATTTAAAATAATAATAATAAATAAATAACATTAAATAAATAATTATAAAAAAGAGAGATCAGCAGAGAGGCTTAAGGTAACTTCTGGGGAATAATGGCAAAGGCAGTGTTCACAGATACATTCAATTTTCTTTGCAGAAGGTAACAAATGACTTAGCTAGGGAGAAATGAGTATTTGTAGTAAAACCGCCTAGGACTTGACTGGCTTTTCTTGAAAAGAAAGCAAGGATATTAAATGGTTAGGTAATAAAAAAAAGGAGATCTCGCACTGGCATTCCATTGTTTGCTAGAGGGTTATTGGGATGGTGCTCAGTGACCTCTCTAATGTCAGAAAGAGCAGTGGCATCTGGATTAGTAGAGAAGTTAACTTGCAGAAGAGACTTCAAAGTCCCCTATACACATCCAGAAGACTTGAAAAGAAAGCAAGGATATTAAATGGTTAGGTAATAAAAAAAAGGAGATCTCGCACTGGCATTCCATTGTTTGCTAGAGGGTTATTGGGATGGTGCTCAGTGACCTCTCTAATGTCAGAAAGAGCAGTGGCATCTGGATTAGTAGAGAAGTTAACTTGCAGAAGAGACTTCAAAGTCCCCTATACACATCCAGAAGACTCTTCGATGTGTACGTATATATAAATTTCATGTACACTGGGTTAAGCTCTACAAAATATCTCTAGACATATGGCTTTCTTGATTGGTGAATGCATATCAGAAAGAATGCTGGACCTACCTGTAGTGCTAATGTCAAACTGATCTTTCATCTAGCACAGGAGTCTGAATTTCAGAATCAAGACTTTCTTATGCGGGTGAGAAACATTAAATAGACTACTCAAGATTGATGTGATCATGAAAGAGAGGAAAGAAGAGATGAGAGGAATAATGTGGATGGGCAAATTAAGGAAGAAGTCAAGAGAAAAGAGGAAAGAATAAAGTAGGAAGGAAAAGAAAATGTGAATTGAATAAAGGTATTAATTTGGGAGGAGTGAGGAAAGAATACATCTTCATAAGGCTCTTCTCCCCATGAACTTTAAAAATAAAGATCCCAACCATGGGGCCAGCAGATAGCATAGCAGTTACATTGCTAAATTCCCGCATGAACAACAGTGGTTCGAGGCCTAGACCCAATGGCTTGAAACTCACTCTAGGCATGTATGTGTACATGCCCAAGATCTTGGGAGGAGAATGAAGAAGGGATTGTGGTGTGACCAGCTCCCCTGGGGGGTGATTTCTCACTTTCCCTCTCATTGTCTATGTCTCTCTCTTCAGTAAGTGCACAGGGGGTGAGGTAGCAACCTCTAAAAAAAAAAAGAAAAGAAAGAAAAGAAAAGAACTCAACTCATAAACAAGATATAACCTTTCAACAAAGAAAACATCAGCTTTCTTAGTTGTTTCCTCACACTGGGAGGATACTTTCCCCTTGTGGGTGGCTCTTACTGATAGTGAGGACAAAGAAAAAGACACTGATATTAGGCATGATGTGCACCGGTGAGTTTACCATCCATTATTTCTGCCCCAATTAGGTGATATTTAATCATTTTTCTAATAAGAATTATTTTACTTACTTAATTAATTTATTTTAATTTGACCAGAGAGGGGCAGAGCAAGAGAGAGAGAGAGAGAGAGAGAGTGCGCAAGCAACCAGGTCCAGGGCTTGAACCGTGGCTGGCCATGTGGGAGTCCAGTGCGCTTAACCACCACGCCACCTCCCAGCTCTGATATTTAACTCTTTTAACGTCTGGGATTAGAAGACTGTTGGGCCAGCCGGTGGCGTGGGGCGAAGGTGACTGGATGTCATAAGGCTGACTATGCAATTCAAGTCCTGGACCTGGGAGCTTGGAAAACATGCTGGGTGCCTGTGCAAGCATGCCCAGAATCCTGAAAAGAGGGGGAAATGGAGAAGAAGGAAATGTGGTGTGGCCATTCTACCTGGGAGGTGCTTTTTCACATTCCCTTTCCAGTCTATTTAGAGAATGCATGCACCTTATAGAAAATTTTTTAAAAATTTTGCAGAGAAATGCATGCACCTTATAGAAAATTTTTTAAAAAAGAAAGAAAGAAGAAAAAAAGGCTCTATTATTTCTGTACTGCTCTCTGTCCTCTAATTTTGCAGAGAGGGACAGAGGATAGCTATGGTGTGAATATATGGACCTGATTCTAATAGATTTTTTTTTTTTAGAGAGATTTTCCCTGTAGGGCATGTGTGCTCATCAGAGAGACAGAAATCACCCCCAGGGGGGATGGCCACGCCACAGTCTCTTCTCCTCCAGTCTCTTCTTGGGATCATGGGCACATGTGTACACATGCCTGTCATGTTTTAAGCTGCCAAGTCCGGGACTCGAACCACAGTCAATTACATGGGAATCCAGCAATGTAACCATCATGCCATCTGCTGGTCCAAGATTTGAACAGATTTTTAACTCTTTCCAGCAAATTGCTTATCCACCTATCTCTTCCCCATTTTCCCTAAGGCATTTTATTTTCTCTCAAGAGCAAACAGGAAGACTAGTTGAAGATATTGGGCTAATGGAAACCTGTGACCATGTGCATGATCAAATCTTGCCTTGAAACTTAGAAGAATGCACTGGAAAGGCTTGCACTTTTCTTTTACGTTTGCTTGTCCCTTCTTATACTTAGTGTCATGGCTGAGAGGCAATGTTTTGCTGTAGCTGCTTGTCGTCCCTTGTTTGTCCAGATGTTACATGATGGAGGGGCTTTGTGTGTTGTGTAGAAAACAAAAGCAGCTTGTCCTTGGGCTTTCCTTTCAGAGGCCCATTAACAAGTTATGTGATGTGGGGTAAATCACTTACCTAAGTTTTTCTGTGTGTTAAGTGGGAGTGCCAAAGTTTGGCCTCCTGTGTACTCCCTTCCTTCCCTAGCCCCAAATGGTTGTTGACTCAATTTGTACCCTACCAGTATGTGTTCAAGCTCATCAGAGTGACAAGTATAAGACACATTTTAGGAGCAGCCAAGATCAGCAAGATCGTTCAGGCACATTCCTTCCTTCCTTTTTATTTTATTTTTTTTCTTGCTAGAGGGCATGGGCTCCCATTTCTCCCTCCTTTCAGGAGTTTGGCACGCACACACAAGTGCCTGGTGTGTTTCTCAGGCTGCTCGGTCAGGACTCCAACCACGTGGTCAGTCATGTGAGAGCTGGTTGCCTCAATCATTAGCCATGGGGCCGGCCCCTTCCTTCATTTTTGAGATAGAACCTCACCACATTGCCAAGCTTGGTCTCAGCCTCCAGGAGCATATACCACCACAGCTGGGATTTTTTTTTGAAGATTTTTTTTTTTTGCCTTAGGGCATGTGTGCCTGCCAGGGAGAGAGAGAGAGAGAGAGAGAGAGAGAGAGAGAGAGAGACAAGCGAGAGAGAGAGAGAGAGAGAACAGAGACAGTGGAAAGGAAAGTGAGAAATCACTCCCGGGGGGGTAGGGGGGATGGCCACACCGCAATCCCTTCTCCTCCATTCTCCTCCCAGGATCTTGGGCATACATGCACACATGCCTGGTGTGAGTTTCAAGCCACAGGGTCTGGGACTTGAACCATGGTCGACCATGTGGGAGTCCAGTGTCATAATTGCTACACCATCTGCTGGCCCCCAGCCCAAATTTTTTAGACAGGGTCTCCTTATGTTGCCCAGACCAGCCTTGAGCTTGTGATCTTATCTCAGCCTCCCTGAGTTGCTGGGCCAGACACACACTATTGCACTGGCCTCTAGGTTAGACCAAGAACTGAACCCAGGATTTCATGGGGTCCCACCTGCAGAGTACATCTCAGCAGCTCACACAGTTGCTACTGGACCTGGAGGTTACTTCTTTCTGTCACTTCATAGCCAATAATAGGTCTTTCCATGACTATGGTTCCAGTAGTCACACAATTGTGTATTTATTCTCAGAGTGGGATAATAAATACACTCCCTCCTCAGAAAGGGTGCATTTTATATGTTGATACATGGGGAAGGTGAGAGCTGGAAGGAATGAGGAAGTACCATTTAAAAACTTGTAAGGGGGCCAGCAGGTGTCATGGTGGTTGAGGTGTTGGACTCCCACATGGCTGATCATGGTTCAAGTCCCAGGCGTGGTGGCTTGCTTTCTCACTTTCCCTCTTTCTCTCTCTTTCTGTGTCTCTCTTTGGTAAAATTAAAATAAATTAGTAAATAAAATTAAATAATTATTAAAAAAAAGAATAGAGTGAAAACACACACACACACACACACACACACACACACACAGGCCAGCAGATGATGTAATGGTTATGTCACTGGACTCCCACATAGACTACTGCAGTTCAAGTAAGGAACCCTGTGGCTTAAAGACTCATTTTTGGTGTGTGTGTGTACCTAAAATCCCAAGAAGAGAATTAAGGAGAAGGGTTGTGACATGGTCCTTCCCCTGGGGGGGGGGGTGATTTCTTGCTTTCTGTCTCTGTCTTTCTGGTGAGTGCACGTGCCCTATAGCAAAACTCTCTCTCTCTTAAAAAAAAAAAATGTAAGTCAGGGCCAGCAGGTGGCATGGTGGTTAAGGTGTTGGGTTCCAACATGATGGCAAACTATGGTTTGAATCCCAGACCTGGAGAATTTTTGTTTGTTTGTTTTTGTTTTTGTTTTTTTCCAGACCTGGAGGTTTGAAAATCATTCTGGGCACAGCACAGTATGTGAGTGGCCAAAATTCTAAGAGGAGAATGTAGGAAAAGAGATTGCAGCACAGCCATCTCCCCTGGAGGGTGATTTATTACTTTTTCTCTCTCTAGTGAAGAGTGCAGGGCCCTATGACAAAAACCTAAAAAAGAAAGAAATAAAAAAAAATTCTGGAAATAAAACTGGATGAAAATGAACCCATTAATAAAAGGGCCTTTAGTATTTTAAACTTAATAGAGTAATTTTAAAAAGAAGTAGAAATTTAGAAAAATGATAATTCATGGACCAGATGGTGGCATAGCTGAAACA
>NW_006160040.1:3616641-3617972 GCF_000334495.1 Tupaia belangeri chinensis | reverse complement strand
TATATACACAAATATTTAAATACTGTCAATATTTTTAAAAATACTGTCAATTTCTCATTAAGGCCTGCCCATTCATTGTTCTATGTATCTTAAGATTTTTACATGGTTCAGGCTTGTATTCTTCTGTTTTCTTAATACTATATCACACGCATTCTTCTGTTATTAAAAACAGGACAGAGATCCTTTCTGAGTCCTGCCACTATACCCAGATTGAGGTTGGGGCAACTCCATGACATCTATTTTCTGGAAAGCTGTTACTTATGGGGAACACGTGCTCTCATGCACTGCTGTGAGAGTTGAAATTGCTACAGTCTTTCTGGAGAACAAGGTGGCATTATCTATCAAAATTACAAAAACAGGTCCTGCCTGCTACCTCGCTCGCTGAGGCTACATGGAAGGTGTGGGTTCAATTCCTGTCCCATCCTAAAATGTCGGGTGCTGTGTACAAATGTGTAGTCTCAGCCTCAGAGCGAATTGGGAAATGACAGTCATTCTCTCTTTAAATTTATATATTTATTTTTGGATAGGTAATAGGTTGACACAGTACATGATTCAAAAGATACACAAATCATAGTGAAGTCTCCTTTCTATCGTTATTCCTCAGACACTCAGTTCTCTTCTACAAAAACAACGACTCTGAAAAGAACCATTTTCTGCCACATCCCACCTTTCCCTGCCAATGAGAGCATACCTCACACAATGTTCTGCTCTCTTCCATTGTTGTTTGTCGTTACTTCACAGGCTAATGTGGTGATCATTCCAAATCGGTATGTGATGAGCATGTTCGTCTATTTTTTATGGCTGCATAATATTCCATTATTCAATTCCAGTCCCCTATTGTTTTCAGTCTTTCACGATTACAAACAATGCCACAGAGAATAACCACATTGATATACACACACATATATATATATATTTAATACACATGTATACATATATACAAATATCCAATACATATACAATTTTGTACACGTGCAAGTATACCTCTAGGGAAAATTCCTAGAAAAACAATTACTGTGTCAGAGTTAGCCTATGGTATAGTAGTTAAGGCGGCTGGATCCCAAATGACCAACTTCATGGTTGAAGTCCCAGACCCAGCAGCTTGAAAAACAGTCCTGGTGCATGTGCATGCACAACCAACAAAATCCAAAGTGGGAATGGAGATGGAATTGTGGCACCCATACCCCTGAGGGTGATTTTTCACTTTTTCTTTCTCTTTATCTCTCTCCAGAGAGTGCAAATGCCCTACAGCAATACAAAAAAAAATTACTGTGTCGAAGCTTGTAGGGTTTTTTTTTTTTTTTTTTTTTCTGAGGATGTTCTTGCCACGT
>NW_006160040.1:3615649-3616594 GCF_000334495.1 Tupaia belangeri chinensis | reverse complement strand
GAGAAATCACCCCCCAGGGGGGATGGTCACGCTGCAATCCCTTCTCCTCCATTCTCCTCTCGGGATCTTGGGCACGCACGCACACGCGCCCGGTGTGAGTTTTAAGCCACCGGGTCCGGGACACAAACTGCGGTCGATTACGTGGGAGTCCAGCGACATAGCCATTACGCTAACTGCTGGTTCCCGAAGCATGTAGGTTTTTGTAAATTTTTTTTAAGAGAGATTTTTTGCTATAGAGTGCAGGCACTTACCAGAGACACAGAGAAAGACAGTGA
This sequence comes from Tupaia belangeri chinensis, assembly GCF_000334495.1. Taxonomy (NCBI): domain Eukaryota; kingdom Metazoa; phylum Chordata; class Mammalia; order Scandentia; family Tupaiidae; genus Tupaia; species Tupaia belangeri. Next base: position 3,616,319 of record NW_006160040.1, on the reverse strand, counting down.
GAGAAAGTGAAAAATCACCCCCCTGGAGGATGGCCATGCCGCTATCCATTCTCCTCTTGGGATTTTGGGCATGTACACACACATGCCTGGTGTGATTTTCAAGCCACCAGGTCTGAGTCTTGGACTGTGGTCAGCCATGTGGGAATTCAGCGCCTTAACCACTATGCCACCTGCTGGCCTCAGTTTTTGTAATTTGTAATTGAAGTGTTTTTCCATTACTCATGATAGCGCATGTACATGTATAATGAGAAGGAGAGAGAGGAACATTCTCCACAGGCACTGGCCACACCGACATCTCCTTCCTCAGTCCTCCATCCTGCCTGCGTGTGTGGCATGCTTTAGGCTGACCCACAGGATTCAAATTGTGATTGCCATGTGGGATATGGCTTCTCTTTGAGCAGCGAGTTACCACTGCACTTGTAGTTGTATAGTTGGCCTTGTAATTTGTTTAAAGACAAGAGTTTCACTGTGTTGGGAACCAGCAGTTAGCGTAATGGCTATGTCGCTGGACTCCCATGTAGTTGACCGCAGTTCACGTCCCGGACCCGGTGGCTTAAAACTCACGCCGGGCGCGTGTGCGTGCATGCCCAAGATCCCGAGAGGAGAATGGAGGAGAAGGGATTGCGGCGTGACCATCCCCCCTGGGGGGTGATTTCTCACTTTCTGTCTC
>NW_006160040.1:3613686-3615031 GCF_000334495.1 Tupaia belangeri chinensis | reverse complement strand
TATATATATATATATATATATATACACACATTTATAGTCTGCTTTGATTCTGTTTACAACTAGAAAACAGCACACAAGGAGCTGCTGTTGTTATCCTGGGTTGGGAATATCATTTCCTTGCAAGGTATCTCAGAGGAGCACCCCTTTAGGAAAATACTGGTTTAGAGTAGCCTCCATTTGGTTCCGTTTTAGGCTGAGCACCTGCTCCTCTGTGATATCTCTTTACATTGCCTTAAGGATGCCAAGGGGCTGGAGGATACCGGCATAGTTTGGTGAATCTACCCAAAATAAAATTCTAAAAGGAATGTTTTACTTTTTTTTTTAAAACATATGCCTCTGGTTAATGAATTTTACCAATTGCAGTGGGTTTCATCTTTCTGTTTTTTGCCTCCACTGTGGTTTGTTTTTCACTAAGACCATGAAAATATTTCTAAACCCCCAAAGATCACTTTATCCAGGAAAAGTCCTGCTCAGTTTGCTAGTAGTCTTTGGGTCAGCAGGCGGTTCATAGCAGCCATATTCCCAGCATGTCCTCTGGGAGGTGACTCGGAGGTACCCAAGCAGGGCCCAGTCTTGCACTCACTCAGAATAAAGGCTGATAGCTGTTGCAGTTGCAATTTTCTCTCTAAATCCAACTCCTTTTGTTCACTGGCAGAGGCTTACATTCCAAAAAAGGTAATTTGAAAGTGCTGCTGAATTTAGATGCATTTTGCTAATTTGTTTTTATTATGCATAGAAATATTGGTATAAAAGGTGTTTCAATTATTTTCTAAGGGAGGGACCCTATGTATTCTCTGCAACCACAAAGCTTTTAAATGGAGTTATTTTTCTCGGCCTATAATCGTTCTCCCTTTTAAGTACCCCAGCAGAAAAAGTAAGTTTACTGCTCCTAGCACAATGGGCCTCTTCACTTTTTAGGTTTGGGAGACCTGGGTGACCTGCGAAAGTTAATTAGAAGGTTAACAAAGACGAAGACAGAGTCGAATCCCTCGCCTCTCCTTCAGCCAAAGATGTCATCCATTAATTAGGGAAATCGTTAAGGTGGCCTTCATAGAATCCATAGAAAATCTGTCGTTGGCGGTCGACAGTTTTGATCAGATTTTCCTCTCCCCAATAATGCTGTCCTCAATGGTACGAAAAGCAGAAGGCTGGGTGGGGAGAGGGGAGAGGGGAGGGGTGGGAAGGATGTGTTTCAGCAATATTACAGTTAACCAGCCACGGATTGTGACGGCTTTGATTCTCAGGCTGCCCCGCATACTTGCTCCATGATGTAATCCTTATTGAACCTGGAGGCCGAGGGAGCAGGCGGGAGGCGGGCGAAGCTGCTGCCACCGCCTCGCAGCCA
>NW_006160040.1:3610749-3613634 GCF_000334495.1 Tupaia belangeri chinensis | reverse complement strand
TACCGCGGACCCCGCTGCTGGGCCGCACTGTGGCGGCGGGAGGGGACACCGCCCGCAGGGCTGGGCTGGGGCGCTCGCTCGGTGTGGGGGTGGCTCTCCCGCCGTGCTGTGGAGGCCGGGCCCCTTCTCAGTGACTTCTGGAAGGATTTCACCCTGTTTTTCTAAGTCTTCCCTGGTTGTGTCGTTTTCTTTGCTCTTGGTTTTTGGGCACCAAGAAACCAGTTCATCAGAAAAGAAACTCCAGACCGACAGAGCTCCTTGCGAATAGAAAGTCTGGATATTTGTCAGTGGTTGCATAGTCAGGGCCTCTATGCTATTCCTTTTCTGGCCTTCTCACATAGGAACCTACATGTATGTATTATATATATATATATAATACATATATATAATATATATATGTAAGACAGTGTTAACTATGCACATTTTTAATGTGTAGTTTTTCTATTTGAAAGTGTACAATTCTGCCGCACTAGGTACATTCATTTTATTGTGCAACCTACCTGTCCATCTCCAGGTCTTTCTCATCTTTACCAATGCATCGTGGAATTTATTTCTGCAGCTACATTGTAGGTATGGTTGTGGCTGGTTGGTTTGGTTTCGCAGCAGTAAATTAAGGAATTAGCATCTTTTAACGAGTCAAAAGTTTTAGCGTAGTTCTCCCTGGCAAAAGCTGGAACAGTAAGACATGGCCCTCATCTACTGTGAAGACATCTCCAAGCACTTCTGGCCTTTCACTAGATTTACATTGAGTGGACCCTGCACAAACCCCACCCGGACAGTGAATTGCCCTTTGAGTGTGGGTTGCTTCCCCTAAGGCAGAGTGATGAAGAGTTGCATCCCTCAGAGAAGAGGGAAATGCCACTCCCAGCTCTTAGTCCCACAGAGGTAAGGACCAGAACCTCATTTCTAAATATGAGGTCATTTCTGGTGGTCCTGTCCACACCCAGCCCTAGTCTCCCCTTAAGCCAGGATAAAGATTTCTCTGTCATCCTCCTGCCCCTTCCTACCCTACAGGAGGCCATCCACCAGGCCATAAGAGAGGCTCGGGGTGCAACTGCGACTGAGGCCCTGCCAGAGGGGCCCCCTTTAGATGGACAAGCCTTCTCTTCCTGGCTGTGGGCCAGGAAAATTAAGGAGGGTGAAATGTTCCCAACTTCCCAGAAGGAAAAGTGATAACTGCCCAAGTCAGCTAAATGACTGTAAGGGCATGAAATCAACTGCAGAAGTGATGAAACTGGGGCTGGCAAGTGACGTGGTGGTTAAGGGCACTGGACTCCCACATGGCGGCTAGTTTTCTCACTCTCTCTCTCTGTGTCCCACTCTGTTCCTTTCTGGTCAAATTAAAATAAAGTTAAATAAAATAATTCTTTAGAAAAAGTATGAAACCTAAGCCATAGCTCTTTTTGTCACCAAAACCTTGGTTTAAAACAAAGCTGTGGTTCACATGAATCCTAACTTCAGCTGTGAAATATTGCTTTCAAGGACTTAGAATGAAGAGTGTAGAGACTTCCCTCTCTACACTCATTTCTAGTGGGCACTGTTTCTTATCTCCTTTTCTCCATTACTCTCTCTGTCTCTGTCTCACTGTATCTTTTGCTTTTTTTTTATTTTAATTTTTTTAAGGTAAAGTGTTTCCTGGGCTCCTAAGCCTCTTCTTTATTGTGCTAATTGTGCCTTTCTCAATTCCATTTAGGAAAGGCAAAAATCCAGGCCCATCTTCACATGGATCCTGAACTTCAGCTGTGAAATATTGCTTGCGCACCATGCGGTTTTCAATTTTTACTTTTTAAAATTAAAATCTAAGGTTTTTATAATTATCTTTTTCTTTTATACTTTCCTCTTCTCTAATTCTTTTTCTTTATTTTTATTCATTGGCTTCTCAGCTCCTACACACTAAGTGTCTAGACAGGTCCAAGTGAACAGGATCTAAGCATCTAAATATGATTAGGGTCAGAATTTTCCTCTATTCCCACTGATTCTGATGCACAAAGAGTGAAAATAGAACAGAAGAGAGATTGCAGATCACCTCCTCCCGCACGCCTCTGAACATCAGATTGAACTTCAAGAATTAGGGAGAAATGCACCATCCATCCATCATATGACTAGAAATCACCACAGGGTCACAAGAAATATGGAAAAACAAGCAAATACCTCTCCTCCAAGGAAAAATAATAACTCCTTTTCATCCTCAGACAGTATGATGAAATTCATGGAAATGTCAGGCAAAGAATTTAGAATGTTCATGGTGACAAAGTTCACAGAGATCGAGAAGAAGAGAGACAAAGAACTGCCGACGAGGCAAGAGAAAGGAGCTGACAAGCTCCAAGAGGTGAGGAAATTCTTGCAAGATCTAAAAGAGGAAATACACTATAAAAAAATAATCAAATGGACCTGTTAGAGATGAAGGCTGTAATACAAGAAATCAAAAGCCTCTCTTGAAAGCATTAAAAGCAGATCATACCGAAAATCGAATCTCAGATGTAGAAGATAAAATTGCTGGCCTAGAAAAATCCATCATGAAGACTGAGAAAATTGCCAAAAAAAAAAAAAAAGAGAATAATATATAAGAAATACTAGATACCATCAAACGTCCAAACATCCGGATAATTGGTATCCCAGAAGGGGAAGAGACTCACAAGGGCATTGGCAATCTATTCCATGAAATCCTGGAAGAAAACTTTCTAAACCTAGAGAGGCATTCAAAGATATCCAGACCCAAAAAATACAAATAATTCCCAAAAAATACAATAGAATCAACCCAAGAAGATCTTCTCCAAGAAACATTATAGCCAGAGTGACCAAAACCACAGACAAAGACAAGATACTAAGCCTAGCGAGAGAGAAATGTCAAGTTACCTACAAAGGATATCCCATCAGGCTGACAG
>NW_006160040.1:3590984-3609786 GCF_000334495.1 Tupaia belangeri chinensis | reverse complement strand
AAATGGCAGAGGGTGAGAAATAGGGGGAAAAATATATATATATATATATGAAACTAGAAATGGAAAATTATTGTTGATAACATGTATGATTAAGCCACTATGCAGTATATTCTGGATGGGAAATCACATTTTGTATGCTGTGACAATGCTCAGTGAATGAATGTAAATTAATTAAAAACAAAAAAAAAAATTAAAAATTAAAATAAATAAATAAATGAAACAAAGTTGTGGGCCAACAGGTAGAATGGTGGTTAAGGAGGCTGGATCCCACATGGTCAACTGTGTGGTTGAGTCTTGGATCAAGTGGCTTGAAAAAATACACCAGGCATGTGTTTGCATGTGCATGCCCAAAATCCTGAGAGGAGAATGGAGGAGAAGGGATTGCAGCATGGCCACTCCCCACCGAGGGTGATTTATCACTTTCTCTCTCTCTTTCTCTGGTGAGTGCATGTACCCTATAGCAAAAACATTTTATGTATATATGTAATATATATATATATATGTATGTGTGTATACACACACACGCACACACACACACACTTCACACATACACCATTCCCAAATCCAAGGAAACTTTATATCTTCCCAAAGCTTTGTGTCTCTGATTTCTGTTTTCTTTTTTTTTTTTCCTTGGAGAGGTTTTTGCTATAGGGCGCATGCGCTTGCCAGACAGACAGAGAGAGAGAGAGAGACCGAGAGATAGAAAGCAAGAAATCACCCCCTGGGGGGATGACCATGCTGCAATCCCTTCTCCTCTCGTGATCTTGGGCACCCACGCGCATGCACCCAGTGTAAGTTTTAAGCCACTGGGTCGGGACTGCGAAATGCGGTCGACTACATGGGAGTCCAGCAACATAGCAATTACACTGCTAGTCCCTGTTTTCTTAAAGTTATTCATTTGCTTATTCCTTCCATGAGTGTGTGTGAGAGAGTGTACTGTCTTCAGATCCTTATGCCATAATCTACCCCTAGCCTTGGCCAGCCCAGGAACTTGGGCATGAGTCAGGGGGTATACTCAGGGAGGTCAGCCTCACAGAACATCATGTGTTACCAGTGCAAGGCCCTCTCGCTTCCTGATTTCTACTTTATTGTATATGTACTCAGTGCTTATGTTGTTAAATTCCTTGATGTGCCTTTGTGGTTACAGCTAGAAGTGCATAAAGGCCTCCAGACAATTAAGAGACTCTTAGCAGTCAGTTGGTGGTGGCTCTGAGGCTGAGTCACAGAAAATGCCCCCATGGGGCTTTTGTGCCCCACTAACTTTGCTTGCTGAGATACTATGTCTGGTCCTTAAACTACATGTTAGAATTACCCGAGGGTTTTTTGTTTGTTTGTTTTAATAGCTAAACACCTGAGTTGCAACTCAGACCATTATATAAGAAATCCTGGATATGGAGGGACAGCCTGTGACATGGTGGTTGAGGAACTGGACTCCTACACGGCCAGCTGCAGTTCAAGTCCCAAACTTGGTAGCTTGGGAATCACACTGGGTGCATGTGTAAGCGTGTCTAAAATCCCAGGAGGAGAATAGAGAAAAAGAAATTGCAATGTGGCCATATCCCCAGGAGATGATTTTTCACTTTCCTTTTCATTGTCTATCTTTCTCTGTCTCTCTCTCTAGCAAGCACACGTGCCCTGTGGCAAAAACCTTAAAAAAAAAAAAAAAAAAAAAGAATTCCCAGGGGTACTAGAGTATGGTAAATTAAAAAAAGAAAAATTATTTATTTAATTTTACTTATTCATTAAATCATTTTCATTTTACCAGAGAAAGACAAACACACAGAAAGAAGAAAAGTGAGAAAGCAAACCACCAGGTCCAGGACTTGAACCGCCTTTGGCCACGTGGGAGTGTCTAGTGTCTTAACCACCATGCCACCTGCTGGCCCAGTGTGGTAAGTTTTTAAAACTTTTCAGGGGATCCCAATGTGTGCTTAAAAATCTAAGGTGATTTATGAAGTTGAGAACTGTGATGATTCATTTTATATATCAATTCAAATGCACCATGAGGTATCCCGACATTTGGTTAAATATTACTCTAAATGTGTCTATGAGGATGTTTCTGCGTGAGATTACCATTTCAATCCATAGAATGAGTAAAGCAGATTGCCTTCCCTAATGCGGGTGGGCCCCACCTGAACAGTTGAAAGTCTGAAAAAAACTAAAAGGCTGACATTCCCAAGAGTAAGAGGGTACTCCTTCTGCCTGGCTGCCTTCTAGCTGGGACATCAGTTATGTCTTTGGACTCCAACTGAAACAGCAGCTCATCCTGGGTCTCCAGCCTGCCAGTTTTTCAGACTAGAACTACACTGTCAGTTCCTGGGTCCACCTCACCAACTGCAGATCTCGGGACTTGTTAGGCTCCATAATTGTGTGAGTCAATTCATTATAATCTCTCTCTATATATCCATGTATTATTACTTCTGCTTCTTTGAAGAACCTGGATAAATGCAGACAGATTTTGGTACCAAGAGGTAGAGTGTTGCTGTAACATAACAAAAAATGTGGATGCAACTTTGGACTGAGTGTTGGGCAGCAACTAGGAGAGTTTGGAGGTACAAGCTAGAAAAGGTCTAGATTTGCTAGTAGAAATATGGACTTTATAGATAATTCTGGTGAGGAATCAGGAAGAGAAGAGCTGAAGAGAAAGCCTCAATCTTCTTAGAGACCATAACTATGAACAGAAAGCTGGTAGAAATATTAAAGGCCATTCTGGTAGGTCTCAGACAGCAACGAGGAACAGTTATTGGCAACTGGCATAAAGGTGATCTGTGTTATAAAGTGGCAAAGAACTATGTTCTAGTGTTCTGTGGAAGACAGAATTTGTGAAGAATGAAATTGGAGGGGCTGGCAGGTGGCGTGGTAGTTAAGGGTGTTGGACTCCCACATGGCTGACAGCAGTTTAAGTCTTGGAACTGGAAGCTTGCTTTCTCACTTTCTCTCTCTCTGTCCCTCTCTGGTCAAATTAAAATAAATAAATAAGTAAATAAATAAAGTCAAATAAAATAATTCTTTTTTAAAAAAAGAATGAAATTGGATATTTAGAAAAGGAGATTTCTAAGCAAAGAATTGAAGGTGAGATTTGGGTTCTCCTTACTACTTATAGTACAATTTAAGATGAGAGACATAAATTAAGGAAAAAAATTTTAGGCCAGCCAGTGGCCACATGGCTGACTATACAGTTCAAGTCCTGGACCCAGTGGCTTGATAAACATGCCAGGCACATGTATGTGTATTCCCAAAATCCTGAGAAGAGAAAGGGGGTAAGGGGATTGTGGTGTGTGTGGTGTGGTCATCTTTTCTGGGTCGGAGGAAGGGTGTTTTCTCACTCCTCTTCTCTCATCTCTCCATTGAGTGCATGTGTCTTGTAGCAAAAATTAAAAAAAATTAAATTAAAAAAGTAGCAATGGGTGCTTCAAGCATTTCTCACACACATGAACACGTGTGTGCATGCATGTGCACACACACACGCATGCATGCACACACAAAGGAATTGTTAGGGAAAAACCCCCAGAAATTGAAGATTTGGAGAATCCTCAACCTCTCCGTATTGCAAAAAAAGAGGAAGCATGTTCTGAAGAGAACACTATGGGTGTGGTCAAGTGGCCATTTAATAACGAGATTAATGTGGATATGAACCATGGTCTAATCAGCCATTTCAGCAGAAGCCAGAAATAGAGATGGGATTGATTATACTGGCAGAAACATCGCCGGCTGAGAGAAATCTGGACAGAATGAAGGAAGGCTATGAACATGTGTTTTCTAGCAGATGGTGTAAGGGTTATGTTGTTGGACTCCCATGTAGTCTTCTGCAGTTTGAGTCCCGAACTTAAATTAGCTTAAAATTCACACTGGGTGCATGTGCGTACATGCCCAAAATCCTGAGAGGAGAATGGAGGAGAAGGGATTGCAGCATGGCCATCCACCTGGGGGGGATTTCTTGCTTTCTGTCTCTTTGTCTTTCTCTGTCTCTCCAGCAAACGCATGTGCCCTATAGCAAAAATCTCTCTCAAAAGAAAAGAAAAGAGAGCAGAATGACCAGAAGCCAATTCAGAGATCACCAGGGCTGTCACTCTGCCACAACCCAGAGGCAAGGCTGTTCCTCCTGTGTCATAAGGCGGTCTTGAAGGCAGCTGTGTGAGCAGGGCCTTCTCAGAGAGCCAGGGCACCCTCTGAGCTAAAGAATTATTCTCCAACCTTCAGATCTAATGAACTTCCCTTCCTAGGCTTTGGACCTGAGACAAGTGACCCTTTCTTTTACCTATTTCTTCCTTTTTAACTGGGAATATCTATCCTATGCCTGTCCCACCACTGTACTTTGGAATCATATGCCTTGTTAGTTCCAGGCTTACAGCTGAAGAGCCATTTTGCCTCTGGATAAATCATACCTTGAGTCTCACTCATATCTGACTTAGATGGTGTTTAGATGAGACTTTGGATTTTAAACTTTAGAGTTGATGCTGAAATGAGTATGACTTCTGGAACTATTGGGATGGAATGCAAGCATCTGCATGTGAGAAGAGTAGGAATTGTGGGGGGCCAGGGGCAGAATAATATGACTGAGTATTGTGTCCACTCAAAACTCACACGTTGAAGCCCTAGCCTCGCAGCGTGACTATATTTGGAGATAGGGAGATATGAAGGTTGCATATGGTAAGGGTAGGGCCTTGATCCAATAGGACTGATGCCCTTGGTAGAAGAGGAAAAGACACTTGAGCTCTCTCTCTGTCATGTGAAGACATGGAGAGAAGGCAGTCACTTGCAAGCCAGGAGGAGTGTCCTCAACAGAAACTAAATCAACCAGCACTTTGATTTTGTACTTCTCAGACTCCAAAATAGTGAAATAATAAATTTCTGTTGTTAAGGCCACTCGGTCTGTGATATTTTGTTATGGCAGCCTTAGAAAACTAATGCAAGAACCTTAAAAGAGATACCCTTTGATCCCTTTTTGAAATAGTCCACCTTGGCCTACTGGCCCAGCTGCCTCATGGGCCATAGACCCCCACGCCAAGTGTATCTGTGTCCTCAGCTTATTGGCCAGGACTTAGCGCTTGACCCAGAAGACTCCATTCATGGGCCCCTGAAACATTTTCCCCATAAACCCCACAAATTAGGACCAGCCTCATAGCCTCCTGGTTAAGGGAGCTGGATCCCACAGGCTAACAAAGTCTCTAATGGCAGCCCTGGTGACTTGACACGGTGCGTGCATCTGTGTGCCTGAAATCCCAAAAGTGAAATGAAGGAGAAGGGATTGCAATGTGATCATACTTTTAGGGTGGAGCCAACAAGTCATATGATTCCAGTACAATGGCGGGACAGGCATAGGATAGATATTTCCAGTACAAAAGGAAGAAATAGGAAAAAGAAAGGGTCACTTGTCTCAGGTACAAAGCCTAGGAAGGCAAGTTCATGTGTGTGCCTGAAATCCCAAGAGTGAAATGAGGGAGAAGGGATTGCCATGTGATCATACTTTAAGGGGGCTTTCTCCTTTTCCACACCCTCTCTCCCATTCAGGTAAGCACATGTGCCCTCAGGCAATTTTAAAAACTAAAACAGGATCCCACAAATTAGAGTTCTGTCTAGATTAATCAGGTTTTTAAAATTTTGTTCTCTGGGGAGAACTCCTGTTAGGGTAAGTTAACTTGGTTGGTTAATCTTGTTTTTTCTCTTTATTCACAGTAGAGAGTGTGCATGCACACATGGAAATGAGAGGGAGAAAGGGGAGCACACACCACAGGATCTGGTCACACCACAGTCCCCCTCCTCCAGTCCTCCAGTCCACTGGATCCTGGGCCCTCATGCACTTGCATGGTGTGTTTTCAGGCTGACCTGGGGCAGGGCTTTGAACCACAGTTGCCATGTGGGATCTGGCTTCTCTTGAACATTACTACTGCATCATGGAGCTAGTCCAGTTGGTTAATCTTTTTTTCTTTTTTTGGAGAGGTTTTTGCTATAGGGCTCGTGCACTTGCCAGACAGACAGAGACAGAGAGACAGAAAGTGAGAAATCACCCCCCAGGGGGGATGGTCATGCCGCAATCCCTTCTCCTCCATTCTTCTCTCGGGATCTTGGGCATGCACGCACACGCGCCCAGCGTGAGTTTAAGCCACCAGGTCTGGGACTCGAACCGCAGTCGACTAGGTGGGAGTCTAGCGACATAGCCATTACGCTAACTGCTGGTCCCCAGTTGGTTAATAACCTGAAAAGCTGGTTATAACAGTAATTTTTTTTTTTTTTTTTTGGGAGAGATTTTCACTGTAGGGCGCGTGCGCTCACCAGACAGACAGAGAGAGACATAGAGACAGAAAGCGAGAAATCACCCCCCAGGGGGGATGGTCACGCCGCAATCCCTTCTCCTCCATTCTCCTCTCGGGATCTTGGGCACGCACGCACACGCGCCCGGCGTGAGTTTTAAGCCACCGGGTCCGGGACACGAACCGCAGTCGACTACGTGGGAGTCCAGCGACATAGCCATTACGCTAACTGCTGGTTCCCAAAAGTAATTTTTTTTTTTTTGAGAGAGATTTTTACTATTAATGTATGTGCGCTCCCTGGAGAGTCAGAGAGAAGGTGAGAAATCACCCCTCAGGGGTGATGTCTCGCTTTCTGTCTCTTTGTCTCTCTCTTTCTGGCAAGCGCACACACCCTATAGCAAAAACCTCTCAAAATAAAAAACACAAAAAACAAAACAATACCCCTCAGCCCAGCTGTGACATCACTGGATCCTCGCATAAAGATTTTCAGTGAAGGACCAGCAGATGGCATAATGGTTATGTCGCTGGACTCCCACATAATTGACTGCAGTTCCAGTCCTGAACCTGTGGGCTTAAACTCATGCTGGGCACGTGTGCGTGTGTGCCCAAAATTTCAAGAAGAGAATGGAGGAGAAGGGACTGCAGCATGGCCATGCCCCCTGGGGGGTGATTTCTCGCTTTTTGCCTCTCTCTGTCTTTCTGGCAAGCGCATATGCCCTATAGCAAAAATCTCTCAAAAAAAGGAAATTATAATAAAAAAATAAAAAGATTTCAGTTCACTGGATTTGCCTGGGAATGGAGGGTTCTCTCCTACCCCACCCCTACTGAGGTGGGAACATCCTCAAGACCCCCTTTTTTTTTTTTTTAAATAGTTTTTGCTGTAGGGTCTGTGCACCACCAGAGAGAGAAAGTGAGAGAGGGAAAATGAGAACTCACCCTTGGGGGATGGCAACACCATAATCCATTCTTCAGTCTCTGGGAATTTTGGGCATGCACGCACTCACACCCGTGATGTTTTTCAAGCTGCCAGGTTCAGGACTTGGTGGGATCCAGCACCTTAACCACCATGCCACTGGCTGGTCGCAGTGACCCTGTTTTTAACACTATTCAAATGCCATGTCTTGGTTTCACTTCAATCCAATAGGAGGTAACATTTTTTGAGAGTCTGTGAGGGTTGTACTGTGTTGAACACTCCCCATGTTTGGTCTTTAATCCTCATAATAACCTCACAAGGAAGGTAAATACGGTTATCCTCGACGTGCATACGAGGAAACTGTAGCTTGGAGAGGACATGGCCGAGGTCACAGTATGAGGGTGCAACAGAACTAAATCCAGTTCTGTCCTACTTGAGTGCTTTTCCTCTTCCTGCCAAGCCATGCAGGGCCTATATACTCTTTTCTCAATAGAACAGTGGGGACTTTGTTTTCCTAGGCCCTTGCTGCAATGGGGGAAAATGCACATGGTTTCCAACATATCAAACAAAGGGCAACAATAATATTTAACATTAGTTGAACAATTACTATGCACCAGACACCCCTTGAAGATTTTGTTCTGTTTTAGAGGCATTTTATTTAGACAAATAAAAAACAATGAGCTGTTCAGAGTGGTGTACAAAGAAAGAGAAATCAAACCAGTTACTTTATCTTGTATTCTGTCTTCTTTACCGCTAAGAACAAAAAGGGAATTCTTGCTTTAAGAGAAAAGTCAGAAAAACAGGCCAATACATTTTTCTTCTCCATAATAATATAAAAAGCTACCAGGAGTCTAATCATAATAGAAATTGAATGTTAGCTTGCACATATTCACTAAAAAGACAACAGGGGTGGAGGAGGCTGCTGGTGACATGGTAGTTAGGGTGGCTGGATCCCACATGGCCAACTGTAGAGTTCTAGTCCCAGACCTGGCAGCTTGGGAAACATGCCAGGCATATATGCTTGCGTGCACAAAATCCCAAGAGGGGAAATAGAGGAGATTGCAGTGTGGCCATCCTCCCTGGGGGGGGGTGCTCTTTACCTTCCCCCTTCTCCCCACTCCCTCATCTTTCTCAGCTGTGTGCACACGCTGGATAGCAAATTTAAAAAAAGAGACAACAGGTCGGTGTACTGCAAGAGCGTAATTCCACTTGCCTTTATCTGATACTGTTCAGTTTTCACTTATAGGTAACACAAGTTCGTTGTTCTAGCACTTGGAGCTATTTCATAGTCCGCATTATTTATTGCTGTGTTTGCCTTAAGCAGAGAGTAACTCTGGAAGGTTGATGCTCTCCTCTGCTTGCTCGTTTTGATACATAAGTTGGATACTAACTGTGGGATATACTTGATACTCAGGCTTTAACTTTTAAAGTTGAAGAATAGGTGGAATCTGAATCCTCTGAAACAACTTCTTCTAGTTCGTTTGTTGTGTGTTAGACAGATCTTTGGCTCTGCTAGCTCATATTTCTAAAGGCCATATTTTTAAAAATAATTTTATTCAACTTTATTTATTATTATTATTATTATTTTCATTTGAGCAGAGAGAGATAGAAAGAGAGAAAGAGGGAAAGTGAGAAAGCAAGCCAGGTCTGGGACTAGAACTGTGGTCAGCCTTGTGGGAGTCCAGCACCCTTAACCACCATGCCACCTGCCGGTCCCACAAAGGGCCGTATGTTTTTCCTACCACGGTTTGCCATGGTCTTGATGGTCCATCTTCAGAACCACTGGCATGGAGTGCTCCATCAGGAGTATCAGCTATTAAACTGATAAGAGCAGACACTATACTGGATCTTAGCCAAAAGGCCAAGAAGTAATATTCTAAGATTTTTACGTGTATTAATTCCTTTAATCCTCACAAATCTATGAGTGGTTGCTCTTATTGTTTAACATTATTTTTTAAAAAGAATTCTAATTTTGAAAAAAGCTTATTATTTCTTCCATGAGCAAGAGAGGCAAGGAATTAATACACGTGAGACGGCATCCTCATCGGAGGTCTTAGCCCTCCAATCCACCTCCAGCCTCAGTCAGCCCAGGATCATGAGCACATGCATGCCCAGTGTACTCAGATGGGCCTCTGGATGCAAGCCCAGAACTTTCCTATGTGAGTGAGCCCCACAGAGTACTGAGCATTACTCCTGCCCTACTGTCTGGCCCCAACATTATCTATTATTTTATAAACGAGTTGAGACAAGCAATTTACCCAAGGTGACTCAGCTATCATGAGGCAGGGGCAGAGGTTAGACTCAAGTTGTCTGGGTCAAGAGCTTAAAAATTGTCATTTCACCCAGAAAAAAATAGACTATTTTCAATCTGTCTCACTTTTCTTCAGTTGATGAAATGAAGATCACTGTGATGGGAGGAATCCCTCTGTCTTCATCCCCTGACCCCAGCAGCAAAAGACACAATTCCATCTAGTGTCTGTATGAACGTTTTCCTGCAGTGTTGTGCAGTGTGAAACGGATGCCACTGTGTGCAACCTGAATTCCAACCACTGTGAAGCAGCACAGGAACAAAACTGTACCATGTGCAGCCACTCATCACCTCACGAGCTGCCTGGTTAATGACCGCTCAGGGCAATGACCAGCTCTCCAGCAGGGAATCCCCTTTCTCAGTCTCTGTCTCATTCCCAAACTCTGTTAGTACTTGTCACATGACGTATTCGCAATCATGTAAGACTACACTTTTCATGTATAAATTTGCACTTTATTGTGTACCCCTAGTAGTTAGTATTCAGAATAAATAAAAACGATTATGCTTGATGTCTATTATTGTATTGTGGTGTGTCTTGTCACGTTCTAGTGTTTATCTAAAGTATTTTTTCAACATTTATTTACTTATCTGTTGTGGTTTTTTGGGCCACCAGGTCAGAGACTTGAACAGTGGTTGGCCATGTTGAGTCTAGCGTCTCCACCATCATACACCTGCCGACCCCTAAAGTATGCTCTTTGTATAGACAGGATTACATTATTCTAGTGTGATGTCACATGATAGCTATTGAAAAATCATGCTCTGGGTGCCACGACACATCATATCCACCTTTAGCCTCCTTCCCTAGCTACCAATTCACACAGCCTACTCACAGGAAAGAGCTCCTCCTTAAGTGAGGAGTGCCTATATTCTAAATCTGATTACTCTGCCTAATTTAGTTTCTGTTTCCAAACATGTCACATTTCCCATGATAGGAGAGTTCTCTCAAAGGGTTAACAGCACTCCTTGAGAAGAGGAATTAAAGAAACTGAGAAACATTTTCTTTACCAGTCCTGGAAAGTGAGGGAAAAGCCAAAAATGAATTTTTTTAAAAATGTAGTTTTGGGGAGCCAGCAGTTGGCGTAATGCCTATGTCGCTGGTCTCCCATGTAGTTGCCCATGTTTCGAGTCCCAGCCCTGGTGGTTTAAACTCATGCCGGGCACATGTGTGTGTGTGCCCAAGATCCCAAGAGGAGAATGGAGGAGAAGGGATTGTGGTGTGACCATCCCCCCTGGAGTGAGATTTCTCCCTTTCTATCTCTCTGTCTTTCTCTGTCTTTCTGGCGAGCACATATACCCTATAGCAAAAACCTCTTCAAAAAAAAAACGTGGTGTTGGGGTATATTGGGCACTGGCATCACCGACTGGGCAGCACCACAGTGGTCTGGTGCTGGGAGTGGGTCAGGCTGAGCGGTTCTAACCTCAGCCTCTGACGTCTCACTCAGGAACAGTTTCCCTCCTCCAGAGACACACAGAGAGATCTCTGAGAGAGGCTGATGTGCTGGAATGTAAAGCTAGAGTGTGGCTGTGAAGCATTAGGTGTGCTTGATAACTACAGATTAAACAAAGAAGCCTACCTAATACAATTTCTAAACTTCAGCTCTTCTCCTGACTTTGCAGCACCACAGGGAGGACTTTCCGTAGCAATTGGTTTATATAAAGCAAAAAACAAAATTAAATTAGGAGGTCTCACATGCCAGTAGCAAAGATGAAATCAGGAAAACGTTTTCTAATCAGAAACTGCAAAGACACCAGGGCTTTTACTAATAGCAAGATTAGGGCTTAGCTAGAGGTATTCTTGCAACCAACTGCAAATATTTTCTGGAATAGGCCTAATGAATGAATTCTAATTTGGCCTAGTCTTGTTCAGATGTAACTGAATTCACTTTTTTAGGTTTCTGCCTCCCTCCACCTTTCATCCTATGACAAGAATATCGCTTAACTCTCGGTTCAGTCTGTAGACACGTTGGGACCCCTCTTTTCAGGAATCCGCTAGAGGTCTCCTAAGCACTTGGCCCTTTCTATAATAGATACAGTCTTTCCCTCACCCATGAGAAATTCCTCTAGACACTGTGCTCCCTATCTCCTCCACTGTCCTGTACCACCCCACCCCGACCCCCGCCAGCTGCCAGTCATACTCCTGTGGAAACGAGTGACTCCACTAGCTGGAGAAGAGATGGTCTGAAAAAATACTCTGTGAGGAATCCAATAACAGAAAATGTGAACAAAAGACACTGTCCAGATTCCTTGATGGAAATCACTTAGGACTTCGCTAGGTGACACTGAGCGAAGCTGCGTGCATTCCTAGCGGCTGAGGGATCCATGAACCACGAGGTAGCTTTTGCTATTTGGGGCTTGGGATTTAGCGGTGCACACATCAGGTTGAGCAAAAAGCCTCAAGGACATTTGGGTCCCCAAGTTGGCCTCCAGGATGGCGGCCTCGGGCTTAGAATCTCCTAGCCTGAAGACACAAAATCCATTTGCCTAGGGCCAGTATGACTTGCTGAAAGATTCCCCTCACCCTTCTGGGTGGGCCGCTCTGCTTCCCCAGGCTCTCCTGGCAGGTTAGCTAGCTGGCTGTGCTTCAGGGCTTTACAAATACTACTTTCTACGCTTGCTCGGGGCTGCAGATATGTTCAGATGAAGGCATTACCGGGAAAAGTAAGAAGCCTGTGCCTATGTCCACCCTCCCTCAGAATGGAAGTGTATAGGAAGTTTTAAAGATTTGGATGTAGAAACAAAAAACCTGACTTTCTTCTTTGGGGATTCTCTTTCCCCACTCTGTTTGTAACGTGGCTTGGAACACGCACGTGCACACACACACACACACACACACACACACACGCACGTCCCTGCCCTCTGGCTCCGGTAAGGCTCAGCTCTGTACTCACATTTCATCCCTGAGGATGTGGGGCCTCCAGGACAAGAGCTCCACAGTCACCGGGCAGGAGAGTTTGGTGAGTAGCCAGTGGCTGGTGGGCCCTGTCTCTGTCCTGTACCACCCCACCCCGACCCCCGCCAGCTGCCAGTCATACTCCTGTGGAAACGAGTGACTCCACTAGCTGGAGAAGAGATGGTCTGAAAAAATACTCTGTGAGGAATCCAATAACAGAAAATGTGAACAAAAGACACTGTCCAGATTCCTTGATGGAAATCACTTAGGACTTCGCTAGGTGACACTGAGCGAAGCTGCGTGCATTCCTAGCGGCTGAGGGATCCATGAACCACGAGGTAGCTTTTGCTATTTGGGGCTTGGGATTTAGCGGTGCACACATCAGGTTGAGCAAAAAGCCTCAAGGACATTTGGGTCCCCAAGTTGGCCTCCAGGATGGCGGCCTCGGGCTTAGAATCTCCTAGCCTGAAGACACAAAATCCATTTGCCTAGGGCCAGTATGACTTGCTGAAAGATTCCCCTCACCCTTCTGGGTGGGCCGCTCTGCTTCCCCAGGCTCTCCTGGCAGGTTAGCTAGCTGGCTGTGCTTCAGGGCTTTACAAATACTACTTTCTACGCTTGCTCGGGGCTGCAGATATGTTCAGATGAAGGCATTACCGGGAAAAGTAAGAAGCCTGTGCCTATGTCCACCCTCCCTCAGAATGGAAGTGTATAGGAAGTTTTAAAGATTTGGATGTAGAAACAAAAAACCTGACTTTCTTCTTTGGGGATTCTCTTTCCCCACTCTGTTTGTAACGTGGCTTGGAACACGCACGTGCACACACACACACACACACACACACACACACACGCACGTCCCTGCCCTCTGGCTCCGGTAAGGCTCAGCTCTGTACTCACATTTCATCCCTGAGGATGTGGGGCCTCCAGGACAAGAGCTCCACAGTCACCGGGCAGGAGAGTTTGGTGAGTAGCCAGTGGCTGGTGGGCCCTATCTGCTCCGTCTTGAGTGGTTCTTTAGCTTGGTTCTCTGCAGGAATCAGAGGCTGCGTGATTTCTGCCATGGTTTCCCAGAATCTACTTGTCCCATCTCCAAGTGCAGCCTCCTACGTGCAACTAGGGAATGTGGGCTTCTTTGAAACAGGCAGCCAAGTGTGAAGGGTGTCAGCAGCGGTGGCACGCCTTGGGCAGATGGGGGACCAGCTGGGCTCTGGGCCAATTGCAGACACGGGGAAGCTGCTAGGAGAGGCAGGAGTTCCCCACGGATCCTTGCTGCTCCTGGGCTGTGTTTGTTTGTTTGCTTTGTTTTGTTTAATTTAAAAGTGTTCCTAGATAACTGGTCTTGCCCTGACTCCAGGACATATACTAATTTTCATTTCTTTTTCTTTTTTAAAACTCTTTTGTGATATACTTTTTTTATTTTTAAGATTTATTTAACTTTATTTACCAGCATTGTTAATTTTTTAACCAGAGAAAGTGAGAAAGCAAGCCATCAGGTCTGGGACTCCAACCACAGTCAGCCATGTGGGAGTCCAGCGCCTTAACCACTGTGCCACCTGCCGGCCACTGCACTCATTTTCATTCCTTAATGTATTCCTTCAAAATCAAGTCATTCTTATACAAATGATATCTATCCTAGCAATCTGAATTGGGGAGCATCGTCCTCATTTTATTGATGGAGAAACTGAGGCTTCGGAGTGAGAGAGTAATGTGTTCCTCAAGGTAAAGCTAATTGAACAGGCATGGACCAGACATGTTCTGTTTTTGGTTTGTTTTTAAGTGAGAGAGAGAAGGGGGTGGAGCGAGGTATTTTTGACTGGACACCTGCCTGTGAAGGTACTCATGGCCCAGCCTCCCAGTTATCCAGGGTCACAGGCATGCAACACTTTAAAGGTCTGTTTAGGTTGGGCTGGGAATTGAACCTCCCATACAGCCATGGCCACTGTGTAGCAGTGCCCATCCACCCGCACCACTGCAGCAGGGCTTGGACCTCTTGATTTTTGTTTGTTTGTTTATTTTTGGTTTTGCTATAGGGCATGTACACTAGCCAGAAAGAGACAAGGAGGGAGAGAAACAGAAAGAGAGAAAGTGAGAAATCTCTCTAAGGGATGGCCACACCACGGTCCCTTCTCTTCCATTTTCCTCTTGGGATTTTGGGTATGCATGCACATGCACCTTGTGTGATTTTTCAAGTCACCGGATCCAGGACTTGAACTGTACAGTTGGCCATATGAGATCCAGCTAACTTAATCTCCGTGCCACCTGCTGGCCCTGAGCCTTCTGATTTTAAGTTCTTTCTCTGTACACCTTAGTCAATGGACAAGTGAGCATTGCATTCGTAGCATGGAACCAGTAGCACCCAGACACTGTTGAGAATTCAAAGACACTGTGACCTGTCTCCTGCCACCCTTGCATTTGCAACCTGGTTAGCTGCAATTCAGATAAGGGAGGGCTGGGAACTGTAAAATTAATGAGTTCTTGGTTCATTGGCTCAGCTGATGTGTCTTGAACATTACGTGTCAACACTGGGATAAAAGTAGAGGGACACGAGGCCAGCAGGTGGCATGTTGGTTAAGGTGCTAAACTCCCACATGGCTGACTGTGGTTCAGCTCCCAGACCTGAAAGTTTGCTTTCTCACTTTCCCTTTCTCTCTGTCTCTCTCTGCTCTTTCTAGTGAGTGCACATGCCCTATAGCAGATTAAAAAATAATAGTAATAGGACCAGCAAGTGTGTGGTGTTTAAGGGGCTGGACTCCTACATGGTTGACCATGTTTGAGTCCCAGACCTGGTGGCTTGCTTTCTCACTTTCCCTCTCTCTCTGGTGCTCTATAGAAAATTTTAAAAAATTGATAATAATAAATAGTTAAAATAATTCGTTAAAAAATTTATTTAAAAAAAAGTAGAATACAAAGATGAAAAGGATGTAGTCTCTATTCTCCAGAATTTCAGCCTAGACAAGGAACTTCACTGCTTAAAACTGTCCAATAGTTTCCCTTTCTCTCCAGGGTAAAATCCAAAACCTGCATAGCCAACAGGCTATTTGAGATCTGACCTTTGCCCTCTCTCTGGCCTCATTCAGGAATAGTGGGACTAGTGGCACTGGGCTTTGGCTCAGTTTCTCCATCAGGCTAAACCTCTTTCCTTCCTTGGGGTCTTTGCACCCTGGGATGGTTTCACAGAAGTGCCATTTGAGCAAGTCTTAAGAATGCTCAGGTTTCCAAGTAGCAAGTGATGGGGACAGAGGTGGAATTTTAAGTAGAAAAGTGTGAGTGGGGAGAAGAAATACGAAGTGGCTGGGGAAGAGTCATAGGAGATAAGATGTGCATTGTACGTAAGTGGCCCTCAAGAACTATCTGTT
Organism: Tupaia belangeri chinensis; assembly: GCF_000334495.1. Lineage (NCBI taxonomy): Eukaryota > Metazoa > Chordata > Mammalia > Scandentia > Tupaiidae > Tupaia > Tupaia belangeri. The sequence continues at coordinate 3,594,068 of NW_006160040.1, read as the reverse complement.
GAATGGCACGGGTGGGAAAGGCTGGAGACATCTGTGTGTGGCAGTCCAGCAGCAAGAGGACTGGGACAAGGGGCACTTAGTTAGGGCTTTGGGAGTTGCACTCCCTGAGGATGAACAGGGCTGAATACAGTCCAGGAAGCTGGGAGGGTTGAGGCCATGAGGCATGGGAGTGTGGGCCTTTTATGGGATGTGAGGCTTGGTGCTGGGACATCTGATCTCCAGTCACAGCTCAGCCAGTTACTTTGTGACCTAGGTCCTGTCACTTGTCTTCTCTGGGCCTCAGAATTTATGAGGAACATGGAGTAGATAATCTCTAATTCTCTTCTTTCCAGGTGAAATGTGCCCTTCCAGTTCAGATTATAACAGATGGGTTTGAAAGTCAGGATGGATGCAAGGCCCTGGAAGAGAGGAGATAAACCCCAGGAGGGTAGCGAGAACCCAGGCAGAGTGCTGGCCTGGGGGTAGAGAAGGACCGCCTCTGCAGCATGTGGGCCCCAGCACCAGGGAAAGAACTGGAGGCTGGATGGTAGACAGGGGTTGAGACAGGGGAAGGGTGGGTGAGGGTGACTACAGATCGTGACTCATTGGTGTCTCCCCAGGACTAGATTTTCCAAGTGGGATTTTCCAAGACAACCTGACTCTGTCTCCTACCCTGGTCCCAAGTCCTAATGTGGGAGGACCAGGCCCACCCTTAGGAAGGAAGGCTGTCTTGGCCGGTGGAACAGAGGGCCAGGCTGGACCTCTTTAAAGAGTAAGGGGGGTAAGGGGGAGCTGAAGGGGCCCTTGGGACTGTCCAAGTGACAGAACAAGCCCCTCACCCAAGTTTTTTCTCTAGTGACCCCATTCTGCCCCATGGATGTCACTTGTTTTTTTCTTTTTTCTTTTTGGAGCTTTTGGGGAGGGGGAGTAAGGCAAGCAGAGAGGTGGAAAGAGACTTTTTTTTTTTTTTTTCACATGAGCCCTCAGAATTACAGTTCACAAACTATTCAGTAAACTGACCGGCCTCAACCTCCCCTTCAACGGCCTAATCTAAGGGGTGGGTCTATGTGTTTTGTTGCTTGTCAGAAACAATCGCCGCGCGGCCCATTACATTTACAGCACGTCGCCCTTTAATTGGTGTAACACGCTGAGGCCTGAAAGGAGGAGAGGCCCACAAAAGCGCCCGTGAATGAGCCTTGACTCACACAAAAACACTCTGCAGAAGTTCAGAGCTGGCCACTAACAAGGAGGTAGGGAGTTAGTTTGAAAAGGGGGTGAAGTTCAGAAATGTGTCACCTTGAGGAGCCTCCCATCAAAGCAATGGTCGCATTGACAAGCTGCAAAGAAAAAAAGTTAAACCTTGGGGCTGCGGACTCGCCGGCTGGATTTATTCTGAACTGCAGGCGGGGAAGGAGAGGGAGCGTTTCTTTCTCTCCTCTTCCCCACCCTGTTTCTCAACCCTCCTGACTGCAGAGAGCCTTAAAGCAGTGGAGAGAAGCAGCATACCTTCTACCCCCTGCCCAGAGAAACTATTCAAGAAATAAGTATACGAAAAGTCAGGCCGAACGCGGCAGCCTCAGGCCGCCAGCCGCTGGTGTCGCTTCTCCCTCTGTGGGAACAGCGATTTGGCCCTGCCCTCCTGTCCCCTCCTCCCCTCGTCCAAGGCGAGTCCACGTCCCGGGGCTGGGGCGCTGCGGCCTAGTGGGGGACGGGAGACCGTACGCCCAGAGGCCTCGGGAGGGCAAGGGCGTTCGCGCGGAGTTCACAGTGGCAGAGGAGCTAGTGTGCGCCATCCCGAGACATTAGGCAGTAGGGGTCCGCGTCTACACCGGTGCAATCCGGTACTGTTTGCAGACGTCCTGCCCCGGTCCAGGAAAGACCCAGCTTCCCCCTCCTGCCTGGAGTAGCAGCGGAGACCCCACCCCGCCGAGCGGGTTTCCTGGCCTTGGTTCTGGTTTGCAAAAAAGCGTCCCTTAAAGAACCTCGCGGACGAAGGCTGGGTGAAGGTGCGGGACCAGGTCGCACCTTTCGTTCCCCCAGCCCTCCACGTTGACGGAATCAGTCCCTCCCGAGGACCTTCCGGAATATAGCGAGCGGTGGCGGTACTGGGGTCGACCTCCCGCGGCACCGTCTCCTGGACCTCGCCCCCGCCCTCCTCCGAGGGAAGGCTCCCCGCGATGCCTGCGCCCGGGTGGACAACCTTGCACCCAGTTCCCGAGTTCGCGCCCCAGCGCCCCGAGGCGCGCCCCTCCGCTCGCCTCCCCCGCCTTTGTCTTGCGACGGGACGGGTCCCCCGCCCCTCGCGCTGCTCCTGTGAACCGGCTGCCCCGTGCGAAGGCGGGGGCACTTTTCAATGCTGCGCCGCAGCTCCCTCCAGATTTGTAATCCGCCAAAAAGCCGCTGATTGCTGCAATCGTTACTTTTCATTAAAAAAACTTAGAAGCAATTTGGGAGAACCCTTCTCAATGAATACATTTACCCCCGAACGCTCTTTATTCTCCGCCTCCACTTGATGAGTTTCTCTGGCACGAATCCGTTCTTACAGGCACAGAATGGGCAATCCCTTGATCCCCGTCAATTGTCATCCCGAGTCGGGGCCACTTTGACCGCCAATGGTGGGGAAGTCAGAGCTAATCCTCAGAAGGAATCACGGGAAAAGAAAGGCAACAATAACCAAGTCAAGCGTAAAAAATGAAAGAGAAATCTCTATTATCACTCAGTACATTTCCCAGCTATGTACTGAAAAAATCAGCCCGCTTGTCATTCGAGTCAGACACCCGCACAAGAATATGGGGTCGTGGTGGGTTGGTAGACTCACACGACGTAAGGAGCGATATTTGCGAGCGAAAGGCCTCTCCTCTGCCTCTGCCAAATCCCTCTCACATCCGCCATAACCATTAAATACAGACTGACTTTATTCTGTATGGGGAGGCCCAGGGGTGGGTGGTGAGGGAGCCCCCAGCTGTGCATGGATTAAAAAAATCCCTGGAGAGAGGGGTGGGGGCGGGGTGTCTCGAGGCTAAAGAACCAGGTCCCAGGCCCGCATCGCCCAGGACCGCGGGTCCCGCCCAGCCTCCGCGCAGGGCGCCCCTTGGGCTCTCTCTG
>NW_006160040.1:3589967-3590950 GCF_000334495.1 Tupaia belangeri chinensis | reverse complement strand
GACGCGGTGGCGGGGGGCGGGGTGTGAGAGGCCCGCGGGCGCAGACACAGGAGACCTGTGAGAGTGTGCAAACACTGCCACTTTCCACGCTGACACCTACAATTATCTGCCACAGGCCTTGATTCCTTTCTGCCGCAGCCAAGTGAGGGGCAAAGTTAGTTCTAAAGAGGCCGATGGAGAAGGGGCCGCGGGGCTGGTTCCAGGCGCCGCCCGGCGTTCCCAGGAGGGGCAGGCGCTGCGGCAGTGCGCCCCTCTGCTCCTTCGCTCCCTAGCTCGCAGAACTGCGACGTCAGGGATGCTCTGGCGCCTGCGGGGCCCCACGGACAGTCTCGCCTCGCCGGATTGGGGAGGGCGACGGGCCACCTGGAGCCCAGACTGCCTGGTGCGGAGGAAGGCCAGGGCTGGGCTGAACGTGCAGTCCGCGCTCGTCCACGTTCCCGTCTCTCGTTCCATTAGAAAGCCCCACTCGGGGTGCCTTTGCGGCTACCTTTATTTCCCAAGGTAGGCCGAGGGTACCTTCCGCTGCCCAGAGGGGAGCCTGCTTTTCTTGGTGGCTCAGGCGGCCAAGGGCAGGGCCACGTGCGCACGAAGGAGAGCGATTCCTTTCTTGCCCCGCCTGACCCCCTCCTGGCCTCAGAGGCCTCCACAGCCCCCGGCGCTCGCCCCCAGCTGGCGCCCTGGCATCTTCGTAAGGGGCTCCCACTTCTGCCCTGGGCTCCCGACCCCGCGAAGCCTCTGTGTTTCTCCCTCTGGGGAAGCCTCACGGACCTGTCACCTCCCGCCTTTCCGCCGCACACGCATCATGCCCCACTTAACACCGTATCACGGGTGTACTGTGCATACCATTTACACTAAGCCTTCACAGTTGTGTACATAACGTAGAAAAAACTCGACGCGGCAACAAGCTAAGGAAACAGATTCACATTTACATGAGAGATGAACTCGCCCGCATCGCATAGTCGCACACATACGCACGCATTCCT
>NW_006160040.1:3585557-3589936 GCF_000334495.1 Tupaia belangeri chinensis | reverse complement strand
AGGCACACGGGGAGCACGTGCTGTCGCTTTGTCGCGCCTTCGCAGTGCACAGGCATGCGCTCTGGGGCGCCTGCAGACTGGCTCGGTCTAGAAGGGCAGGTCAGGCGGGGGCGAGAAGGGGCTAACCAGGCAGGTGTCATGAACTTTGGTTCTGGGACCTGTGCCTCCTTTGGGTAGCCTCGGCCGCGCAAATACTCTGGCTTTCCTTAGGGCCTGTGCCTCCCCGGTGCCTCTCACACTGCCTTTCCCTGGAGCTTTCCGTCAGACCATTGCCCATCCCTAGGACTAGGCGGCTCACCTGGTCAGCGGAGCACCAGCCACTTGCCCACGTGCCCTCAGTGGGGTGGGCAGGACAGCGGGAACGTGTGTGTACGTGTGTATGGAGGGGAGGATGGAATGGACAGAGAAAGAGGGAATCCGAGGCAAGTGATCCCCATTTGCACCAAGGTTGCACCGCCAGGGTCCAAGAGAAGTGTGTGTGTGTGTGTGTGTGTGTGTTGGGGGGGTGATAATCGCCACCTTCAAAGCCAGTGAGAGCCTTCTGTCCTGTCCAGATTCGCATAAACGCGAATCTCCGCTTGTTCCGCGGTCTGGAAAGGGTGCTTGCAGAGGGCGACACTCTGCAATCCTAATTAGTGATTTTTGTCCCCTTGTTACTGGGCTCAGCATCTCATGCAAATGAACTCTTCATTTCAGCCACATTACCCCAGCTCCAGAATTAACTGACTCTTATCTTTAATGATATGCTGCTGAAGTTCTCCGAGCCCGGCTAGCTTTTTATCTTGATTACTCTAATCAATAAGAAATGATAGAGTAGAATTATAAACTCTATTGGCTTTTAAATGTTGCCGACAAGCCCTCTAGATGCCATTCCTGTTCATTGTTATTTATTAAAATGATCCTCAGCCTAATAGCGGATGCAAATAGGCGAACAAGGAGAATTAGGCTTGGGACTCTTCCCAGCCAGTCTCTGACACCACTGGTCCCCAATCCCTCTGGAAGATTCCTCCCTGTTTAGGCCTGTGAAGGCAGGAGAGAAATTTGTATCTATCTATATCTAAAGGAGGTTTTTTTTTTATATTGATTTTTTTGAGTGCACAAGAGAAATAAGAAAACGAGTAAATACCAGACTCCCATTGCACCCAGATACACAGTCTTAAAGGTAGAAGCTTTGAAGGCACACTCTGTGAGTCTCAGACTGTGGGAATAAATCTGGAACATGCACACAATCATATCCTCCACCTCACTGCCCCCCTACAAGACACTGTCCATGCAATATATTTTGTATATGTGTGTATGTATTGATGCATGTATATTTCCAACAGACCTGGAAAAATGCAAACCCCCTCTGCATTTGGTTCTGTTGGGAGAAAAATGGGCTGGAGTCCCTTCACATGCAGAAGGTACCTTCTACTCTAGTTGACCCAATGGGCAGTGATTGGCCAAGATTTCAGATGCTTCAAATGGGAAGTTTCTGGGTCCCCAGACATCCACTCCAAGTATTCTGAGATCTAGAGTCCATGCCTCAGGCTTCAAACAGTCCATGGCACACTCCCCTCCTCCTTGACTCTTCCTCTCTCACCTTCCTCTGAAGGCCCAATTTGAGTGCACGGTCAGGAAGCAAGAGAGTATGCGGGCATTTTTTTCTTTCCTTCTGCTCATTGGGAGTAGAAGGTGTTGGTGTCGTATGTGAATTACATCCAAATAGGATATGAAACATCCCTTCTGACCCTTGACCAGCATTTTACTGCCTACCCCCACCCCCTAAAACCTAGGCTCTGAGTTTGGTCCCAGGTGGAGTGGGAGCTTTTGGGGCGCTGCGTGAGGGCCAGGTGCTGCTGAAAACGCCCGCCTACCATCACTCATCTGAATCAATTTTACTCATTTTCATTAAGATCCAATAAAAACTTATTTAAAAACCCACTTTGTATCAGGCAGTTTGTCAGGAGCACAGCCCAGGCTCTGAGGCTCGGGGAACTTTTCCCTTGCTCGCTTGACCCGGTCCCCTGGGTGCTATGAATGAGTTCTCAAGCTCAGTGCAGCTGAAGCCCGGTAGGCGCACGTGGGAGGCGCCCCCACACAATCACCCTTGCCATGCCACCTGGCGGAGGCTCCCGGGCTGTCTATAGGCGTTTACATTGCCCTACTCCGGGCCCACAAATCCTAGGCTTCCCTTCCTGCACTTAAACTGCTGCACAGCCCACGGAGCAGCTTGGCTCTGGCTTCGCCGGGCGAAGAAGCTGTGAGCTTGGTTTCCCAAAGGCGTCTGGCCACTGAGTGGGGAACGGCCACCAGCCACCAGCCACTAACCACTGGCAGATGCACAGGCCAGAGGCTGCGCGTGGGGAGCAAACCCGGACACTGGAATGCGCCTGAAAGCAAACTCAAGTCCTTGTAAGGCAGAGGTCTGTCCAGAAAGAGAAGTTGAAAATCGCCAGCAGGCTAAGCCCCCCTCCCCTTTTTTTTAATGACACATGGGGGAAGGGCTGAATGTATCAAAATCATGTAAAATTTCTGTTCTTAGCAACATCCTTGTTATTAGGAATGATGACTAAACCGCCAGGATTATTCTGGACTGTAAGTTATCAAGAGCCCACTAATTTCACATTAAAGCCCATTGACTGCAACAGCGTGATTGAAGGGTTTTTAACAATTAACATAATCAGAAAATGAGCTGAGATAATTTTTATTCAACTCATTACTTTTTAATCATGTATTTCTTTTAATTAATATCTTTTCCATGAACATAACACAAAGCAGAGCCCCAGTGCTGGCCCAAACCAGCCTGCGGGACTAAATCTGACACAGGCAAACACTTCGCCAGCCGCATTCACTGCATCTCTATTGTGGTGTGGGTGAGATAGAAAGAGCTTGTCCAAAAGTCACCATGTTGTTGTGAAACACAATTTAAAAGGGGAGGGGGTGTTAGGAGCCCACAAATCGTAGGCTTTTAATTTGACTTGACTTTTTATATTTGGGCGCCTCTTTTGGTTTGCAGCCAGAGTGCTAGGAATCGGAAAGAACAGGAAGAAGAACAGCAGGCAGAAAAGGCTCTTGGAGACGAATGCCAGGTCCTGGGTTTGCAGGAAGGTGGGCTGGGGTTGAAGGCATCTAGTGCTTGGGTGCACAGGTGGGACAGTTGGAGGCCTAGGCCTGGGCCAACCCAGTGCTGGAGAGTGGCCTAGAAGTCCGGGCTGAGCCAGTCAGACTCTTCCACTACCATCACCCTACCTCCTGGACTGGGACCCACATAGGGCAGTCTCTCTGACTCCCCTTCCCTCAGCCTGCTCAGAAGTGGAAGTGGGACCCATCTTGGGGGCAGGATCCTGGACCGTTGCCGCAGGCGTCGTGCACACGGCTCAGGTGTTTGCGTCACTGCCTCTGTGCCATGATCTCACTGGGCCCCAGTACTTCCTGGTATCCCCAACTAGGAGACTTGATCCAATTCAAATGCCTAGAGAACAGGTATTTTTGGTGGCGCAGAGAGTTTCAGCCTCTCCCTTAGCAGCCCCCCTCATTTACTGGGGCAACTTCCACTCCAAGTCACCTCTCACACTAATCACAGTCTCCAAAAAAGGGTTGTTTCTAAACTAAGCTCTTTCCTAGTATGGGAGCTGCATCAGCCTTGGAAAAAAGAAACAAAGCCGACCCCTGGTGGAAGAAAATGAAAATTTAAGAAGATAGGGTTTGAGGGAATGTGGTTGGCCAAACATCTGTATGAGTCTGGATATCATAAAGGGAGGATGAGAAGGAAGGAGTAGAGGGAGAAAGGATAAATAAGGAAAAGGAAGAATGGGAAAGGCAGAACAGGAGAGGCCATGTAGCAAGTAGAATTCAGGTGAAGAGGACAGAGAACAAAGAGACTCAGAGACTGTGCCATTAGGCCTTGGGTCAAGCATGCTTCCTCAATCCTGTGGCCTGCCTCGTATCAGGGGTTGGCAAGGACACCAGGTGTCCTCTGTATCACCAAGGGAGGCCTGAATGTTGTGATTACAGGGGACCACGGAGGTCTCTGGTGGACCCTTGCAGCTGGTGCGTTCCTGCCTCAGAGAGCATCCAGGTTCCAGAATCTCCTTTATTTCTTTTCTTTTTAAGAATTATTTTATTGGGAACCAGCAGTTAGCGTAATGGCTATGTCGCTGGACTCCCACGTAGTCGACCGAGGTTCGCATCCCAGACCCGGTGGCTTAAAACTCACGCCGGGCACGTGTGTGTGCGTGCCCAAGACCCCGAGAGGAGAATGGAGGAGAAGGGATTGCGGCGTGACCATCCCCCCTGGGGGGTGATTTCTCGCTTTCTATCTCTATGTTTCTCTCTGTCTGTCTGGCGAGTGCAAGCGCCCTATAGCGAAAACCTCTCTAAAAAAAAAAAAAAAAAAA
>NW_006160040.1:3582743-3585420 GCF_000334495.1 Tupaia belangeri chinensis | reverse complement strand
ACAGAGTGAGAGAGAGAGAGAGGGAAAGTGAGAAAGCAAGCCGCCAGATCTGGGACTCCAACCGGTCGGCTATGTGGAAGTCCAGCACCCTTAACCATTACACCACCTGCTGGCCCCATTCCTTCTCTTTATTTTTAACAAATCTCTGCCTCCCACCATCTTGATCTCCCAGTCTTTGATAGGTGATGTTAACTAAGGCAAAACCCCAAGTTACCCAGGGGAATAATGCTTAGAATTTGGGACCAGCAGATGGCATAATGGTTACGTTGCTGTGTTCCCATGAAACTGACTGTAGTTTGAGTCCCAGACCTGGTGGCTTGGAACTTAAGCTGGGCTCATGTGCATGCATGCCCAAGACCCCAAAAGGGCAATGGAGGAGAAGGGAGTGCAACATGGCCAACCCCCATGGAAGGTGTTTTCTCACTTTCTGTCTCTCTGTCTTTCCTGTGAGTGCACACTCCCTAAAGCAAAAATCTCTTTCTGAATTAGAAAGAATGAATGCAAACCCCATTTTTCTCTGGTATTGATTTATTTTTCAGTTTTTTTTTCTTTTTTTATGTTTTTTTGAGAGGTTTTTGCTATAGGGTGTGTGCGCTCACCAGAAAGACAGAAAGCAAGGGATGGCACCATCCAATCCCTTCTCCTCCATTCTCCTCTCGGGATCTTGGGCATACATGCACATGCACCCAGTGTGAGTTTAAGCCATCAGATCCGGGATTCAAACCGTGGTCGACTATATGGAGTCCAGCAAAGTGGCCATTATACCATCCGCTGGTCCCTGTTTTAAAGTGTTTTTAAAAAATTTTTATTCATTCATTCATTTTAATTTGACCAGACACACACACACACACACACACACACACACGAGAGCGAGAGAGAGAGAGAGAGAGAGAGGAGCAAGCCACCAGGGCCAGGACTCGAACCATGGTTAACCATGTGGGAGTATCCAGCACCTTAACAATCACACCACCTGCTGGCTCGCCTAATTTTCAGTTTTAATAGGGAACGTCTAGTGCACAGGTTTGAGTTTAAAAGACGGAGGTATTTCAGGTACTAGAGCAAAAAATAAGGGAAAAACCACTGTCCTGAAGCCTCTGCTGATGTCCAGGTCCAAACAGTTAAAAAGAAAAGAAGAAAAGAAAAGATGACATCACAGATAGGATCTCACTGATGAGCATGTCCCTATTTACCTGGAGTGAGCACTTCAAGCTAATCAAGGAAGTGCAAAGGGCAGCATGTGCGTCCTTGAACGGTTTGTAAAGCCTCTATTGAATCCACTATCCGGACATGCCCACATCGCTCCCTCTCATCCTGCTACCTCATCTCCCATGGCCTCCTGTGTGGACCGAAGCTCTGCGGGACTCCTTTCCCAAACCCTCTGTCCTGCATCTGTGGCAAGTCCTAGCATTTTCTTTTCTCAGACACCACCCTAATCCATCCATCTACTGGAAGCTTATCCATCCTTTAAGGTAAAGCTCAAGTGACACTCTTCCATAAAGACTTCGTTATTTCCCTCAGCTTTAATTTCTTCTCACATAACTAGCTTTTCCTTTAATTCTTCTCTTACAGCATCACTACCTCATAAAATAGTTATTGTAACCTCAAAAGTTTTTTCCTACTAGTTTAAGTACCTGCAGCGAGTACTACCCACACCGCTGAATCCAGGTTGCTGCCCCAGCCCCATTCTCAGGCAATGTTTGCTGAATTATTGACTGTTCTCTAAGATTCTAGTTTGGGTTTTTTAAAAAATGTTTGAAAGAGAGGTTTTTGCTATAGGGTGCGTACACTCACCAGAAAGACAGAGAGAGACAGAGAGACAGAAAGCAGAAAACACCCACCCCCCGGGGGGGGGGGAGGCCACAATCCCTTCTCTATTCTCCTCTCGGGATCTTGGGCACGTATGCACATGTGCCTGGTGTGAGTTTAAGCCACCAGGTCCAGGACTTGAACCGCGGTCAACTACATGCTGGGAGTCTGGTGATGTAATCATCACACCATCTGCTGGTCCTTTTGTTTGGGTTTATAAACTAGGTCCAGGAGCAGGGAGGAGTTTGGGGGCTGTTTTTTTTGCTGTTATTGTTTTTCCTGGAATCTGGTATGAACCACACCACTCCCTGGCAACGCTTGCAGAGGGGATTGCTGAGGATGTTGTCGGAGGCCGGGTGTGAGTGTATCACAGGGAGGAAAACCATGTGCTAGGCGGTGACTCTCCAATGTAAATGCCAACCTGAGGGAGGGAGGGGGGCGGCCAAGTCACACAGGGAGTATTAGTGTCCTAAAATCTGCTGTGAGCGGGGCAGTTCGGGAGGCTCAGCATCTCAGCATGGTGTCCCGAGTGGAGAGCAGCCTTTCTTCACAGAGACTGATGAAATAGTTGTAGTATGCACTTGCCGGAAGCACAGGGGATATCAAGAGCCCAGTACACGTTCGTGTGAGAGTGGACAGTTCCGTGTCCCACATTTTGTCAGTGACGGCGTATGCTTCATTTAGAGTGTCCCCACTTTTCCTCCTGGTGCAGCCATCATTCTACAAACCAGGAGGGCCTTGACCCACGTCTGACCCAAGTGATCAAGGCTTGAGATGAGGGCTGTCAAGTCAACAAAGGGAACTGTGGCTAATGAATCCTGGGGCCACCCTTGGAGCTGCGGCGACACCGCTGGACACAGGGCGCTCTTTC
>NW_006160040.1:3563992-3582712 GCF_000334495.1 Tupaia belangeri chinensis | reverse complement strand
CCTCTGCCTCATGGCTAAAGCTTTCATGACCTCGTATCAGCGGCCATCCTTTCTGGTCCTGCCTGTTCACCAGAGCATTGTGACACCCTCAGCTCGTCCTAGAATTTAACCTCTGTGCTGAAAACAGCCAGGATGTCCCATGGCTGCTCTGGCTAATTCAGAGGTGATTTGTTTTCCCCAGTTTAGACTGAACCAAAACACCACAAAGCAAAGAGAAGGTGTTGGGTCATTGGAGAAGTCATGCATATTTCTGTATAGAAAAATAGTCATGACTTTTCTGACAACCCAATACTATTATCAAAGCACTTTAAATTTTGAAACAGTCAAACTACATAATTGAGGACAGAATGTACACTTAAAGATGGAATAATCTGAATTATGTACCCCTACTCTGTCACCAGATGATTGTCTAATTGTTCTTTGCTTTGTGTTCTGTAGATACAAGCTTGCTCTTTAGAAGAAGCTTCTTGGGTATTCTTAGGGTGAGTGAGGAAAAGCTTAGTACTGGGAATGGTTTGTTGGGATCCTACCATCCTGTTGGTGACAAACTCTGAAAATCCACTGACCTTCTCTCTAGCGAAAACACAGTGTTCAATAATAATGATATGTCACGTTATGTAGCATGTCATACTTCTCTTTCTCATAACTTTTGTTGTGGAAATTTTTTACTATACATAGAAGTAGAGTGTAATAATCCTCTCTGAATCTGTTACCTAGCGTCAGTAACCATCACATTTTGCCTTCTTGCATCACGCGTCTCTCCTGCTTCGGAAGGATAGTTTACAGTGAATCTTGGGACCAGCAGATGGCGTAGTGATTATGTCTCTGGACTCCACGTGGCCGACTGCAGTTAGAATCACACCTGACTACAACAAAAAGGTCTAATTGTATAAATTTCAGTCTATATTAAAATCTCCTTGATCATTAAAAAAAATTCACTGTTTTAGTTTTATTTTAAAAACGATTTGATTTATTATTATTATTATTTAATTTGCCATAAGGTACATGTGCTCACCAGAGAAAGACAGAGAGGGAAAGTAAGAAAGCAAGTCACCAGGTCTGGGGCTTGAACTATAGTCTAGGAACTTGGGAGGCTGGGGCAGGAGAATGGTAACAATGTCTAACACAGTGAGTCACTGTCTAAAAGAGCTGGATGTGGTGACGTGTACCAGTTACTCAGGAGGTTGAGGCAGGAGGACTGGGACACAGTCGCGCAGCCCAGATGGTCGTACACAGACGGGAACCAGAGAACCACAACCGGGAGGTTCCGTGGGGAGTAATGTCTGTGCGAGGACCAATGAGTGGGGAGGACCATCTGAAGAAGAGAGGTGAGGCAGAAGAAAATGTGGAGGTGAGCTGAAGAGGGAGTCTTGGGTCAGAAAAACATAGCTCAGGCTTTCCACTTGGATCATAAGAGGTGCGGCATGGCTACAGTCACAGTTAGCTTTTCTTCCTAGAAAGTGAGGCCCTGTGCTTCTGAGGGCCCCCGGGAGCATTGCATGTAGCTCCCAGAACTAGTCCTGTGGCCCTCTGAGGACACTGCCCCTTTCCTGTGATACACTCCAATGACATGTCCGCTGGCTGCCTGCCAAGTCCTCAGGCTGGGCACCACCAGTCTCTGTCCCAGCCTTGCTGTGCAAGCCTCCTGATGCCACATGAAGGTGCACTCCTGGTCCTTCTCCCATCACTGACAAGTCTCTGATGCTGCCTCAGAGTCGTCAATGTTGATGCCTCTGGGGACTCCTGCTCTTAACTTATCATGACTTAGCAAGCAAAAAAACGTTCTACCATTCTTCAGCTCTTGCTGGTTCTAGTATAGCCCATTTGTTCAGAAGAGAAGTCTAAGAGGTTGGCTTTGGGAAGTAAGTCCATGCCAGATTTCTTGATATACCCCACTTTTTTCTTTTTTTTTTAGATTTTTACCATGGGGCATGTGTACTTGCCAGAGAGTGAGATACACAGAAAGAGAAAGTGACAAATCATCCCCTAGAGGTATGGACATGCTGTAGCCCTACCCCTCCATAGGGATTTTGGGCCCACATGCATGTGCTCCTAGTACATTTTTCAAGCTGCTGGGTCTGGGACTTGAACCATGGAGTTAGTCATGTGGGATCCAGTGGCTTAACCACTACCTCATCTGCTGGTCCTCTTCGCTCTGCCCCCATTTATAAAAACCAAATGTCCAGTAACTGCCTCTGGGAATCCTTCAGTTCCTAGCAATTTCCTGGATTTCCCAAACTTTGTCACCTCCTCTTCCCCACCTCCGATATGGTCGGGTGTGTGAATCTCAGAGCCATCTTTGTTAAGCAATACCTGGGACTTTGTTATATTACTATATACTTTGCCTGCCTCAGTACTCTTCCATTTTTCTGCTATCATGCAGGTCCTCAGAAAAAGTTAGTAGTAAGTCTGAAAAACGTAGTTCCTTACATGTAAAAGTTCATGTAAAATCTATGGAAAAAAAAGTAATACATGAAATAATATTGAAAACATTCACCAAAACTATGTGTAAGTAACAATAACTATGTGTAAGTAACATTTTAAACATGTAAAAATGTTTAAAGGCTAAATTTAAAAATTGCAGAGCTGCGGGCTGGTCCTGTACCACAGTGGTTATAGGAGCTAGGTCCAGCATGACCGACGGCAGTTTGAGTCCTGGGCCCAGGGCTTGGGAGACACTGTGGCATGTGTTGTATATGCCTAGGATCCTGATGGGATGCAGAATTGGAGGAACAGGACTTTGATGTGAGCACACCCCATTGAAGGTGCTTTTTTAGTTTTTTCTTTTTCTCTGGAAAGCCCATGAACCTTCTTGGGGAAAAAAAATCAACTTTATAAAAACAGTTATAGAACTATACACACACACACACACACACACACACACACACACAATTAGTTTTGGTATCGGGCATGTGCACACACTGGAGAGAGAGAGACAGAGAGACAGAGAGAAATCACCATGCCACAATGCCTTCTCCTCCATTCTCCTCTCAGGATTTGGGGCACTCACACACACACAGGTGCCTGGCATATTTTTTAAGCCACCGAGTCTGGAAATCAAAGTGTGAAGTTGGCCATGTGGAATCTAGCTACCTTAACCACCATGCCACCTGACTAACTCATAGAACACTGTCTGAAACTATCATGAAATCATTTGACTCTTTTGTTTGAATAAGTAAGTTTAGAGTCACGTAGTTGATTAGAAAAAGAACTCAATTAATTAAAATCTGTTATAAAGTGGAATATATGGTCAGGAATTAGCATATCTATATTTATAACATTAGTTCACGTATTCTAGTTTGAAGTGGTGAAGACCGTTTTCTTATTAGTCATCTTAAGCTTTAGCTGTTAACTACCAATGAGAAAAAGCTGAATTCAAGTTTGAATGTTTCACTCCCACTCCCAGCCCTTAGCAAATCAGTACAGTGTTCTCTGCCAGGTCAAAAAAAATTCTTTAAAGGTCAAGCAGATGATAATCACAAAGAAATGGAGTGCTTCCAATTTTACAGACAAATGCAGACAGTGCAATTTCTCTATTCATTAGCTTATGCAGCTTAAATATAGCTTTTACAGTTTCCTGTATCTTTACCTGATGTCTCTGGAATGTGAGTGCCAGATGTGTAGGTCTGGAACACAGAGCTGGCTATCACCACATTTCAGCTGATGAAGCAGACATTGACAATCCGGTTGTGTGCTACGTAACTATGTTGTGGTCAATGGCGGGCTGCATACACGGGGGTGGTTCTGTGAGATCGTGGCCTCACTGTGTCGTAGGTTGTACCATCTAGGTTTATGTAAGCACATTCTATGATACTCGTACCTCGGCAAACTTGCCTAGTGACACGTTTCTCCATATGTATCCCTGTTGTTAAGTGACACGTGACGATATTTGGTTCATTTCAACCCTTAGGTAGTTTTTCTGGGTAATATAGAGTCCAAGGCCTGGATTTTCTCATGTTAATTGTTCTAGTTCTTAGCAGAGGTATATAGCGGATGCCTTATTAATGTTTAATGACGAGGATGATTCTTTTGAAAGAATCATTTATTCGATCTTATTTATTCATTCATTTATTTTAATTTGACCCCACACACACACACACACACACACACACACAGAGAGAGAGAGAGAGAGAGAGAGAGAGAGAAAGAGAGAGCAGAGGGAAAGTGGGAAAGCAAGCTGCCAGATCTGGGACTTGAACCGTGGTTGGCCATGTGGGAGTGTCCAGCGCCTTAACCACCACGCCACCTGCTGGTCCCCACGAGGGTGATTATTAACATTTATGTACCATGATCCATTCCACCAGTGAAAAGCACACAAATTACTGAAAATGATAAATTTCACTGTATGTTATGTGGTTCCAGCCTGCATAAAATGCTGGGGAAACATTGCACGCATGATATCTCTATCTCGGTCATTGGTTTATTTTTCATGTCTTATTTGGTGACTTATGAAGGGAAGGATGGATGGTTTTTGCCTGTTTTTGTTTTTCTTTTTGTAATAGGGTGCATGCACTTGCCAGAGAGAGAGAGACAGAAAGTGAGAAATTACCCCCCCCCCAGGGCTATGGCCACTCTGCGATCCCTTCTCCATTTTCTTGTCATGATTTTGGTCATGCATGCACATGCACAAGCATGATTTTCAAGCCACCGGGTCCGGGACTCAAACTGTGGCATCAGCTATGTGGGATCCAGCTGCCTTAACCTCCATACCATCTGCTGACCCCAGATTTTGTGCCTTTTTGAGAGATATAAATAAACATGTTGGGACCATTTTCTTTTTGAAAAATTTGAAACAAGTATCAAGAGGAAACGAACATGCACACATAGGGTCAATCTGGGTAGAATTAGATTTCCTGGTCTAGAGTAGTGAAGGCACAGGACTGGAGACATGGGATGTCGATTTATTGACTCAGTGACAATGCATCAAGAGCCAGTGTTGGCTATGTGAAAAAATTTATGTTGGCCTACAAGCGTAGGGACAGAAAGAAAAGGAATCTCTTTCTTTTTTCTCTTTTCTTTATAATTTGCCAGAGGCCATGTGTGATAGAAAGAGAGAGAAAGAGAGAGAGAGAGAGAGAGAGAGAGAGAGAGAAAGCACCCTCACCCAAGGGAGATGGCCACACTACAATCCTTTCTCCTCCATTTCTCCTTTAGAGATTTTGGACACACACACACACACACACACACGCACACGCACACACAAATGAGGTGTCACTTTGGTTCCTTAAAAGAAACTGAGTCAAGAACTAGCAGTTAGCATAATGGCTATGTTGCTGGACTCCCATGTAGTCAACTACAGTTTGAGTCCCGGACCCAGTGACTTAAACTCACATCAGGTGCATGCGCGTGCGTGCCCAAGATCCCGAGAGGAGAATGGAAGAGAAGGGATTGTGGTGTGATCATACCCCCTGGGGGTTGATTTCTCGCTTTCTGTCTCTCTGTCTGTCTCTCTGTCTTTCGCCCTAAAGAAAAAAAAAAAAAAAAAAGAAAGAAAGAAAGAAAGAAAGAAAGAAAGAAAGAAAGAAACTGAGCCAAAGTGTTTTTTTGACTTTTCCAGGGTGGCACAGAGAAAGAAATGCATGTACTTAGGTTTCCACCTTTTTTTTTAAAGAAGTATTTTCTTTATCATTATTGTTATTTTTATTATTATTTTTAAAAAATTGACCAAAGTGAGACAGAGAGAGAGAGAAAGAAAGCAAGCCACCAGGTCCAGGACTTGAACCGTGGTCAGCCATATGGGAGTCCAGTGCCTTTAACTGCCATGCCACCTGCTGGCCCCAGGTTTCCACTTCTTGACCAGTGTGCTGTTAAATGCGTCAGCATGGTTTAGTTAGTTATAGTACTCAGTTGTCAAATCAAGCTACAGTCTAAGGTTCCCATGAAGGTATTTTGGTTAACATCTACACCCAGCTGACTTCAAGTAAAGAGAACTCTCAGTAGTGTGGCTGGGCTTCATCCACTCTGAAGGACTTATGAGCAAAATTAAAAGGTTCCCTGAGATGAATTTCTGCCTCAAGACTGCTATATCAACTCATACCTGAATTTCCAACTTGCCAGCCTGCCCTACACATTTCAAACTTGCCAGTGGCTGTAACTGTGGGAGACAATACGTCAACTTCTTCCATAATTAAATGTCTCTCTCTCTCTCTTTTTAGAGATTTTTTTTGGCTTAAGGCTTGTGCGTTTGCCAGAGAGACAAAAAGTGAGAAATCACCCTCCCAGGAGAGATAACCACACCACAATTCCTTCTCCTCCATTCTCCTTTTGGGATTTTGGGCATGCACACACAAGTGCCTGGCATGAGTTTCAAGCCTCCGGGTCCAGGACTTGAGCTGCGGGTGGCCATGTAGGAGTCTAGCAATGTAACCCTTATACCATTTGCTGCTTGTCCCTCTTTTTTTTTTTTTTTTTTTTTTTTTTTTTTTTTAAGAGATTTGCTATAAGGCACATGTGTGCTGGAAAGACAGAAATAGAAAAAGGGAGAAATCACTCCCCAGCGGGTTGGCCACAATGCAATCCCTTCTCCTCTTGGGATTTGGGGCACACAATCCCTTTTCCTCTCAGGATTTTGAGCACACATGCACATGTACCCAGAATGAGTTTCAAGCCTCCAGGTCTGAACTGCGGTCAGCCATGTGGGAGTCCAGGGTCTTAACCACTATGCCACCTGCTGGCCCCAATTAAATCTCTTAATAGATACATATATGGTATTGATTTTGTTTCCTGAGAACAATGACTGAGAACTTGCCTTATAGACCAGAATAACTTTATTGGGAAAGTTATATATGTTGCAAATTACTTAAAATTCTAACTCAGAATTTTACTAGCATGGACTTTTTAATTTTTTTCTGGTTTTCTTCTTCTTCTTTAAGTTTTGTCATAGGGCATGTGTGCTCGCCAGAGAGAGAAGGATAAAGAGAAAAGTGATGGCCACCTGCAATCCTTTCTCAACCATTCTCCTCTCAGAATTTTGGACATACACACTCCCAGAGTGATTTTCAAGTTGCCAGATTCAGGACTCAAACCATGGTTTGGCCATGTGGGACTCCAGCACCTTAATCTCCACCTACCTGCTGACCTATGTGTGGAATTTTGGTTATTTAGCAACCCATTTGCTCTCAGACTTCTAAACTATTGGGTTGAAGGGTAAGTCATGATGCATTTTTGCGTAGGAGAACACCCTCCACCCTCTGTTACTATAAATCCTTTTTTATTTTTTTTGGTTTTATAACTTTATTTGAAAATCAGCACTTAGTTCTCACCCACATTGACTGTGGATTTCTGAAAGTGGTAACAGGTACATAGGTCACCAGAGTGTAGAGCTTGTTGGGTGACTCTTTATTCTAGTTTCGTTTTCTGGACAACCACACACAGATTCGATATGGGACGTTCCTTATTCCTTTGGCCCAGACAGCTTTGTTGAGCCTGGTATCAATGCGCACATCTGGAGTCCCCCTCTCTTTCATGGCAAATTTCCAGATTTCTTTGAGTGCCCAAGGGGCACGTTTCTTGAAGCCCACGCCATGGATGTGCTTGTGAATGTTGATGGTGTGTTCCCAGGTCACCACCTCGTTGATGGCAGAACGGCCCTTCTTCTTCTTGCCACCCTTCTTTGCGGGAGCCATTCTGCCGGGCCTAAGCCGGAAAGCTCCTTCTTCTTTTTTTTTTTTTTTTAAGGAATTATTTATTGGGTCCGGCAGGTAGTGTAGTGGTTGAAGGCACTGGACTCCCCACATAACTGACTGGTTTGAGTCCTGGACCTAGCAGCTTGCTGTCTCACTTTCCCTCTCTTGTTGTCTCTCAAATTCTTTTAAAAAATGATAATAAATAAAGTTAAATAAAAATAATTATTTAAAAATAAATAAACATAGGAATTATTTATTTATTTTATTTATCAGCATCATTATTATTTTTAATTTGCTACAGGGCACATGCGCGCACCAGAGAGAGAGAGAGAGAGAGAGAGAGAGAGAGAGAGAGAGAGAGAGAGAGAGAGAGAGAGAGAGAGAGAGAGAGAGAGAGGGAAAGTGAGAAAGCAAGCTGCCAGGTCCAGGACTGGAACAGTGGTTGCTCATATAGGAATTCAGTGCCCTAACCACCATGCCACCTGCTGGCCTCAAGCCCAGCTCTTTACTATCTATGAAAAGAAGCACTGAGCAAAAATGATAGATCACAGATGGCTGTGGTTTGTGCAAAGGAGAATAATGCATAGTATTGAAAAAGCATCTAATACACCCCCAAGACCACCTCTTAAGTAAACTACTGGAGCACAAGTCTGCAGTTCAGGCTCTGTTTTTTTGAAGGCATCTAGGCTAAGACAAAAAGTGGCCTCAACAAACAATTGAACCTGTTGATTAAAAAGAAAAATTCAAAACCTGCTATGTCAAAATCATTCTTGGACAACCATATTTTCAACCTTAGTTTGGAACTCTCCCTTTAAAGAAATCCTGCTCTGGGGCTGGAGGGTGGTACAGCAGTGAAGTGGGACTCTCTTTGAGGCAGACCTACCTGGACCGAGTACCCTGGGCACGTGTGTGTCCATGATCCAGGCTGACAGGGGCGGGGGGTGGATTGTGGCTTAGAGAACATGTCAGGGTTCTCTCTCTCTTTCTCTCTCTCTGTCACTCACTCAAAATAAATAAACAAACAAAAAAGAAATCTTACTTAGAAATTCAATATACAAAGAAGACTGGGCCTCCACTATTTTCCCCCCAAAGTGCCTAATGTATATGTATGCTTTTTTGTTTGTTTGTTTTATTTTTGAGAGGTTTTCGCTACAGGGCACATGCGCTTGCCAGACAGAGACAGACAGAAAGTGAGAAATCACCCCCCAGGGGGGATGGTCACACTGCAATTCCTTCTCCTCCATTCTCCTCTCGGGATCTTGGGCACGCACGCACACGCGCCTGGCGTGAGTTTTAAGCCACCGGGTCCGGGACGCGGTCGACTATGTGGGAGTCCAGCGACATAACCATTACGCTAACTGCTGGTTCCCATATGTGTGTTTCTACATAGCATGTTATATATTAGTGTGTGGGGGCTGTTGTAACAAAGAACAACAAACCGGGGAGCTTAAATCCCAAGTTTATAAGTCTGAGATCCCGGGTTGGTGCCTTCTTTGCCCCGAGGAAAGCAGCTGTTTGCAGTGTCCTCCTTGGTTGGTAGCTGAGCATCCTCTTACCAGTCTCCTTACCTTGTCTTCCTGCTGTATACGTCTGTGAGTCCCACTCCTTTTTAAAGAGATAGCTGTACTATTAGATTAAGGCCCACTCTAAAAGACGTTTTAACTGGATCACTTCTGTAAAAGACCCTATTTCCAGACCCGGCTAAGAGGCATGGTGGTTAAAGCAGCTAGATTCCACGTGGCCAGCTGCACAGTTCAGGTTCTAGATTGAGGGACTTGAAAAATACATCGGGTGTGTGTGCAGTTAGCCATGTGGGAGCCCAGCACCATAACCACCACACCACCTGCTGGCCCCGGATCCTATGTATATTTGACTTTTTTTTTTTTTTTTTGATAAAACATTTTCTTACTTCCTGGCAGTACACATAACATAAAATAACCTAGAATTAGAAGCCATCACACACACACACACACACACACAAGAGGGAAAGTTTATTTAATACATGTTATATAGGTAACTAATCGACAATTTGGAAACAGCAAGCTGTTTAGAATTCCATTTTACTTGTTCTACTTAATAGTTCTCTCTCTGTCCATAAGATATTTCATAAAAAATATTATTTTATTTACCAAATACCAGGCAAATAGAGAGTGCTGAGTAGCAGTATTGAACCCCCTCCCAAGAAGAGATACTATTTTGTGAACAGTGTGGTACTCAAGAGGAAGGACTTGACCATTATGTTACTCCTGCCAAGGAGGTGGGTCTGTAAAGGAGCAGCACAATTCTGTACCTTCCAGATGCTTCTATAAAAGTCCCTACTAGGATCAAAGAAACCATTACCGCCTTGTTCTAGTTAGGAGAGGTTAGGCTGTGCTTTATTTAATAATACACAGCCCGGAATCTTACTGGCTTGCAAGGACAGAGGTGTATTTGTTGCTCATGCTGTTTATCCATTGTTAGTACTGTAGTGGGGAATATGAGTCTGGGGACTTCCACTCTTTTCTTTACTCTGGAGCCCAGGCTAACGGGCGCAGAGCAAGCTTCCTCTCCTATGTTGTTAGTTGCCATGGTCAATACAAGGTCTGGTATTTGCAATCAAGTGCTCCAAACAGGAAGAGATCTGCTCACAACTCAGCAGCCAGAACTGGCCCCACGGCTCTATCCAACCATCCAACCGCGTGCTTTACTCAGTTCCCCAGCTTTGAGGAGGAAAGAAGGGAATTCAGTTTGTGATAGGTTGTGGTTTTAAGAATCTAATGTCAGGAAAGGATCCTTTTCCTTAAAGGAGAATTACTATTTTTTTTTCTTTTGTGAAAATGAGAGTTTTGTAATGACCAGTGATACAGCTACTTAGGAGTTTCACATATATTGTTTTTACTCCTTATAATAATTGTAAGGTTTAAAACACACAATAAACTGTGACTTCATAAGGTTAAATAGGTAAATTAGAGGTAAGGGACAAGTGGCAGTGTCTGAATTTAAACTACAGGTTGACAGACTAGGTTTATAGTCAAATTTTCTATTAGGTCAATACTCATTCTTCATTCAACAAGAAACCAAAAAACTGAATAGAGCAATAACTATTAAGAAAATGTTATTGGTAAAACAAACAAACAAACAAAACCTAACTGTCCTAAAATGTACAAAAATGTTTTAAAATATATCCAGAGGGCTAGCAGGTGGCATGGTGGTTAAGATGCTGGACTCTCACATGGCAGATAGATGGTTCAAGTCACAGACCTGGCAGCTTGCTTTCTTACTTTCTCCCCGCTCTCTCTCATGAGTGCATGTGCCCTATAGCAAATTTTTAAAATGATAATAATGATAAATAAAAAGAAATGAAATAATTCTTAAAAAATGTATCCAGGATTTATTTTATGGTAAGAAACACAGATGTGGAAGTGACTGTCATGAAGGAAGAAGGTTTTATATTTATGGATGTCCAGGGATAGGAGGAATGTGTGCCGCACGGGGAAGCACTGAGCCTATCGGGAGGCTGAAGAAGCAAGGAGGAGCATGGGCCAGAACCTTAATTGTGTCTGTGTGTATGTGTGTTTTGTTGTTGTTATTGTTGTTGTTTTGAGAGATTTTTTCTAGAGGGCCCATGTGCTCGCACAAGAGAGAGACAGAGAAATCACCCTCTCTTCCATTTTCCCCTCGGGATTTTGGGCGTGCATGCACACATGCCTGGTGTGAGTTTAAAGTTGTCTGGATCCAGGACTCGAACTGCAGTCAGCCATGTAGGAGTCCAGCACCTTAACCACTATGCCACCTGTGGCTGTCTATGTGTGTGTGTGTGTGTATTTGTGTGTGTTTTAATTGCTGGAGAGCACATGTGCTTGTGCAAGGTACAGAAAAACAGAGGGACTGAGAATGAGGAAGAAAGCACTCCCCGGTGGGATGTGGTCACGCTGCAGTCTCTTCATTTCTCTGAACTGTCAAGATCTGGAAGACACACAGTGTGTTTTTTAAGCCACCAGGGCCAGGACTCAAACCGCAAGTCACCCATCTGGGATCTGGCTCCCTTAATCACCAGGCCATAGGGCCAGCCCAAATTTTAATAACTTTTAGACTTAAAGAAAGTTTTCCATATGTACTCAAGGAGATATGTTTAAAGATGCTTACTGTCACATCAGTAACACTCGAAACAATGACAAGGAAGCCAATTTTTCTTTTTTAAAAAATAATTATTTTATTTAACTTTATTTATTTATTTTTAATTTAATGAGAGAGGGACAGAAAGAGAGAGAGAAAATGAGAAAGCAAGCTGCCAGGTCTGGGACCTGAACTGCAGTCAACCATGTGGGAGTCCAGCATCCTTAACCACCACACCACCTGCCAGTCCCAGGAAACCAATGTTAAGACTCACCTTCCCATAGTTTTTTTTTCTTTAAAAAGTTTATTTATTTACTGGGGGTTGAGGGAGGTGGTTACTCTAGACAAGCTCTCACCACACCATGATCTTTCTCCCAGCCCTACAGTCAGAGGGATCACAAGTACACACAGCATGGTCAGGTCAACCTGGAACCTGAGCTTGGGCCTCCCATGTGGTTCCACTATCACAGTGACAGCCCACCACTTATGCCACTGTGACTGGGTCTCCAAAAAGGAATCGTTTTATTCCTTTTTTATGGATTAGCCATTTTATGAGGGCCATATTGATTTCCTCTGAGGGAAAATTCAGTATAGTACTGTTTCTTTCATTTCATAATGAGTGGTACAATTAAGATTTAATTAGAAGCACAGAGTAAGGGAATTGAAAGCTACTCTGAACCTATAAATGAAATGTTACACTTTTAAATTGCTCACATGTTGCCACCCACCCTCCTTAAAAAACTATCATATGTAAACTGAATTTGAGATGAAGCTTTTTAAAATAGCATGATTGCTTGTTACATTGAACCTCTTCCTTGTCATGTGCCCACCAAAAAAGCTCATTTTATCTAAAGAAGAAAGACTCACAGATGCTTCATGGAAGAATAGGGAAATTTTCAGTACATTTTCTTTACAAATAACATCTTGTACAAGCATTTAATGGCGAGGAGAAGACCTTATTCTTGTTAATGCATGTCTTACCTACTCCTCCTCCCCTCTTTTCACAGCCTCACAAAAAAGCACATGTGGGATGTGATTTTTCTCTCACATATGAATCAATTTTGAGTAAATACATAGCTTTCAATTTAAATAATGCTTTAAAACTATTGCTTATGTTAAATTTTAGAGGAGGTCATTCTACGCTGAACTCCTGCACTAGGCCCTAAAAGACCAAACCAAAATGGAGTCACTCAAGCTAACATTCCTCCAAGCCAAAACAAAGTTGTTCACCTGACCTCCTGAGAAATAAGAAGACAGAGATGATAGTCCAATCTCCAAACAGGCCTGTCCAAGCATGATAAGGAAGTGTCCTCCACTTTAAACTTTACGAAGAAAGTAACTTTGAAACAGACATCTACTTTCTGTTTTCTGTTTCTGCTTTTCTCAGCCCTTCTCTATAAATCCTACCTCCATTGCTCAGCTCAATAAACACTCATTCTATTTTATTTGATGAAGTGTTGCCCAATTCTAGAGTCACAAATAAAATTAATTAAGATGTTTACATTTTTTGTAATTTTGTCTTTTGACACCTACTAGAATTTGGGTCTTCAGGCCAACCAGGTGATGTGGTGGTTGAAACCCATGTTAGTGACTGCACGGATCAAATCCCAGACTCTGTGGCTTAAAAAGCATGCCAGGCTCATGTGTGTGCACACCCAAAAATTCCAAGGGAGAGTAGAGGAGAAGGGCCCGGGGATAGGGTGGGTGGGGTGATTTCTCACTTTCTCTTTATAGAGGAGAAGGGAGTACAGCGTGGCCCCAGGGATGGGGTGGGTGGGGTGATTTCTCACTTTCTCTTTCTATCTTTGGCAAGCATACACACGTTACAGCAAATTAAAAAAAAAAAAGAAAAGAATAACAGAATTGGAGTCTTCATTACTGCTTCTAATCCTATTAACATTTTTTCAAATTTAGATATATAATTTCCAAGACCAAAGTAAGAGTGTATATTTAAAAGTGATTTGTAGGGGGCTGGTTGGTGATGTAGTGGTAAAACGTCACACTGTGCAAGGCTGACCCACGTAGGGAAGAGCCTGGGTTTGTGTCCAGAAACTTCCAAATATACTGAGCATGGCTGTGCCGGTGATCTGGGGAAAGGTCATGGCATCAAGATCCTGTTGGAGGTGCCGTTTCTCTCTGTCTCTGTCTCTGTCTCTCTGACTCATGGAAGAAGTAAATAAATTTAAAGGTAATTTGCAATCTTGGGCTTCTCATTTGAATTGGGATTAGTTTTTTGAAGGGTGGATTGGAATAGCAATGGAGTGTAGAGCTGAAAGTCTCTGAGGCTGGGGAGGAATTCAAGGGGCTGAAAATGACCTACTGACATCGCTTTGCTATAGGAAGAGGAGCAGCTCTGTTCCAAAGTGAATTTCAGGGGATGTGTATAACTGCCCAGGGCTTTGAAAGGTTTCTCACAGCCTGACTGTAAGCGGAGAATGAGCACTTAAGAATAATTCCGTCTCTTTCTGTGCAGATAGCAGGCCTGCAAGCATGGTGAACGTCCCTAAAACCCGCCGGACATTCTGTGAGAAGTGTGGCAAGCACCAACCTCATAAAGTGACACAGTACAAAAAGGGCAAGGATTTTCTCTGTGCCCAGGGAAAGCGGCGTTATGACAGGAAGCAGAGGGGCTGTGGTGGACAGACTAAGCCTATTTTCCGGAAAAAGGCAAAAACTACAGAGAAGATTGTGCTGAGGCTTGAAAGTGCTGAGTCCAACTGCAGATCTAAGAGAATGCTGGCTACTAAGGGATGTGAGTATTTTTAACTGGAAAGAGATAGGAAGTGATCCAAATCTAAGCCTCATCTTTTCTATTATGAAGACAATAAAATCTTGAGGTGAATGTTCACCTCACTTGATTACAGTTGATCTATTTGTTAGGGAATAAAGTAATTGATAAAATTCCCCTTTTGGGGAACTTTGGAAAAAAAATAATTTCTATCTATCTTGTTCCCTTTTTCTTGTTTTAGATTTATTTTTGCTATAGGGTGCATGCACTTGCTGGAGAAAGACAGGGAAAGTGAGAAATCACCTCCCAGGAAGGATGGCCACACTGCAATTTCTTCTCCCTCATGCTCCTCTCTGGACTTTTGGTACATGTGCACACAGAGTCAGTGTGTTTTTCGAGCCCCCGGGTCCAGGACTCAAACTTCAGTTGGCCATGTGAGATCCAGCACCTCAACCACCGTGTCACTTGCTGGCCTTCCATTTTGTTCTTTACATCTAGGTCCTGTGAGCCTAATCATGGGATGAAGCATAGAAATAACCACATGCTATAACCATCATGGAGGAAGGGGATTGTGGGAAATCCTGACCTCTTTAAGTCTTGCTGCTCACAAGGTTACTCAGAATTCCTGCTCTACAAGCAGAGCATTTCTGGCAACGACTTATCCACAGGTCTCTGTCATTAAGACCAAGTCTATATTACCCTGATCAGTACAGCTTCTAATAATGGGGCAGATGGTATTTTAATATATTTTAAAAGAAAAGTAGAAGGATCTTCCAGAGGTCATTACTTTAGAGAGAAGGCTAATTATCTCATCTATAAAGATCTTCAGGAAAGGTGTCTTTAATAACCTTGAGCATTAAATTTAGAATATAAACTGAATAATGATGGCTATATATATATAGAGAGAGAAAGAGAGAGAGTGAGCGAGCGAGCATGCACCCTGGTGGGCATGTGCACTCGACAGAGAAAGAGAGAGCAAGAACCTCCCAGTTGGGTGTGGTCACACCGCAATCCCTTTTCTTCCATTTCTCCATCTTGTCAGCACCTCGGGCATATGAACATGTGCATGTCATGTTTTGTAAGTCACTGGGGCTGGAATTCAAACTGTAGCTGGCCATGTGGGGGATCTGGTTTTCTATGCACGTAACTGCTGCACCACAGGGCTTACAGACACACACACACACACACACACATACAGATTTCTTTTTATTTATTTCTTCCATGAAAGAGACACACACCACCGTTAAGAGAAAGAGAGAGTTAGAGAGGTACCCCTAATGGGGTCTTCATGCTGTGACCCACCCCCAACCTCAGCCTGCTTAGATCATAGGTACACACACATGTGTGGCATGTACTGGGAGGTGTCAGGATGTGAATCACGGACCTTCCCATGTGGGCCAGCTGCATTGTTACTGTGGCACTGTCTGGTCTGATTTTGAAATTATTATTACTAAAATGATATTTCTTGTAGGATAGCATTTGTGCAGATTTTTTTTATTTTTTTAAATCTCACATCATGCTCCAACCCCAGGATCACCCAGCCTGAATTGTGGGCCTGCATGTACCTGGTATGACCAGAGAGACTCCAGTACTCACACTGGGTACCTCACGTGGTCCAGTTGTGCTACTGCTGTGCCACCATCTGGTCCCAGAATTTCCTTAGCCAAGTATGTGTGCGTACTGTAAGTCAAAGCTTTTGATCAGCGTGGAATCAGACTTGCTGCTTCAGTTCATATAATTTAATTCTAAAACAGAGAAATATCATGCCGCAGGTGGTCAATGACAGCTTTGTGCCAGGTAAACTGACACTTTCCTTTAGCTTTGCTGAAATATTGAGGACTGCTCTGAGGCCTTTAGTTCTGTCCTTGTGGGTCCCTAGATGTTTAATGACCTCAGGCTAAAACCTCCTGCTTTTCGCATAAACAACCGAGTTGTCACCTACACCCTACGGTCATTTTGGGCATTATGAGAATTAAGTTGAATCTCTTCAAAACTGATCTGGATAATCAATATACTTTGCCATTTCAAGATGGATCATAATCTACAAATAAGATTGCCCAGTTGGTTAAATCTCTTTGTGTAAGAATGACCCAAACAATGAGGTATATTTTATTTCAATTTAAGTTTGTGCTACAGCGTGTGTGCTCTTGCCAGAGAGAGGGAAAGTGAGAAATCATTCCCGGGGTGGGGGAGGGGGGGAAGGGGTGGCCATGCCACCATCCCTTCTCTTCCATTCTTCTCTTGGGATTTTAGGCACACACGCACACCTGGTAAGATTTTTCGAGCTACCAGGTCTGGGACTCGAACTGCAGCCAGTCATGTAGAATCCAGCCGTCTTAACCTCCATGCCTCCTGCTCTCCCAGAGCTATATTTAAAAAAACAGTACCTATGGTATGAATTACAAAGGGGCCTACAAAGTTCCCATTGCTTCAAAACTCCTTGCTTTACTAAACTTACCTTCTTGCTATCCACCTTTTTCCAAGCATGGTCTCCAGAAGGCCATGTTTAAGATCGTTTTTCCACTCTACGGAAAGAGAGGGCCTTGCAGGGGGCATTTATTAAATTTGCTACTTAGTTCCCATTTCTGCAGACTTCCTCTTTTCTCCTTATCCACATGGGGCACGGGTTGGCTTCTGAGCAGTCATGGTTACACATGATGCCCCCTACCTTTCATCCTGGCCATAATCTGGGCTGAACAGACTCTGGAAAATTGGGGATTGGGAATAGGGATCTGGTCTTCATATGCTTTGAAATCTTGAATACTGGACATACCAAAAAATGGAGTTACCCAGTCCTACTTTCTACCATAAAGACGAGGACATTAGAGAGACACAGCATGGGACAGAGACAGGATACAGCGCACAGTTCTGGTTCCATCCTGAGACGTGGCTTTGGTTTCATCCTGTATTTCCCACTTTGTGCTTGAGAGTTGGTTTCTGTTTCTTAAAGCCACAGGATCTGATGGGCAGCCATCTCTTTCACAGTAGTCAGAGCAGCAAAACAGACTTCCGTGGGTAATATATATATTTTTTTAAGAAAAAAAAATGACCCTGCCAACAGTTTTATCATTCAAATACAGAAAGCATCCCTCTCCATTCTTTATAAAAAGCTGGGGTGGACACAGCTGGAAAGAACTGGATAATTAAAGTATCAATCAGAACAGGAAAGATTAGAGGACTTTACTTGAATAGAGCAATGGGGCAGAATTAGAATTGGGAGAAAAATAAGTTAGTTTATAATAGCAGCAAACATTTTAGCATTGGCCTGAGTAAGTGTAGTGGAAGGATGACAAGAGGCACTTGCTCCAAATGTTGCCATAGATAAATTCAGGAACATTTACTTCTCCGAAATGTGGACATTTTTGCACTTTATCTGTAATATTTGCTTCATACTGCTTTGTTAATATGATTTATTTACAAAGATATTAAAAATATCAAATATTAAAAATCATATGTATTTATTTTTAAAAAATCATGCCCCAGATGGCATGGTTGTTAAGGTGTTAGACTCCCACAGGCTGGCCCTGGTTTGAGTCCCAGACCTGGAGGCTTGCTTTCTCTCTCCCTGGTGAGTGCAGATCTCCTATAGCAATTAAAAAAAAAAGGTAAATAAAAACTAAATAATTATAAAGGTAAATATAAAAGAAAAGAAAAAGAAACAGCACCTTATTCATTTATTTCTCTAAGAGTGTATATGGCCCAGGAAATTAGATAGATAAAAACAGTAACTGTCAAAAGATAAGTAAAATCTATATGAAGTTACTAATGAGCATTGAACAATTAACAATGAAATTTTAAAAATCATGGAATTGCTTTACTATTTATAGGTAAGGTACCTTTATAAGTCAGGGTTCTCCAGAAAACAGAACCAATAGGTGATATATATCTTTATCTGTCTGTTTATCTATCTATTGCTAGACATCATTTTTATCTTAAAGAATTGGCTCACATGACTGTGGATACCAAGAAATTCCAATATCTGCAGTTGAAAAGCTAGAGACTCAGGTACCAGCAGCTGGCGTAATGGCTATGTTGCTGGACTCCCATGTAGTTGACCACTATTTGAGTCCCGGACCTGGTGGCTTAAACTCACGCCAGGTGCATGTGCATGCATGCCCAAGATCCTGAGAGGAGAATAGTAGAGAAGGGATTGCGGCATGGCCATCTCCCCTGGGGGGCAATTTCTCATGCTCTCTTTCTCTCTCTCTTTCTGGTGAGTGCTGAGTGCACGTACCCTATAGCAAAAACCTCTCAAAAAAGAAAAAAAGAAAA
>NW_006160040.1:3559460-3563972 GCF_000334495.1 Tupaia belangeri chinensis | reverse complement strand
AAAAGAAAAGAAAAGAAAAGCTAGAGACATGGAGAGCCGATGCATAGTTCCAACCTCAGTCCCAAAGCCTGAGAACTAGGAAAGGCAATGATCTAAGTTTCAGTTTGAAAGCCAGCACGTTCAAGACCCCCAAATAATCAATAAATAGTTCTTTTCTTTTAAAAATCATTTATTTAATTTTATTTATTCACTCATTTATTTTCATTTGACCAGAGAAAGACAGACACACAGAGAGAAGGAAAGTGAGAAAGCAAACCACCAGGTCTGGGAATCGAACTGTGGTCAGCCATGTGGGAGTGTCCAGTGTCTTAACCACCATTCCACGTGCTGGCCCAATAAATAGTTCTTCGATTTGAGTCCAAAGGCTGAAAATAATCAATGTCCCAGCTCAAACAGTCAGACAGAAATTCTTTCTTACTTAGCCTTTTTTGTTCTATGCAGATCTTCAATGGACTGGATGAAGCCCACCCATAAAACAAGGGCTTCCCGCTGTAGGTCTACCAGTTCAATGTTACTCTCATCCAGAAACACTCTCACAGGTACACTCAAGATGGTCAACCAAATAAATGGACCATCACAAGTGCACTCCTCGCTAGCTTGACACCATACACATCTCCAAATAAAGACAATAACAAAGTCTAATTCTATCCAATATGATGCAGCTGTCTTCATATAACTACCCCTACGAGGTAGTCCTTGAGAGATGTTTATTCTTCCCGTTGATAACCCACTGTTTAAATCCTAAGATATAAAATTAACAATACTTAACTATTAGATAAAAGTCATTTATCTAAGATGATAAAATAAAAAAGGAAAGAAGATAAAGTAATTGTACACATAAACACATATTAATAACATAATGAGGAATAGTCATAATAATTACAGTCCTCATTTCTGTAAATAGTCACATAGCTATAGCTGGTATTTTTAACTATCTTTTTAAATTTTTAAATTTTATTTAACTTTATTTATTTATTCATTTATTTATTTTAATTTGATCAGAGATAGACAGAATGAGAGAAACAGGGAAAGCAAGGTGCCAGGTCCGGGACTCAAACCATGGCCAGTCATGTGGAAGTCCAGCACTCTTAACCACCATGCCACCTGCCAGCCCCACTGTCTTCTTTTTTATAAATTTTATTTTTAGAGAGAAGTTTTTGCTATAGGGTGAGTGCGCTCGCCAGAGAGACAGAAAGTGAAATATCATCTCAACTTGTGCTTTTTCTGCTCCAGTGGTGAAATCAGCCATTTCTCCAAAGACCCTTGACTCCTTTCAGTGGAGAATGGTATTTAGAAGGCAAGATGTGGGCACTATGTGTGTTCATTACTATTGAGGTGCCTTTGCTTCTAGGTTTTCTCAATGGATAGAGCCAGGTGGAATGCACACACACACAACACACACACACAAATACATACATATATACATATACATGTATACACACATACA
The DNA here is from genome assembly GCF_000334495.1 of Tupaia belangeri chinensis. NCBI lineage: Eukaryota > Metazoa > Chordata > Mammalia > Scandentia > Tupaiidae > Tupaia > Tupaia belangeri. The sequence continues at coordinate 3,562,525 of NW_006160040.1, read as the reverse complement.
CACATAGACATAGTGTATATGTGCCCATACACTTGCATATAAATGTATGCATATACATACAGCTACACATACATTTACATCTATTTTATTTCTTTTTTTAAATTTTTTTTTGGAGAGGTTTTTCGCTATAGGGCACATGCGCTCGCCAGACAAACAGAGACATAGAGACAGAAAGCGAGAAATCACCCCCCAGGGGGGATGGTCACGCCGCAATCCCTTCTCCTCCATTCTCCTCTCAGGATCTTGGGCACGCACGCACACATGCCCGGCGTGAGTTTTAAGCCACCGGGTCCGGGACGCGAACCGCGGTCGACTATGTGGGAGTCCAGTGACATAGCCATTATGCTAACTGCTGGTTCCCTATCTATATTATTTCTATGTCTGTTTAAGAACATGTATGAGTGTATATATATGTGTATATACATATATATATACAAAAATTTTTTTAGGTCTTTACCATAGGGTGAGTGTGTTTGCCAGAGACAGAGGGCAAGTGAGAAATCACCCCCATGGGATGAGAAACTCAACTCTCATTAATATATTTACTTATTCAATCATCCCTCTGAATGTAAGCAATCTTCCAGTCCCTGCTGCTTCCTCCTATCCTGCATGGAAACCCTTCTTATCCTACTCAGGATCCAACACCCTGAGGCTGCCTCCCTCTTTCATTGGAAGGTCCTCATCTAACTTGGGCTCTGACCCATGTCTCTGGGCCTTTGACACCCAGACCCGCCAGGCACAGATGCTTTCCCTGCTCTACTTGACCTCAGTACAGAATTATTCCAAAAAAGGAAAGGGAAAGGAAAGGAACAAAAGGGAGTCCATAGTTTCTTTCTTCCTTTTTATGCTTTTGCTACAGGGCACGTGCTCTGGCAGGAGAGAAACACAGAGACAGAGAGTGGGAAAATGATAAATCTCTCCCCATGGGGAATGGCCATGCTGCAATCCTTTCTCTTCCTTTTGGGATTCTGGGCACATGCACACACACATCAAGCATGATTTTCAAGCCACAGGGGCTGGGACTTGAACTATGGTAGACCATGTGTGAATCCAGTGCCTTAACTACTACCACTCCACCTGCTGGCTCCGGGTCCATAATTTCCTTAACATGCCCTTTTAACCCATCCTGTTACTATTACAAATAATATTGCAAAGTATAACAGTGACTGCATAAAGTTAGTTTAAGATACATTCCTGGAGGTGACCTTGCTGGGTCAAAGACTACGTGCATTTGTAGTGTTGTTTCTGCCTACATTGCTTTTTCACAGAAATTTAATAATTTACATGTAAGAATGGCAATATTGTTTGTTTGTTTGTTTGTTTATTTATTTATTTATTTATTTTTAGTTTGCTATTGGGCACATGTGCTCAACATAAAGAGACAGAGAGAACAAGAGGGAAAGTAAGAAATCACTCCCCTAGGGGGATGCTATGCCACAATCCCTTCTCCCATCTTCCTTTTAGGATTTTTGGGCCTTCATGCACATGTGCCTGAAATGATTTTCAAGCTGCTGGATCCAGGATTGGAACCTTGCTATAGTCTATGTGGGATCCATCTGCCTTAACCTCCACAACACCTGTTGGCCCCAAAGTGGTAATTCTAATATACAGAAAGGCCTAGAAGTTACATGATAACATCTGAGAAGAATAAGGCAACTTATTTTTCTCTTTCGGAAATACATTTATTGTTACACAAATAAAATTTCTTACTCTTTTGTTTCTTAGTAGCAAAAATAAAACAATTTAGCTATAAAAACTAAACAGTTAGGATTAAGAGTAGTGATAAAAGTCCTTAGAAATTAGGACCCTAAGCTAAATAAAAGTTGGTGCAACAGTGTGCAATTTTCAAGGCAAAAATGATTACCCTGGAAAGCAAGACCACACAAAAAAACTGGGAAGGAATTTCTCTACAGACTTGTTAGTCAGATACTTGTCAGAAAATTGTTTTCCAGGTCATCAGCTTGAATGCTTTTTACAGCCCAGCAGTGGTATTATTGTAATGGCTGTGTCGCTGGACTCCCACGTAGTCGACCGCGGTTCGAGTCCCTGACCTGGTGGCTTAAACTCATGCCGGGTGCGTGTGCGTGAGTGCCCAAGGTCCCAAGAGGAGAATGGAGAAGGGATTGCGGCATGGCCATCCCCCCTGGGGGGTAGTTTCTCACTTTCTGTCTCTCTGTCTCTCTCTCTCTGGTGAGTGCACACACCCTATAGCAAAAACCTCTCCAAAAAAAGAAAAAAAAAAAGAGTGTCCTCTGTGACTGCCCTGGGCATGAGAGAAACTGGATGAGTGTGTTGCTGAATGGTCGTCCAGGATTTTCCAGGATCAGCAGTGGCCACTCCAGGACCAGACGAGGGTGGGTACAGTTCCTACAAGGCAGATGTGTCAATTAACATTCATTCAATAAAACTGGAAATTCAGCTCCTCAGTCACAGTAGCCATATTTAAAAGGCTCAAAAGCCACATGTGAGCCAGTGGCTACCCTAGTAACACAGATGTGGAATATTTCCATCATCCTAAGTAGGAAGTTCTATGGGCCAGTGTAGACAGTTGACAGTTTAAAAAAAAAAAAAAGGCTTGGAAACCAGTAGGTTCCACTACCAGTAACAATCAACAGATGTTGATATTATTCTATTAAGTTGGTATTACATTATTTATTAAATATGCATAATAAACTTATCATATATTATATGTTTTAAAGTTAATATTATACTATCTTCCCAAATACGATGAGGAAAAAAATTATGCTAAGAAACTACAAAGCTTCTTGTAGCACCTGCTGGCAGGCTTTCTCTGGGAACTCACTTCGCAGTAATTTCCACCACGGAGGATGACCAATCAGCGACGTGAAGAAACTCCACAGACTTCTAGGACCAAAAGCAAAAAACAAAACAAACAAACAAAAAAACCCAAAACAAAAACAAACCACAACAAAACAGAAAAACAGAGCGCATTCGAGGACTACTTCCTTCGGGATTATTGCTGAACTCAAAGCGCCGGCGCCGGGCCTCCGCGCGCAGAGCCCTAGAGCTCCGCTCTGGCGCGGGGCGGGGGCGGGGCCGGGAGG
>NW_006160040.1:3553255-3559300 GCF_000334495.1 Tupaia belangeri chinensis | reverse complement strand
CGGGCTGCCGTGGATGTTGGTGATGCTGCTGCTGTGGTCGGGACTGGCTCTGGGCGCGCTCTCTTTGGGCAGCAGTCAGCACAGGGTCTTCCACGACCTCCTGTCGGAGCAGCAGTTGCTGGAGGTGGAGGACTTGTCCCTGTCCCTGCTGCAGGGTGGAGGGCTGGGGCCGCTGTCTCTGCCCCCGGACCTGCCAGAACTGGATCCCGAGTGCCGGGAGCGCCTGCTGGACTTCGCCAACAGCAGTGCGGAGCTGACAGGGTGTCTGGTGCGCAGCGCCCGGCCCGTGCGCCTCTGTCAGACCTGCCACCTCCTCTTCCAACAGGTCGTCGTCAAGATGGACAACATCAGCCGAGCCGTGGGGGTGGGTAGCGGAGCATACCCGGGGCCCGTGGCGTGGAGGGTCGGGAATGGGGAGGACATCATGATGGTCCCCCCTGGTGGCCTCGGTTTCCCCAACTGCGAGAAAAAGGGGGTGGACTGGGGCTGTGAATATGGGTCATCAGAAAAAGGAGGTGGCAATATAGGGCTTGATGTTTGCATTTTTGCCTCCATGAACGTTGTTGGGCAACCCCTTTTATTTGCAGATAATATTGGTGTAGTTGGAGTCCTGCTCCCCTACCCTGTCTTCCTCTTCTGTGTCCCAGGCTGCCGGAGCTCCTCACATCTCCACCTGGTGTTCCTAGAAAGGACCTTTTCCTCAAACCACAAGTGGAGTAAAGTAGCTGGCAGTAGTTAGGAGGCTGAGTCTTGTAGACCCAGCAATGTGTGTGGATCCTCCACTGTCTAGCAGTGTGAACTTGGATTTCATTATCTTCTCAGAGCCTTAGTTTACTCTATTAAATGGGAAAAAAAAAATAGCCACCTGCACGATGTGGCTGCTGGAAGGAATTAAAAGGGATACTGTAGAGTGAAAGAACGTCCTGGAGGTTAAGGCGGCTGGATCCCACATGGCTGATTGCGATTGGGGTACCGGTGGCACATATCCGGAGAGGAGAATGGAAGAGAGATTTCTGGCTGTGGCAAGCCCCCTGGAGTCACTTTCTCACTTTTCCTGTCTCCTACAAGTGCAGGTGCCCTATAGTAATCAGTCAGTCAGTCGAATAAAAGAATACTGTAGTGGAGCCATCTTCCTGATCAGGACAGTCTGTCTGCCAGGAGATTTATATACATTAAATGAGTTCTGTGGTCAGTAAGTATCACTCTGCTTGTTACCAGTATTCTTTGGGCAAGTTAGTTATATTCTGTGCCTGTCTTCTCACCAGTAAAAAGATAAAAGGAGATCTTAGAAAACTGGCACATAGATAACACTCTGTAAATGAGAGCTAACATTTTAGGGCATGTAACAGTCTACTCTGTTCTTGGTGCATTGGAAACTTTTCTGATCATGTGGTAAGTGTTATGAAGGATTTAATTTAAAAGATAAGGAAGACGGTCTTTGTTTCTAAGTACTTTATAGAGTTTAGACTTGGAAAGTATTAGAAGGTCAGGGCTGGTGAAAGTCATGAGGTGTGAGCTGGATATTCCTGGTAAAGGGAAAACATGAGGAATAACATTAGGATTGAGAATGGGAAAATTCCTCTTGTATTGACGGGACAGTCTTAGAAATGAATCAGGCCAGTCAGTGGCACAGCAGTAAAATGCGATGCTTTGCAGGGCTGAGCTGTGTGGGAAGGTTTTGGGTTCATTTCAGGAGACCTGCCTGAGTACACTGGGCACGTGTTTGCCTGTGATCTAGGGCTGGCTGGAGCCAGTGCTGGGGTGCAGCATCAAGACTCTTTTGGGAACACTCTATCCCTCCTGCTCGTGGAAGAAATGGGAAAACTTTAAAAAAATTTATTTTTGAAAGAATTACTTTATAAATCAGTTGACTTGAGTGAAAACAAACTTGCATGCAGTTGTATCCTGCTTTAAGTCAGCCTGATGGTATTTATCATAAGTTATCATTTTACATAAACAGGAGATTTATATACATTAAGAAAGTTCTATGGTCAATCTTTCTGTAAAGAACTAGTTTTCAAGGTAGTTACAATAAATCAGGCCTACACACTAGAATTCCCAGGCGTATTTCCATTGAGTAGAGTAAGTGATTTAAATGTGGGGTGTTCAGAAAGTTTGTGGGAGAGTATAATTAAAGTACGTGTTTGGGTACAAATATTTTTTAAGTCTATGCATAATTTTTTCCTAATGTGCATGTTCCACAAACTTTTATTTTTTTTTTAAGACATTTTCACTGTAGGGCGCGTGCGCTCGCCAGACAGACAGAGAGAGACATAGAGACAGAAAGCGAGAAATCACCCCCCAGGGGGGATGGTCACGCCGCAATCCCTTCTCCTCCATTCTCCTCTCGGGATCTTGGGCACGCACGCACACGCGCCCGGCGTGAGATTTAAGCCACCGGGTCTGAGACGCGAACCGCGGTCGACTACGTGGTACGTGTTTGGGTACAAATATTTTTTAAGTCTATGCATAATTTTTTCCTAATGTGCATGTTCCACAAACTTTTTGAAGACTCTGCCCCTTAATATATCTCTTACTGTGACTAAAATACCTAAGACTTGCTCCTGTCAACAAAAGAAGAGTATAATATAGCATTGTTCTGTTTTGAGCAGTTGGTGAGCTGTTCTTAGGGTACCCTAAAGACCAGTGCTGGGGGCTGGAAGGTGGCATGGTGGTTAAGGCCTCTGATTCCCACAGGCTGACTATGGTTCAAGTCCCGGACCTGGCAGCTTCCTTTCTCACTTTCTCTCTCTCTCTGTGTTCCTCTCTGGTCAAATTAAAAAATAAATAAATGAATAAATAAAGTTAAAATAATTCTTGTTTTTTAAAAAAAAGGGTAGTGCTATTGTGAACAGAATGACAATGAGACAGGAAGCAAAGCTCTGGTCTCTTGAGTGGGCAAATAGTTTCCTCATTTGTGTAGATACTGGACAATTAGAAAGAGGTTTAAAAAAATGACTCCGGGTGTGGCCCCTGTAGGCAGTGGTTAGGCTACAGTGTTGGGGGCAGAATTCCACATTGTGACTGGTTGAATCCCAGCTGCAGTGGATTGAAAAACATGGAGGCTGCCCATGTGTGCATGCTGCAAATCTTGATGGAGGGATGGAAGAAAAAAGACTGGTGTGACCATGCCCCACTAGGGAGTGCTTTCTCTAGGCAAGTGCACTTGCCCTCTAACAACAACAAAAGTGACTCCAAACTCGAGTGGCACAGTCTTACGGGCATCACCCAGTCTGTGTGTGAATTTCCACATCATTTCCCCCACGGAGCCTTGAGGCTTTCCAGTGTGGGCGTTGTGGAAACTTCCTTTCTCTCCCTCATGACCTGCAGATTCTACCAATAACTCGGGGACACAGGTCTCCTCACCCTAGTGTGAAATTAGAGTGAAGAGGTGAAAAGGCAGGAACACCCTTCCCCTGACTATACTTTCTCTGTCCCCTTTCTTTCCTCAGTCAAGCTGGATGGATGGGGTGCACTGGCTTAAATGCATTCTGCAGTTCTTAGGTACTGTAGGGATTTAACAGGCTGCTATGGACTGCTGTGGGACTGGCACCATCGTCTGTAACAACAAATCTATGAACAATGTGTTCTACGTTTCTTAGTGAACTTGAAGCAGTTAGTTGTCTTTTGGAGAAATTGTTTTTCCAGAGTAATGTATTTTTCTTGGACTCAGACTCAGTCTTTCATATCAATCAGTTTACGTAGTAAGTTGCGAGCACCTACTGGTCTTGAATAATGGTGTGGTAAAAGGATGTACAAGGAAAAAGAGAATAAGGTCTAGGCCACAAACTCTCAGTGTAGTTGGGGAAATAAACCTGTATTAAGAAAGGAAAAAAACCATCAGTGCCTTATAAATGGCACAATAGTAATTTAGAGCAGAAGGGTAAAGGAGATACTGAGTTAAAAGAGGGAGTCACAAAGGGGGGCAGATGGTTAATCAGAGAAAACCTACAAGCTGAATTTTGAACAGGGTATCCTTTCTCACCTTTAGGTTGAACGGACATAGATAATGATTGAGAAAAAACAGGAATTTAACAAGGAGAACCAAAAATTAAAGATAGAAACTAGCTATTTGTGTGGTATAACAAGCTAACTCTTAGAGAATATCTGATAAGAATCCTATATTCTTGTCACTTTCTCTTGGAACTACCAGGACAAAGACCACATGTAGTTTTATTATCTCAGAGTAAAGACTATAGTGATCGAGCTGGCCTTGTGTTGTGGTGGTGGTGGTGAAGGACCCACTGAACAGTTCAAGTCCCAGTTCTGCTGGCTTGAAAAACATGACCGGTGTGTCTATGCGAGGGTACCATACGTCCTGACAAGATGGAGAAATGGAGGAGATGAGATTGTGGCATGACCACATCCCACTGGAGGAAGGGTGCTTTCTCCCACTCTCTGTCTCTCCCTGGTGAGCACACGCACCCTCCTCACAAATTATAGAAAGAAAGAATGCAGTGACTTGCGGAACCTGAATGGAAGACGGATTTCCTCTTCTTCAGAGTCATCCTTTCTTCTTTTAGTTTAGTTTAACAATATGGACATTGATTCATTAAACTGTTTAGCATCAGCTGGCAGGTGGTGTGGTTAAGGCACTGGACTTCCACATGGCCAACCACAGTTTGAGTCCCAGACCTGGTGGCTTGCTTTCTGACTTTCCCTCTCTCTGTCTCTCTCTGGTCAAATTAAATAATAATAATAATAATTATGAATAAAATTAAATATAAATAATTCTTAAAAATATAAATGGTTTAGCATCACCAGAGTGGTTTTCAGGATGTTTTAACCCACTCAAATTTGGAATTGGTAAACTTGTAGATTATTTTCCTATTTGATTTGTTTAAAATTTAGGTAGCTAGACATAACCATATATATATAAAGATACATAGCTACATACGAGAAAATTGGAGCATACCATGACATAATTGTGTCTTTCATTAGAGATCACAAAATGTAATGCTTCTTATCCATTCATCCAAAAACTTTACAGGCTATGGTAGTTCCTAAAGAATGAGCAGAAATTGTACTGTAGTTTGAAACAGACATTAAGCATATCATACTAGTAGTTGCTTAATCCAGATGTTATGTGCTGCAAAACAAACAAAAACAAAAGCATATAACAAGGGTGTTGACTTAGAGTGTGGGTAGAGTGGTCAGTGATTAAAGCTGACATCTAAAATATGAGAGGGTATGGGCAGGAGAGAAGATAATGATGATATTTTGTTTTATTTATTTCTCTCTCCCATGATAGAGAGAAAGACAGGCACCCTAACAAGATCCTATGCTATCTACCCCAGCCTCAGCTAGCCCAGGTCACAGGTACACACCTCTCTGCTGTGTCCAAGGAGCTCTGCAGGACTCAAACCGTGGACCTTCCCATTGGGGTCCAGCTGCATTACTCCTGTGCCATCTCTTTTTTTTTTTTTTTTTTTTTTAAGAGATTTTCACTGTAGGGCGTGTGCGCTCGCCAGACAGACAGAGAGAGACATAGAGACAGAAAGCGAGAAATCACCCCCCAGGGGGAATGGTCACGCCGCAATCCCTTCTCCTCCATTCTCCTCTCGGGATCTTGGGCACGCACGCACACGCGCCCAGCGTGAGTTTTAAGCCACCGGGTCCGGGACACGAACCGCGGTCGACTATGTGGGAGTCCAGCGACATAGCCATTACGCTAACTGCTGGTTCCCTGTGCCATCTCTTGACCCTTAGATGTTGACTTTCAAGCTGTACAATGTTGGGCTGGCCCTGTAGCACACTGGTTAAGTGCTACACATAGAAGGCCAAATCCCACAAAGCTGATCACGGTTTGAATCCCATCCTGGCTACAGACTGGCTCATATCAGTGATACTTTAAAGCAAGAATTCTTCCTTTAAGTCTCTATTCCTTTTTTTTTCCCACACCCCACATGACTCTGATCAGTTCCTTCCCTTCTCATTACTCATTACACCATGCAACTTCTTTTTTTTTTTTTTAAAAGGTTTTTGCTATAGGGCACATGCACTCGCCAGACAGAGAGAGAGAGAGACAGAGAGATAGAAAGTGAG
>NW_006160040.1:3542023-3553144 GCF_000334495.1 Tupaia belangeri chinensis | reverse complement strand
ACGCGCAATTGACTACATGGGAGTCCAGCAACATAGCCATTACGCTAACTGCTGGTCCCAACACCATGTAACTTCTTATCTGTTTGTCTGTGGAGAGATCCTTGAAGTCCCGGTGTTGATGGCATTCTCTTATGCTTTTTAATGTCTCCAAAAACCCTGGATTCTTACAGTGGCTGGTAAGTCGTAGGAGTCAAATAACTTTAAAAGGTGAAGGGTGAGGATACGAGCAGTACTTAATTCCTTGTGAGGCACCAGGGAAAGGAAATCGGTGAGGATCACATAACTTAGTACCTTGGGTTTATTATTTGTATGGCATAAGTTTCTTTCATTATTAAAGTCCCTGAAAAGCATGTTTTTCTAAGTACAAACTATTTGGTTAAACCTGATGTGTCACGTTTTCTTGTGGATTACAATACTTTGAACCAAAAATTTGCCCAGAAGATGAAACTAAATGATATATGATCATTTACCCACCAGATTAGAAAATGATATAGATAATATATGTTCATCATAGAAAAATTGATAGTATAAGAGAAACAAAACTGAAAAAAAAAACCAGCACATTTTTGTTATCTGGAGATAAACTGATCAGTCATGTGGGGTGTGGGTGAATAGCTTTCTGTAATTCTTTTTCCTGATTTGAAAGTAAGAAACTTGACACAAACAAACTAGGCTGCAAGTGGCATGGTGGTTAAGGTGCTGGACTTCCACATGGCTGACTGCAGTTCAAGTCCTGGACCTGGTGGCCTGCTTTCTCACTTTACTTTTGTGTCTCTCTCTGGTGCCCTATAGCAAATTTAAAAGATTGATAATGATAAATAAAATTAAATAAAATAATTCTTTAAAAAAAAAAAGAAACATGACACACAAGTGATTTAGACCTAAGTAGTTGAACTCCTCCTATAGGAATAAATACTTATTTAAGAAGCAAAGATTTTCCTTCTTTGTAAGTGATCCTGGTGCCATAATTGTTTAATTACTACTGTTACCATTGTTGTTATTAATGTCATTATTATCTGATTATATCAAAGTGTTAAATTTTTATAATATTTTAATTTTTTAAACAAGATTTTACCTCAAGTTGTTTGCAAAAAGTCTAAACATAGATTATATTTTTCTATCTTCTTTTTGTTACAGAATACTTCAGAGAGTCAGAGTTGTGCCAGAAGTCTCTTAATGGCAGATAGAATGCAAATAGTTTTGGTTCTCTCTGAGTTTTTTAATAATACATGGAAGGAGGCAAATTGTGCAAGTAAGTGGTTCTTTCATCTTCGTGTTGCAGTTACAGTTCAGTAGTACAGATACCAGATTGTATTTTACTGAATTTTGGAATCTTTGAAGCTAGGTAAGTCAATAAATTGTTAATTTACAAATAAATGAATTAATGAGTTTCTGTTCATTATAAATTACCCAGTCTCAGGTATTCTGTTTAGAGCAGCAAAAAATGGACTGAGACAGTCATTGAGCCCAGTTAGAAGTTTACCTAGTATGCTGTCATCAAAAATCACAATATAAATATTCAAAAATGAATATCTCAATTACTTGCCTTTTTAACACAAAGAAAATCTGATCAGTTTCCTCAGAACCTGTGTGAAAGACTTTAATTATTAAACAATTAAATTTGCAAATACAAAGCTCAGAAGTGATGCCAGCAGTGAGGATCTTTAATGGTAAATAATATGGAGTCCATTTAGCCTAGTATCTGAAAGGTAAAATGGGAAGAGAAAAAATTACAGAAGAACATGGACCACTGATTTCTTTATAAATTTGCTTTTTAAGTGAGTCTTAAATCAATGTGTGATCTATTTTGTAGGAATATATGTATTTATACATTATATATACACACATGTAAAGATCAAATAATTCAGTATGTAAAGTATAGATATGAGTGTCAGAAAAGTCATGACACCTTTTTTCTATGCAAAGCTGTGTCATGACTTTTTTGACAACCCAATATTTTATTTTATATATATATAATTTTTTTTGTTGCTATTAATAGAAAGCATATATACGCACCAGAGAGAGAGAAGGGGAGAGGAAAGCACTAAGCACTCCCTATGGGACATGGTCATGCTGTAATCCCTCTCCACCATCTCTCCATCCCTTCAGGATCACGAGCACGCACATTGGTGCACCTGGCATGCTTCTCACTGCTGAGTCTGGGACTTGAACTGTGTGGTCAGCCATGGAGCTGGCCTGGCTTATATGTTTTGATATTTGACTATTCTCATTCCCTTTGCCAGTACATGCAAAACTATGATTATACGGGTAAAAATTCCTGTAAGTGCATTTAAGGGGCTATCTTGGTCCATTTGTGCTGCTCTAGCAAAATACCATAGATTGGTCATTTATAGACAACAGAAGTTTATTCCTCACAGTTCTGGTGACTGAGCAGTCCAAAATCAAGATGCCAGCAGGTTTGGTGCCTGGTGAAATCCTGTTTCTCATAAAGGGTCCTGTCAGGGTATTCTCACATGGCAGAGGGATGGAAAGAGCAGAAGGTAACTACTGCTGTATCTTCACGTGACAGAAGAGCCAAAAAGGACTGGAAGCAGTGTTGAGTCTGTTTTGTGAGGGCCTTAACCTCATTCACAAGGGAGAAGCTTTTATGACCTAATCACCTCCTAAAGACCTCATCTCTTAATACTTTCATATTGGCTTTTAAGTTTCAACACATGTATTCTGAGAAACACAGCCAGACCATATCAGAGGCTCTTAGAATTCTTTGTAAAATATTGGATAGTGGGTCTTCGGAAAAGTCATGATGCATTTTTGCATAGAAAAACACATCATAATTTTACTGATGACCCAATATTATGTATGTATGTATGAATGAGAGGTTTTTGCTATAGGGCACATGTGCTCACCAGAAAGAGACAGAGAGACAAAGCAAGAAATCCCCTCCCATAGGGGATGGTCATGCTACAATCCCTTCTCCTCCATTCTCCTCTTGGGATATTGGGCATGCACGCACATGTGCCTGGCGTGAGTTCAAGCCACCAGGCCTGGGACTCGAACCGTGGTCGACCACATGGGAGTCCAGTGACATAGCCATTACGCCAACTTCTGGTCCCAGACCCAGTATTACTAAAAATATTTTTAGGGACCAGCAGTTAGCATAATGGCTATGTTGCTGGACTCCCATGTAGTCGACCGCGGTTCGAATCCCGGACCCAGTGGCTTAAACTCACGCCGGGCGCGTGTGCGTGCATGCCCAAGATCCCGAGAGGAGAATGGGGGAGAAGGGATTGCGGCGTGGCCATCCCCCCTGGGGGATGATTTCCTGCTTTCTGTTTCTCTGTCTGTCTCTGTCTGGCGAGCGCACGCGCCCTAAAGCAAAAAAAAAATATTTTTAAATGAAGGACTGATCCCATAGTCTAGTGTTTAAAGGAGCTGGATCCCACATGGCCAGCCATAGTTTGAATCCCAGCTTTGGCACCTTAATAAGCATACCAGGTACATGTACATGCATGCCCAAAGTCCCAACAGGATGGAAAAATTTCGAAGCACTTGCTCCCTTTCTCTGTCTCTCTGGTGAGTGCATACACCCTCTGACAATTAGAAAAATTTTTTTCTTAAATACCAAAAGATAAAACATTATTAGAATATCATTAAAACCTCCTCTCCATTCTGCTTGACTTAGTTTGAAGTAGGGTTGGCATTTTGCCTCTAGCTGATGAAAAGATAACTGGGGGTCTGATACAGGAGAGTGTGCCATCCATGGACCACTCCCATGAGTCTGGTAAGAAACGATTATTGGAAGTTGATGTAAAGTTAAGAGAAGTGTTAAAAGCTCAGCTCTTTCTACTCCTAGTATAGATAATATGGAAACTAGTTCTTCCTTGTAGAAAAGGATTGCTAAGAAGTAAAGGGTATTAAAGATTTCTCCTGTACAGGACTTTAAGGCTATTATCTGAAGCATATTGTTGCCATGGGAATAGCCTTGCTATTTAGACCCGTCTTGGTTGTCTTGCATATACCGTAGTTAAGCAATTAGCAGAGTAACAAGATTTGATGAGACTGTTTTATGGTAAAGTATTCTGGTTCTTTAGAAGGCATTATCTAATGTAATGTGTTATTTTAATAAGATACCCCCCCCCATAACCAGATTCTTGTTCTTATAAACTGCAAACCCACTCTTACCTTTTTTTTTTTTTGGAGAGGTTCTTGCTATAAGGCGTGTGCGCTCGCCAGAAAGATAGAGACAGAGAGACAAAAAGCGAGAAATCACCCCCCAGGGGGGTTGGCCACGCCACAGTCCCTTCTCCGTTTTCCTCTCAGGATCTTAGGCACGCACACACACGTTCCCAACGTGAGTTTAAGCCACCAGGTCCGGGACCTGAACCACGATCGATTATGTGGGAGTCCAGCAACATAGCTATTATGCCAACTGCTGGTCCCTTTATGAGAAACCTTTATCTATAGTGATCTGGGTGATAGTTTATGAACAGAATGGTGCTGTGGAGCCACCATGTAATCCTCATATGTGTTCTCATGCATCAAAGGAAAATTACCTTTCACTTAGTACGTACAAACTGTGTCTTGGTGCTTTAAAAATGAATAAACTTAATGGCTAACCAGAAGGGCACCTAACCAGAAGCCCTCCTTCTCTTATTTTACCTAGGTAGAATATACTAAGCATTAGACTCATTTATTTGTATATTATAATTTAAAATGTCTTAGTTTTCATGGTTATTAAACTTAATTAGGCTGTTCAGGTACAGAGTTTCTAGTTCTGTTTTCTGAAGCTTGTTCTATTTTTTAAGAAATTGGTGATCTCTCTCTCTCTCTCTCTCTTTTTTTTTTTTTTTTTTTTTTTTTTAATAAAACCAGTTTGGAGCAGAAGCAGAGATCTTTATACAAACTCCTAATAGATGTCAGATACTTTAAAGATGCTTAATTTTTGTTTGATAATTTGGTAGGTTCCTATGTAAAGTCTTAACGGGAATCTTTAACACCTGTAAGAATTGCCTCTTGAGCTGATGCCCAAGCCCTCCACTGAGAAAGAAGCTATGCTAATCTGTCCTTGATGAGGCTTCAGTGATTATCCGAGATGAGGAAAATTCATAATGGCCACTTCACGGATTGTGTATAGGAAGCTTCGTTATCTAATATTCCTTAACTTACTAGTTTTTGAAATAAATAGCTTGTCATTGGTAGAACCTTATGCTCTCAATTCCTGCAAAAGGATAGAAGGAATTTTACTGGAGTTTCTTTGTTTTGAATTAGGAAGTCAGAGTTATTAAGTAATGAAGACATTTTAAATCTATTATATAAATTAATTCCTTTGTGTTTTATAACACCACTGATGATCGTTGAAAAATTTCGACTGCATTGCATTAATGCAGTACTCAACAAGATGGCCAGTCTATATTAGCTTTTTAATTTTCAGATTATTTTAAATGAAAAGTCAATGGCTATTAGTAAAAGAAATAAAGTTATTTTGTTCTTCAGAGGAACTTTCTTTATGAGTTATCTTTTTATAAAGATACTATGTATTTTAATCATGTATCTCGTATAGAGAAAATTGCTCTTGCTGTCTTATAGTAATGCACTGTATACTACTTTTGCAGGCGACCCAGAGATACAACCCTCTCATCTCTATATTGGGTGTTAGCTGTCACGACACGGGTTATTACTACACAGGTGTGCAATTGCTGTGATGAAGTACTCCCTCCACTTTCCTGCAAAACTGAAAATCTATTCAGTCTTCTTAGCCTTATATATTCCTTATATGTGGAACTGTGTTTGTTTTTATTTATATCTGCTCTGCTTCATCCCTGAAAGGATTCAGGGCAACTTCATGGTGATATTGAAACAGCCTTAAGAGGGGTTGGGACCAGCAGATGGTGTCACAGTTATGTCACTGGACTCCCATGTAGTGAACAGTGGTTCAAGTCCTAGACCCGGTGGCTTAAAACTCAAGCCGGGGGGACCAGCAGTTAGCATAATGGCTATGTCACTGGACTCCCATGCAGTCGACCGTGGTTCAAGTCCCGGACCCAGTGGCTTAAAACTCATGCTCTGCGCGTATGCGTGCATGCCCAAGATCCCGAGAGGAGATTGGAGGAGAAGGGATTGCAACGTAGCCATCCACCCTGGGGGGGTGATTTCTCGCTTTCTGTCTCTCTGTCTGTCTCTGTCTGTCTGGCAAGCGCACACGCCCTGTAGCAAAAATCTCTCCAAAGGAAAAAAAAAAAAAACTCAAGCCGGGTACGTGTGCGTGTGTGCCCAAGATCCCAAGAGTAGAATGGAGGAGAAGGGATTGTGGTGTGGCCATCACCTCTGGGGGTGATTTCTTGCTTTCTGTCTCTGTCTGTCTGGCAAGTGTACACGCCCTATCGCAAGATGAGCTTATGTTCTATTTTTTTTTAAAAAAAGAACTTTGTGAAAGCTGACAGAGTAACATTTGAATTGTAAAGAAAAGGTGACATAAAAGAATACTTAATTGGGAGTATTGTGTTTTTGTATCTTAATCTCTTTCTAACTTGGTGTATGGTTCTCAGAATATTACCTTATTTTTCTGGCTTAAGTTTTCTAATTTGTAGAGCAATCTGTCAAATTTTTAAACAACAGGATGAACATTTAGAGCAGGACTCGAACCTTTGAGACAGTAACTGCAGAGAAAGTAGAGTGTGCTAGTTGAGAGGGGAAGAATCTAGGAGTAGGTCTGTGCAGAGGCCCCATGTGCACGGGGTGCCGGCAGGCCTGCTCCGAGGTCTGTGGGGGGGTGAATAGGTCTGAATTCCAGCTTGGCTTTTGGAGGTGCACGTGCCCGTTTGTAATTCATCCACCCACTTGGACTAAGGAGTCTTACTTAATGTGCTAGTTCCCCTCTGTTACCTGGTAGTTTCTCCTCAGGTGCCAGCTCTGACCAGTGGGTAGTAACTGCCCGAATCCCTGTGTGGTGTAAGATGTCTATGAGGAGTGGGATGGCACATGCCGGTTCACTCTGAGTCTTGAACTTTTCAGTGGTTTAGAATGGAGATGTGAGTATGTTGTTTTGTGCTGATTGAGACTGCAGGTACACTGGTCAGACTGAGTGGAAATTCCGGTTTCATTGATCAGTTTTGTGACCTTGGGCAACCTCTTTAATTTCTCTGAACCTCTCTTCCATGTTTACAACATGGAGAATGGTAGTTCTTACCTCACAGAACTGTAGGAATTCAGCGAGTGGCTGTGTTTAAGTATGAGCATAAACAAGTGCTCAGCAAATGTTAGTCGTCACTGTAATGGCAGGTAGTTGTCACAGTACTTGGAGATCCCTGAGTGCACCTTATTTTAGTGCCTACCCATCCAGCCTTAACTCCACCCAGTTATTTCTGTTCTCACTGCCACTTTTCTTCTGCATTTTTGTAAGCACTTCCTGTGTTGTTTGTACACTCCCAGTTGAGAGAGAGCCTAGTAGGTGGCCCTGGATTTCTCAGTAAGGTGGATATGCCTTCAAGCTATCTGTTGGAATTAAGGGAGATGGGAGAGGGGCTGCATACTAGAGAAATGTTTGGAACTTCCCTTGTGGAGAGATGAGTAGGACACCTATAAGGATTGTTTCATGCCCCTATTATCAGAAAACATGAATTTGAATTGGGTCCCATTGTAATAATTTTAGGATTTTTCCATAGTAGTCTTCAGTAAGCAGAACTGGGTGTAGAGAAAGTAGGTGGAGGCTGCCCAGGGTTGGAAATGATCGTGACTAGTGGGAAGAAAAGAGGGCAGGGAGCCTAGGAGAATGAGGTGGAAATAGATGACTACTTGTAGGAACAGAGGCCAGACTATTCAGGCAGTATTTGATATTCACAATTATGACTTTGTACCATCAAAAGTCAATTTAAATTTTATTTATTTTATATTGTTTTTATGTTTATCTTATTTTATCTTAAAATTTTACTGATTTATTTTAATTTGACCAGAGCGTGCAGGTGGGTGTGAGAAAGCAAGCCACCAGGTCCAGGACTCTAACCATGGTCTGCAATGTGGGAGTCCAGCACCCTTAACCACCACACCACCTGCCGGCCCTGGTATATTGTTTTTACAGAAAGAGGAGAATCTGTAATTATTTTAAGGTTTTTATGAAAATGGTATAATTAAAAAAAACCACTTTGGAAATGCAAAGGGGGTAAGCTTTTATGTATGTGGAAAGTTCTTTTATGTGGCGTTCTTAATGCTTGTCTGAATACAGAACTACAATACCTCAAAACAGGATGATAGCTTGTGAGAGAAGTGACAGCGTGTAATTGTTTGATATGTATTGATATACTTTTTGGGTTTTGTTTTGACAGATTGCTTATCGAACAGCAGCGAAGAATTATCAAACAGCACAGTGTATTTCCTCAGTCTGTTTAATCAAACCTTGACCTGCTTCGAGCATAACATTCAGGTATTTTATATTTGAGAATTGAAATTAAAATGCCCTGTACAAGTGGATAATGAGTAATTCCAACTTATTATGGTATTTTTATAGCAATTAAGTATGACTGACTCTATAGTCCAAGTCCTGGCAGCTTGAAAAAAACACCAGATGTATGTGTGTATACCCAAAACCACTAGAAGGGAATGGAGGAGAAAGGGTTGCAGGGATTATCCTCCCTGGGGGTAGGGGCAGGGAGTGACTTTTCTTTCTCTTTCTTGTCTTTGTCTCTCTTCAGTGTATGCCCAGAGAAGGGAATGGAGGAGAAAGGGTTGCAGGGGTTATCCTCCCTGGGGGTAGGGGCAGGAAGTGATTTTTCTTTCTCTCTCTTGTCTTTGTCTCTCTTCAGTGTATGCCCATGCCCCATAGCAAAAAAAAAAAAAAGATTTAGTATTCTACTAAGGTCAGGAAATGCTTTACTAAATGACTTCAGAACCTTTAGTGGATTAATGTGCGTTAAATTTTTTTTTTCTTTTTTTGGAGAAGTTTTTGCTATAGGGTGCGTGCGCTTGCCAGAAAGACAGAGAAAGACAGAGAGACAGAAAGCGAGAAATCACCCCCCAGAGAGGATGGCCACACTGCAATCTCTTCTCCTCCATTCTCCTCTCTGGATCTTGGGCACGCACACACATGCGTCTGGCATGAGTTTAAGCCACCAGGTCTGGGACTTGAACCGCAGTCGACTACATGGGAGTCCGGCGACATAGCCATTACACTAACTGCTGATCCCAAAATTTTAAATGGAAATTTTTGTATTCAATGATAGTATTTACCAAATACTATCCAGTTTAAGAGACTAGTGTTTTCATGAACGTGGGTTTTTTTGTTTGTTTGTTTTTAATGCCAGTGTTGTTCATGAAAGAACGAGAGAAAGGACACACCCCTCAGTGGGTTCTGGTCACACTGCAATCCTTTTTCCTCAAATTCTCTTTCCCATTAGGGTCCTAGACACACACATGTGTGCCCAGTGTAGTTTTTAAGCCAACAGGGTCTGAATTTGAACTCTGGTAGGCCATGTGTGACCTGGCTTTCTTTGTTTTGAAGAGATTTTTGCTGTAGTGTGTGTGCACTTACTGGAGAGACAGAGAGAAAGTGAGAAATTACCCCCCAGGGGAGATGGCCACCCTGCAGGCCCTTCTCCTCTATTCCCCTCTCAGAATCTTGGACACGCATGCACACACAGCCGGCATGATTTTCAAGCTGCTAAGTCAGGGACTTAGGCCTGGTTGGCATGTGTGAGTCCAGGGCCTTAACCACTACGCCACCTGCCTGCTCCAACAATCTGGCTTTCTCCAAGTATAATGGCACCTAGCCACTGTGCTGCATAGGGCCGACCCTAATGAGTGTATTTAAGGAAATTAGCATTTTCCTGTGCTGTTACAATTTTTCCCCCCAGTTTCTTTTCTTTGTATTTTTTTTTATCATGGTTTTCTTTTATCATGAAGAAAATATTAATTATGTTTTTAATTGCCAGAGGACAGAGTGCTCACCAGGGAGCATTAGAGAGATGGTGTGGGATGATGGGAGGTGAGGAACACCCCCAATGGGGTGTGGTCACATCACGATCCCTTCTCTGTTTCTCCATCCTGTCAGGATTTTCAGCACACACGCCTTGTATGCTTTTCAAGCCAGAATTTGAATCACAGCCTGTCAGCCATGTGGAATCTGACTCCCTTAACCATTAGGCCACAGGGATAGCCAGAAAACCTTCATTTTGCTGGATTTACCATTTTCATTTAGATGGCTTATAATATTTGTTCACATTAGAAAGGCTTTTATCAAATTGAGATTATTTTAAAAATTTCTCTTGTGATTAATTTTAGTACTTTCATGGTGTCATTTTAGTACTTTCATGGTGAACATCTTTTATTCATCTGAAATTTATTTTGGTGTGAGGCGTGAGACATAATTCCAGCAATTTTTTTCCAGATGACTTCTTAACTGTCTCAACATAATTTATTGAATAAATTCATGAAATGAATTTTAGGAACAACTTCAATAAATTAATCAAACTTTAATAAACCATTCTGAGATTTTGTTAGAATTGCATAGTATTTAAATTCATTTGGAAAGACTCAACATGTTCGTGATACTGAGCTCGTCCATCTGGGAAGACACTATATTCTCTGTGTGTGTGTGTGTGTGTGTGTGTGTGTGTGTGTGTATGCGTGCACATCTGTGTGTATAGTAAGTTATACATAATATAAAATTTGTCATTTTGAGGGACTAGTAGGTGGCGTGGGTTTAAGGTGCTAGACTCTCACATGGCTGGCTGTGGTTCAAGTCTCAAACTTGGTGGCCTGAAAATCACTCAGGGCATGTATACATGCCTGCCCAAGACTCTCAAAGGAGAATAGTGATTGCAGTGTGGCCATCCCCCCTTGGGGGTGATTTCTCACCTCTGTCTCTCACCAGTGAGCACCTGTGCCCTATAGCAAACCGTTAAAAAGAAATTAGCATTATAACTATTTTCAAGTGTACAGTGCAATAACGTTAGTTATGCAACCATCACCATCATTCATTTCCAGAGCTTCATTTTTTTAAACTAAAATTATGTACCTATTAAATAATAACCCTTTATTCTCTCCTCCTCTGAGGTCCTAGCAATCACAGTATTGCATTTTTAATATTTTCTAGCAAATTTTACTTATTTAAATTTTATATACATCTTCCACCTTTCTTTTTTTTTTTTTTTTTTTTTTTTTTTTGGGGTT
>NW_006160040.1:3535984-3541583 GCF_000334495.1 Tupaia belangeri chinensis | reverse complement strand
ATTCTGTTTAATCCTTTTCCCTCTTTTTTTTTTTTTTTTTTTTTTTTTTTTTGAGAGGTTTTCGCTATAGGGCGCATGTGCTCGCCAGAAAGACAGAGAGAGACAAAGACATAGAAGGCGAGAAATCACCCCCCAGGGGGGATGGCCACACTGCAATCCCTTCTCCTCCATTCTCCTCTTGGGATCTTGGGCACGCATGCACACGTGCCCAGCGTGAGTTTAAGCCGTCGGGTCCGGCACTTGAACCGTGGTCGACTACGTGGGAGTCCAGTGACATAGCCATTACACTAACTGCTGGTCCCTTTTCCACATTGCTTAAGTCATTTATTCCAAGGTAATTTGTAGTTTTGGTTCCATAATGATGTCTTTTCCCTCACCACGTATTTTAATTTATTTTTGTTTAAATGTTTTATTTGGGGATAATTTTGGACTTATAGAAAAATTCTGTGTATCCCCACCTAGTTCCCACTAATCTTAGTATCTTCTGTGTTTCTGGCATATTTGTCAAAACTAAGAAACAGTGTTGATCCATCACTATAAACTAAATTCCAGACTATCCTCATATCACCAATTTTTTACTAATGTTTTTCTGTTTCAAGATCTTTTCTGGGATGCTACAGTATATTTAATAGCTGATTACACCTTAAAATCTCTGTCATATATGTAGCTACATTCTTTTTCTTTATTTTTTAAAGAATAATTTACTTATTTAATTTTACTTGTTATTTTTAAATTTGACCAAAGAGAGAGAGAAAGGGAAAGTGAGAAAGCAAGCCATAGGTCTGGGACTCCAACTGCTGTTGGCTATGTAGCAGTACCATGTGTTAAACTACCATGCCACCTGCCAACCCCTACATCCTAGTTCTTATTCCAAATGCTGTTTTTCTGTGTCTTTTTATTTTTTCTCACTTTTTTTAGGCTTGTCAGAGGTACATCTGTTTTCATTGGTTTCTTTTGAAAATTTACTTTTGTTTTACTAGTTTCACTGTTTTTTTTTTCTCCCTTTCTCTTCTTTTTTTAAAGTGAGCAAGACAGAGACAGATATTTCCAATAGGGTTCCCATGACATGATTCGCCTCAGCCTTAGCTAGTCTTGGATTATGCCCGGCATAGTCAGGGAGGTCTCTGGATGCAAAGCCTGAGTCTTCACACACAGGGCACCCTTGAAGAATATTTGTGTGCTACCAAGCAGCCCCTTTTTCTTTCTTTCTTTTTGTTTATTTTTTTAAGTTTCTTTCTTTGATGAAAGAAGAGAGAGAGCAAGACAGAGTCTTGAAAGAATCTCAGATCTTCCCCATGGCCTTTCAGCCAGCCAGGATCACGTGTTCACGCACGTTCAGGTTGACCAAGGATCTGAACCTAAGGCTTCCTGTATGGCTCCAGTATTGCCCAGCAGCCTCCTACCTCCTGTACTGCTACAGCTGAGGTGGCTTTGTTTTTATTTTGAAAAATTTCCAATAATTAATTATTTTTAATTTTATTTATTTATTATTATTATTATTTCAAAATTTACTCTAGAGCATGTGTCCTCACGAGAGAGTGAGAGAGAGAGAGAGAGAGAGGAAGAAAGCAAGCCGCCAAGCTGGGACTTGAATGGTGGTTGGCCATGTGGGAGTCTAGCGTCCTAAACATCATGTCACCGGCTGCCTCCTGTTTTGTTTTTACGTGTTTGTTTATACATTTACATTTATTCTTCCTTCACCATAAATTGGTATAGATTTTGTCTGGTTCAGTATTTACTGTTACAAACTGCTACCACAGAGAGCTCTTGTTTTGTATAACTTAGGGCACCTGTGTGAGTTTGTTAGGTAGATTCTTAGAAGTGAAATTGCTATATCCAAAGCTATGTGCATTTTACATTTTAATAAAAGTGGCCAAATTACCTTCCATCAAGATTCTGTGTTCAGTTTTTATTTTAGTTTTAGCTAAATGCACAATTGTTCCTTGAACAAGCAATGAACAGTTTCTTGTGACAGAATAAGGGGATACTTAGTTTTTCTGTCAAAGAGATGGTGAGAGTAATACTATATGTTCTCTGTCAGTTTAACTGTGTCTGTTATTTTCCTTTACTTTTTCATTCTCCTGTTCAGTTACCGTCCTTTCTCCATGCTACGAGATAAAGAAGAAAGGGAACAGAAGCCTTGAAACGAAAAGTTTCAGTCTGGAAGTGAAAAGGATTGAGATTTCCTAACACAGTATTTTATGTGTTATTTTTAATTACCCTCATTTTAGATCATGTAATCCTTTGGTATTTGTGCTTCTTTTTTTTTGACAAGAAGAGACTCAATTATGAGCCTTATGATTAGAGAATTGAGTGGGGATATAGTTTTGGTTGTTTATTCCTTTCTCTTTAAAATGTTACTGTGTTAGCACTCAGTGTTGTGGTCACTACAGGAAGGAACATACTTGATTTTATGAGAGTAGGCTAGGTAAGTGTGGATAGGGAATGATCAGATTATTATTGGATGTTTAGTATTTAAATATCACGAGTTAGGCATATAACCGAGTGTTATCCTCTGTTAACATTGGCTAGTGCAGCACCTAGAAAGTGGCACACACGTCGCCACATGCTTTATATATCAGGTCTCTAATCCTTGGGACCTGTAATGCAGGTAGAGGTGGCTCTATTTTATAGATGATGAGACTGAGACTCGGGGACTCAGTGTGCTGTCCACCATCACAGCTCAGCACTTTTAGCTATAGGGTGTATGTGCTTGCCGGAGACACAGAGAGACAGAGTGAGAAATCACCCCCAGATTACAGATCATGCTGCAATCCCTTCTTATCCATTCTCCTCCCAGGATCTTGGGCACACACACACATGTCCCCTGTGTGAGGTTTAAGCCACCAGGTCCAGGACTCAAACTGTGGTCGACTCTGTCCAGTGACGTAATCATTACGCCAACTGCTGGTCCCTACAGTGCAGCACTTGAATGTACTCTCTTGTTTGTTTCCTGACTTTCAGCAGGTTTTTTTAGGACATAGAGCTTATATTAAAGAGATACTATATGTAATGTTGATTGTGTGTATTATTACATGTCCCTTGGTCATTTTAGGGGCACGCAAACAGCCTTCTACAGCCAAAAAACTATTCAGAAGTATGCAGAAACTGTCAGGAAGCATACAAAGCTCTGAGTAGTCTGTATAGTGAAATGCAAAAAACGAATGAACATGAAAATAAGGCTGAACCTGGAACACATTTGTGCATTGATGTGGAAGATGCAGTAAGTACTTAGCTTCTGAGATGGTAACTATTGCATGGTGGTGTTGAAGGTATTAACCCCTTTTGGAGGAATATTGGAATCTGCATATAGTATCTTCAACAAGAAATAGCTAGTTATGAAGTAGCAAGTTTTACAGTATCCTGGTCTTTCAAACTAAAATGGAACTTAACACAGGTACTTCGTGAGTGAGTTGATAACTTGATATATTTTGTTTTTTTAGAAGATGAACTGTGTGCCATTTTCAGAGATATGGATATATGTTTGTATTTCAGTTTTTTAGGCACTTGTTGCTGTTTTAACACAGTTTCTGAGTTTCACTCTTAATGTATTTCAGAAGACATGCCTAGTCATTTCTTATTCCATTGGTTTCTTTATTTTTTAAAAAATATTTTAACATCTGAAAATATTTGAGGCTATCTCCCTTCACTAAAATATAAGTCAAACGAAGACAAAGACCTGGTCTCTTTTTGTTTGCCTTTGGTATTTTTTACAGTGCCTGGCATAGAGTTGACTCTTTTTTTTGGAGAGATTTTTGCTATATGGCGCGTACACCCACCAGACAGACAGAGAGAAAGAAATTACCCCCCCCCCAGGGGGGATGGTCACGCCACAATCCCTTCTCCTCCATTCTCCTCTTGGGATCTTGGGCACGCACGCGCACGCGCCCAGCGTGAGTTTTAAGCCACCGGGTCCAGGACGCGAACCGTGGTCAACTATGTGGGAGTCCAGTGACATAGCCATTACACTAACTGCTCCATCCCTAGAGTTGACTCTTAGTAAATATGCCATTAAATGGATGGCCAGCTCTGTTGCATAGCCTGCCTTTACATAGGGAGCCGCTAGATGGCGATCATTCCTTTATACATGATATTGAAATATTGAGGCATTAAAAGGAAGCAACTATTGGTTTAAACTAGAGAACTTGAAATCAAAATTGATGGGTAAATGGATGAGAATGATGAATGCAGGTTATTATAGTTGGTCAGGGGAACTATAGTGAAACAGAATTATTCACGATGCTTAAAAGCACTTAGAAGGATGCACTGTAAGAATTTTCATTTGTTTTTGCTGCTCTGTTCCTATTGACTAGAATAGTACCTGGTTTCTAGTAGGCTCTCAGTAAGTAATAACTATTCCTTAATGAATAAAATAAAATATTTTTAAATAAAATAAAATTTCTATTTATACAAATTTTCTTTTTGACATTCTAGAATACTTTGATCAGTATAATGAATCTAGAATATGAAATTTCTTTTTTTCACTCTTAAAAATTTATTGCTAAAGAATATGTGCACTCATGAGAGAGAAAGTACTCCCTAGTTGGGCATGGTCACACTGCAGTCCCTTCTCCATTTTTCCATCCCGTCAGGATATGGGACATGTATCCAAGCCATCAGGGCTGGTATTTGAACCATGGTTGGCCATTTGGGAGCCAGCTCCCAGTACACAGCACTTAACCGCTGTGCCATGGGGCCAACCCTAGAATATAACATTTCTGCATGGATATGATTTATATAATGACTGATTGTGAACTAGCTTGTTTCCCTGGCAGAATAAACTATCTTCAATGGTCAATAGATTTTTAGGGGGTGTGTATTTAGCATAAATTCTGGGTGCCTGTGTAGATGTTAACAAGATAATTGTATGAGCTAAAGATAAAAATAAAATAGAATATTATTATTTCTTGTTCCAGATGAACATTACTCGAAAACTTTGGAGTCGAACTTTCAACTGTTCCGTCCCTTGCAGTGACACAGTGCCTGTAATTGCTGTTTCTGTGTTCATTCTCTTTCTGCCTGTTGTCTTCTACCTTAGTAGCTTTCTTCACTCAGAGCAAAAGAAGCGTAAAGTTATTCTACGTAAGTTTGTTTTTACAATTATTCACTTATTTAGATTAAAGTCTGTATTTAAAAAATTTAGGCCTGTTTTTAGAAATGATATATACTCTGAGAACTCAGTATATTGGCCTGAAATGATTCTCTTCCATAAAATTTATAGTTAGGCCTACTAATGAAAGAGACGTGTGACAGTTTTATAAGCGCGATCAAAAATCAAAGGGCAGTATTTTTCAGATGATTTAGTTGGGGAAGCTGGATTACCCCTGAATAAGGCTGGTAAAAATAGAGCAATGGCAACAGAGCTTTGCACTTCAGAAAGAGCAACAGTAGGGGGTACTGACAGCTCTCAGGCCCACTGCAGTCATGATAGTAACACCTAAATATTCAGCAGGCAGGAAGAGACTAGCTAATGGGCAGACAATTTCTTTCTTTATTTTGGAGAGATTTTTGTTATACGGTGCATGTGCTTGTCAGAAAGAGAGAGAGAGAGACAGAGAGACAGAAAGCAAGAAATCAC
This sequence comes from Tupaia belangeri chinensis, assembly GCF_000334495.1. Taxonomy (NCBI): domain Eukaryota; kingdom Metazoa; phylum Chordata; class Mammalia; order Scandentia; family Tupaiidae; genus Tupaia; species Tupaia belangeri. Next base: position 3,536,005 of record NW_006160040.1, on the reverse strand, counting down.
CCCCCAGGGGGGATGGCCACC
>NW_006160040.1:3534277-3535785 GCF_000334495.1 Tupaia belangeri chinensis | reverse complement strand
CAGAAAGCACTTTCGGGGGAGGGTGGGGGTGGGAGCGTGGTCACATCACAATCCCTCGCTTCCATTTCTCCTTCCCCTTAGGGTTTTGGGCACACGCACACACACACACACACACACACACACACACACAATGTATTTTTCAAGCCACCAGGGCCACTATTCACACTGTGATCAGCCATGTGGGATTCTATTCTCAATTCATGTTGCTTATCCACTGTGCTATAGAGCCAGTCCAGTACAATTTGCTTATAAACAAATTGGAGTTACAGTTCAAAGGTTACCTCATATATATTATGAGTTCAGCATATTATTGGGTCATTGGAAAGGTCATGATGCATTTGTGCATAGAAAAATGTGTCATGACTTTCCTGACAACCCAGTAATTCTCCCCATCGAATAGAGCAGCGCAAGAGAGGCACTCACTAGACCATATCTAGCTGAAGGGTGGCTTCTGAGGCACAGTGGGTTTCTTGTTTATTATCAGAATTAAAGTATGGGCTTGTCCCTTAGTAATTTTAGTTTAAAAAAATATTTGGGGAGGTTAACCTTTTTTTCTTATATGTTATAGTCAGGGAGCCTATGACATAAAAAAATTTCCCCCATAAACTTCTTTCTAGACTTCTTTCATCTAATTTGACTCCTACTGTATCTAACTTATAGATATGGGGAGGGTGTAGGTAGATCAGTTTAAACTGAATGTGTAATGTCTTGTCCCCTTAAACTGCCAGTTACTAGAGGAGAATCTTTGTCAGAGATGTGTTTATTAGTAAAGTCTTCGGGAGGTTGCCAGCATCCTGTGAATATGGAGTAGCTTGGTCCTAAATGCACTTGTTAAACATAACACCAAAATAGTGTAGGGACATCACTACTGAGAAACTCTTTTTTGGGGCTTGGTGTACTTTCAAAGTTTAACATCTTAATACCGTGTCTGTTTCGTTAACTAGAAAGGGATTTACTGTCTCTGATCAGTGCTTTTGGGGTTGCCACAAACCTTGAAAGTCATTTCAGAATTCTTTTCTTTCTTTCTTTTTTATTTTTTTTTAGTTTGTTTGTTTGCTTTCTGAAGAGGATTTTTTGCTTTTAGGGCGTGTGCGCTCGCCAGACAGACAGAAAGAGACAGAGAGACAGAAAGCGAGAAATCACCCCCCAAGGGGGATGGCCTTGCCGCAATCCCTTCTCCTCCATTCTCCTCTCGGGATCTTGGGCATGCATGCACACGCGCCTGGCGTGAGTTTTAAGCCACCGGGTCTGGGACTCGAACTGCGGTCGACTACATGGGAGTCCAGCAACATAGCCATTACGCTAACTGCTGGTCCCAGAATTCTTTTCTTTCTTTTATATTCTTATTCCCATATTCCCCTCCACACCCCTTTTCAGTTCATCCACAAACATACTTCCTGCCCCACTTTTTTTTTTAAGAATTATTTGATTTTATTTATTCATTCATTTCTTTTAATTTGACCAGAGAGAGACTCAGAGAGAAAGAGAGAGAGAGAGAGAGAGCAAGC
>NW_006160040.1:3488804-3533072 GCF_000334495.1 Tupaia belangeri chinensis | reverse complement strand
GCGTGCGTGCCCAAGATCCCGAGAGGAGAATGGAGGAGAAGGGATTGCGGCGTGACCATCCCCCCGGGGGGTGATTTCTCGCTTTCTGTCTCTATGTCTCTCCCTGTCTGTCTGGCGAGCGCACGCGCCCTACAGTGAAAATCTCTCAAAAAAAAAAAAAAAAAGACAGGCATAGTCCATGCCCTCAAAGAACAAACTGACCGTAATCTAATGATTACAACGCATAGACTAGAGGTATCTATAGCACGGTGGGACCAGAGGAAGGAGAGGCTAACTCTACATTCGGGGCTTTGGCATGCACAGCAGATGGTCCCTGGGTAGAACTGTAATGGATGTAGGTATTTATCAGATAAAGAAGACAGGGGCAAGGAGTAGTAGATGTATGTACTCTTTGGTGTTGCTACTCGGTCAGTTTATTACATAATTCACTTGTAGTCATTTTGAACAAAGTAATTTTAAAATGCAAGCAATTGATTTAATTTCCCTTTTGAACTCACCGAAGGCTTAAGAAGTAGGATTGAAGTTGAGGCCACTTTTACTATAGTTTGCCGGTTAGTTTAGGTTGAAGCAGTACACTGCTCCGGGATGTCATGTTGTCATTTTGCTCTTACAGTGGTGGTCAGGGAAACCCCTGATAGAAACCAGAGTACTGGTTGTCATCCTTGGCTACATATCAGAATTATCTGCAAAGCTTTTTTTTTTAAAAAAAGTCTATTTGTAACACACACACACACACACGCACACATACACACACATACGCCTGGCTAAATTGGTGGCATGATGTTGAATAAGACTAAGTATTCTTGTCTTGGTCCAGATCTTACAGTGGTGGTCAGAGACGGATAAACCAGAGTAGTGGTCGTCAGCATAGAAATCATTTAGTTTTTTAAAATTAAGCATAATGATTGCTTAATTATGATAATGAGTCATCAAAGAATTATGGAATTTGTCTTAATAAAAATTATGCATGCTTTCAAAATATATTTGCACAAAAATAGATGTGTACTTTAATTCCATTTTCCTACTGATTTTTTGAAGTCCTCTCATAGGAACTTTGTGGGTACCCTTTCTTAGGGTAAGTGTTTTCACTGAGTTCTTATTTATTTATAGTTTATTTCTTTCATGAGAGAGAGACAGAGAAAGGTACTCCAGAGTCTCTATGCTATGGGATCCCCCCAGTCTCTCCCATAGGCACGGATGTGCCTGGCATGCTCAAGAAAATCTAGGATGTGAACTAAGGATCTTTCCTGTGTGGGTCCAGTTCCCCTGCCACACTAAATTCTTTCAAGAGAAATTTGGATTTGGAATTCAAACTTAGACTTTTAAATATACAATTTTAGTATTATACTTTATGGGGCTTTTATTTTTTAAAGTAGATTACTTTCATCTACCTTACATATTTAAGATTGCGATGTTCAAGGAGATATGTTGGGTCGTCAGAAAAGTCATGATGTATTTTTTTGTTTTCCTATGGAAAAATGCATCATGACTTTTCCAATGACCCAGTAAATGTCTATTTAATTCGGTACTGCTACTAGCAAAGTTGTGTGCAGTTTCCAGTAAAGTTATGTGTTTTCTGAGGCTGGTAAGAAAAAAAAATAGACTTAAGTTTTAATTCTTAGAAATTGGATCTATTCTGGGACCAGCAGATAGAGTAATGGTTATGTTGCTGGGCTCCCATGTAGTCAACTGCAGTTTGTTTGAGTCCCAGACCCAGTGGCTTAACACTCATGATACCTACCAGCAGATGGCTTAATGATGACATCACTGGACTCTTGCATAGTTTACTACGGTTCGAGTCCCGGACTTGGTGGCTTAGAACTCACGCCGGGCACATGTGCATGCACACCCAAGATCCTGAGAGAAGGGATTACAGTGTAGCCATCCCCCCCCTGGGGGAGGTGATTTTTCACTTTCTGTCTCTCTGGCAAGTGCACATGCCCTATAGCAAAAATCTCTCAGAAAAAAAAAGAATTAAAAACTTAGGCGGGGGGTGGGACAGAAGGCGTGGTGGATAAGGGTGCTAGACTCTCACATGGCCAACTCTGGTTTGAGTCCTGGACTTGGTGGCTTGTTTTCTTACTTTTTCTCTCGCTCTTTCTCTTGTGTCCCTCTCTGGTCAATTAAAATAAATAAATAAATAAACTTAAATAAAACAATTCTTAAAAACAAAAACAAACTTACACTGGCACGTGTGCATGCGTTGCAGTGTGACCATCCTTCCTCAGAGGTGATTTTCTCACTTTCTGTCTCTGTCTCTCTCTGTGTCTCCGGTGAGTGCACATGCCCTATAGCAATAATCTTTCTTTAAAAAAAAAAAGAAGTAATTGAATCTATTAAAATTCATAGTTTTTAGAGGAACCCTACAGTTTACATCAAAGCAGTGAATAATCATGTTTAGAAAATTAAAGTTAAGTTAAAATATGATATTTTTTATTCATCTAGCCAAACGTCTCAAGTCCAGTACCAGTTTTGCGAACATTCAAGAAAATTCAAACTGAAATCTACCAAATGGAGAATTGACGTCGTACTATGTGGTCAATGGTGGGAGACACAGCTTGGTCATAGAGAAGAGAAGCTGGGATTTGACAAGTCAAGCGCTTAAGAAATGCAAGGACTTCGGATTTATTTTTAAATAAGAATTTCCAATTTTTCTTTCCTTTTCCACCTCTTTTTTAAGAATTTGGGTATTTTTAATTTCCAGGCATAGCAACATTGTCTGTTTTAAAGTATATTTGTTACAAGCAGAATATGCAAGAACAATCTTTGTTTTATTTTATAGGCATGTTATTACTATTTGAGACTTCTGGTATCTCCTTATTATTAACATAAGTATCTCAAGTAGAAAAGCTTTTCAGAGCTCCCATTTAAAAATTAATCAATTACAGCAAGGACTTTGAAAAAAGAAATATACTTACCAAAAGGTAGCAGGTCCAAAGATTAATGTAAATCCGTACCCACTGCAGTATTAGTGTTACATATATATTTAATATGTCTTACATTATAATAATATATCATTCAATTTCTGGTATTCCTAAGGTCATTTTGAAACCACTAGTTATAAACCTCCCTAACAATTTTTAGAAGTGGTCAGCCACATAGCGTTTATCTTTGTAAAAAAAAAAAAAATTTATGATAACTGGTTTCTTACTTGACTTTTATAAATAGTAGTTTACATCTTATTTTGTTTTTATTTCCTAAGTAATTTGAAATCACTGGACTGCTTTATTATATTCAGGTCAAGATGGATTGTTTTTATACCAGGGATTTGCATTGTGAATTATCTTAAGTTATTTGGCAATTTATAATTTATTACTACTTTAAATCAAATGTAGTATTATCACATTGTATTTAAATTGTGCTTTTTTTTTTAATGGCGATTTTTCTCTTGGAATATATGGAGATTCGTAGAGGGGGAAAAAGGGAGGAATAAAAACTTAAATTTCAGAAAATAGGGATCTGAAAGGATGCTCACTATGAGGTTGTGGGATGGCTCACTCTGGATGCAGGAATCGGGACAGTCCTGTCCTTCAGAAAGCAGTTAGAAGTAGAATGCTTATTTTTTCCAAATTATTTACATCAGATAAAAGTGATGCAGTTGAAATGAAGTCACTTTTTTCACACTCAGAAAACAAATTCTATTTTGGAATGTTTGTATTACCCTTTGAAAAAATGCTTTGTTTCAGAATTGTTCACAAATTTATTTCTCAGGTTTTCAGAGTTGAGGATTTCATTGATTAATTCCTTCTTGTTCTCTTGGTAGAAACAGGCATTTTGTTTTTGTTTTGTTTTTAGTTCACTAAATGGTGTGTGCACTCACCAGAGAGAGAGGGGGGAAGTGAGAAAGCACCCCTTGGGGGTGATGGCCATGCCGGAGTCCTTTCTCCAGGATTTTGGTCATGGTCACACCTCAGACCCTTCTCCTTCCTTCTCCTCTCGGGATTTTTGGCACACACATACACGCGCCCAGCATGATTTTCAAGCCCTGAGTCCAGGACTTGAACTTCACAGTTGGTCATGTATGATCCAACTGCCTTAACCACCATGCCCCTGACTGGCTCCAGGCCTTGTTTTAAATGCCAAGAGTATAAAGAAGCCTCTGTATAGAAGCAAGAGTTTGATTAAAGAGTAAGAAAAACCCCTTCATGCTGTAAACTGTCCTGTAGAGATACATTGATTAAATCGAAAGAAAATTTAAATCCCGTCATATGCTGAAAAATGTCCTATAGAAAGACAATAAAGTGGTTTTTATTATTATTATTTTTTATGTTTACCTTATATGCGGAGTGAAGGAGAAGGGTCATCCTTGGATATGTGACATACCTGAAAGCTGTTAGTGGTTTCCTGATCTGCTGTGGTCCATTTAAAATGTACTGTTGTTTGTTCTGCTGTCCCCATTCATGCTGCTACTACTAATAGCACTGTCTTGATTTGAAGCATATGGTTGAGGGCCATTGAACGTAATCTTCATTAAAGCAGATACACCTGTTTACATGTGCAAAGCTAGAAAACGACTTATTTGATTCTGTAAGTAGTGACTTTTTGAGCACTTTTCAATCTTATGTATCTGTAAAAACTATCGCTTTTGGTTCTAAAGCTAATAAGCACTTTAAAAAAAGAAAAGACAGCTTTTACTATTTTTCTGGTCGGGTCATTGCTCTCAGAAGAAGCCTCAGCAATAGATTTCAAGAATAAGTATTAAGTGCTACACAGATGTGTATAAATATTTCATTTTGTAGTCATCGAAAAATTCTTTGCATAGTTCTGAATTCTGAGGCACAGCTTATGCATATGCACAAGGGCATTTTAAGTTTTTTGACATTTTAAAATAAAGGAAGTAACTTATGGAAATTGCAGTGCTGTATTGGGGTTTTTAAAGACATTTTGAAAACTTTTGATGTAATTTTACACCACATTTTAGTTTTTAAGGTATTGCATTTAAATGCCTACGCTAAACGTACCATTTATCTTATAATTTTGCTACAAATAAAAATGTAATGTTTAGATTGTTTATTTTTGTTGGACTTGAGAGGTATGCATTACAACACATATTAGATAACTCTAAATCAATGAATAATAGCTGGGTGTAGTTGGTAAATGTTACTTCAGTTGGGACCAATATTTTCTAATGTTTCATGGGTGAGCTGTCTCTTTTTATGGTAACATAATTTTTATAAAGTGAAATGTCTTCCTGGAACAGCATTATAGTTAGGATTGCATTCCTGACCACATAAATAATAGATACCACCACTAATGAATTTTGAAAGCAAAAAATATTAACCTATGTAACAAGTTAAAGTGAAAAAAATTATGTTCTGAATACCTATATTTTTTTCTGAGCTAGAAGTCTTAGAGGCTGTCTGGTCATAGAATCCTAGAGCCAGATCCCTAGTGACTACCTAATCCAACCTTCTACCATTGCATGGATTCTTCTAACAAGTGTGTCACTCATCTGCCTATCTTCTACACCAAGGAAGGAATCATCATAGAGCTGTTTATAACTTTTTCAGTGGTCATCTCTAACATTGAGACAGTTACAACTCTACCAAGTTTGGTTGTTCTGAACTATTACATTGACTATGATACATATTAGTCATACATAACATATTAAACCAGTAACTGTCTTCATATCCTTGGCATTAAAGAGAGCTTTTAAAGAATAATTTGATCTATGCTTCTTTTTTTTTGGTAAGGAATTATTTTTTATTTAACTTTATTTATTTATTTCATATTAATTTGACCAGAGAGGAACAGAGTGAGAGAGAGAGAGAGAAAGAGAGAAAGTGAGAAAGCAAGCTACCAGATCCGGGACTCAACAATGTTCTGCCATATGGGAGTCCAGCAGCCTTAACCACCATGCTACCTGCCGGCCCTGATCTATACTTCTTAAAGTATGTAAGTTTTCAACAATTTTTGAATTCTACTTTCCCTATGATAAACAGGTATTTAAAAATCTATCCTGACATTCAAATGCAATAAAAATATTTCCAAAATTTTGTTAAATGTTAAGGATTGGACTTATCTTTCTCCTTTTATTATTCCAGAGGGTATATACTTGTACCTGTGTATGCAAGAAGGTGAGAGAGAAAAGAAAGCCTCCCTTGTGGGGTCTAGTCATGCCATAATCCCTTTTCTTTTCCTCCTTTTCCCTTCCCCCTACTCTCTTCTCTCTCTTTTCTTCTTTTTTTTCTTTTCTTTCCTTTCCTTTTTTCTTTTCCTTTTCCTTTTTCTTTTTTTCCTCTCCTTTCCTCCCCTCCCCTCCCTTCCCCTCCTCTTCCCTCTCCTCCCCTTCTCTCCGCTCCTCTCCCCTCTCCTCTCCTCCCTCCTCTCCTCTTTCCTTTCTTGTTTGCTATAGGGCATGTGTGATTGCTAGAGAGAGACAAAGGGAGGGGCAGAGGGAAAGTGAGAAATCCTTCCTAGGGGTTGGCCATGCTACATTCTTTTCTCCATTCTCCTCTTGGTATTTCAGGCATGCATGCGTATGCTCATGCATATATGCATCCAACATGCTTTTCAAGCAACCGGGTATAGGACTTGAACTGTGTAGTCGCCATGTGGGATCCAGTGGCCTTAACCACAGTGCCACCAGCTGGCCCCAATTCTTTTTCTTCAAGTTCTCCATTCCTTCAGGAGCGTGGGCACACATGTACCCAGCATGTTTTTTTTTTTTTTTGGAGAGATTTTTACTGTAGGGCGCGTGCGCTCGCCAGACAGAGAGAGACAGAAAGCAAGAAATCACCCCCCAGGGGGGATGGTCACGCCACAATCCCTTCTCCATTCTCCTCTCGGGATCTTGGGTACGCACGCACACGCGCCCGGCGTGAGTTTTAAGCCACCGGGTCCAGGATGCGAACCGCGGTCGACTATGTGGGGGTCCAGCGACATAGCCATTACGCTAACTGCTGGTTCCCTACCCAGCATGTTTTTTAAGCCACTAGGCCAGGACTTGAACTCTGGTCAGCTATGTAGGATCCAGCTTCTTCAGCACAGTGTTTAACTGCCTGTGCTCTGGGGCTGGCCCCAAATATTTCAAATCTTTACAAGGACTGATAGATCCATTCTAGCTAGGTATTGTTGGAATCCCTCCTTTATCCTAATAAATACTCAGGATTGTATCAAGATTTGCCCAATAGCATTAGAAGTGAAAAATAATTCAATTGTGATTTCTGAAATCATTATATACAGTTAGAATGTAGATAGGCAGGACTGAAAATTTTTTAGCTGTTTATCCTGTTCTGATTGTGAAACAGAAGACTGACCAGGAGAAAGCTCTTGATTACTATATTGTACATCTTCACAGACAGGCCTGCCGTGGAAAGCCTTCCAGCCATCTCTACGTCTAGTATGCCAGAGTTATTCTCTTTTCTCTCTCCTGTTAGTACCTCCATTCTGTACTCACCTGTGATGCTTCTGCCCACAGTGTACTAGGAGCTGAAATACAAAGGACTTGACCTTGCTTTTTGAGCTCCATCTTGGCTGTTCTCCACTAAATAAGGCACAGCATTTATTTGTACAGCCTAGGAACTCTTTACCAGTCAAATTCCAATGACACCCCCTACTTATATACCTCCCATCACTTACATACAGTATCTCTTCCTTTTATTTTCTCCTAGAGGGTTGGAGAGTTCGTAACTGTGGTGTGTGCCTTGCCACTGTAGTACAGCAGTAACCCGGGTGCTCTGCAAGGCCAGAGCCGTGTGGCCAGTCAGGTGCAGATCCTCAAGTCAGCTTGGAAACACTGGGCAGTTGCACATGTGAGTGCCCAGGATCTTGAGGAGCTTGAGGACCGGAGAAAAGGGATCATGGTGTAATGAGACCCCCTCTTACCCCCTTCTCACCCACACATACTCATGCTCACACACATGCTCTCTATAAATGTCACAAAAAAAAACACACAAAAACAAACTGGTGTATGTAACCAACTAGTGTAAGGATGGCATCAAAGAGAATAGCCGAGCAAGTAGACTCTCCAGAGTGAAGTTCTACTCTGCCCACTCATACATCCATCCTGTGATTCTTTCTGTGTATTTATTTACTTATGTTTAAGTTTCTTCCTTTTTTAAACTTTTTTCATTTTTCTTTTTCTGTTTTTTTTTTTTCTTTTGCCATAGGGCATGTGCATCCACCAGAGAGACAGAGAGATACAGAAGGAAAGCAAGAAATCACCCCCTGGGGGAAGGGCTACACCACAATCCCTTCTCCATTTTCCTCCTGGGATTTTGGGCATGCACATGTGTCCTGCATTCAAGTCGCTGAATCTGGGACTCTAACTATGGTGGACCATGTGGGAGTCCAGTGCCTAACCACTACGCCATCTGCTGGCCCCCACCCTGGGGTTCTTGAATGTATATGGGAAGGACCTACGGATGACCACATGTGGAAATGGAGAGTAGGTGTCACTTGTATGAAGCTGTGTGTGCATGGCAAACCCACTATGCATTATTAGCTTTTATATTTATTGGGGAGAGCCTTGGGGAAACGGAGATTTTGCAAAGAGCTAAAGCTCTGCTCGACCTTTACTGCCTGGCACATTTTGCCTTTCTCCTGGCTTCAGCTCAACATCTCAAATAGCAGCATGAGGTGGGTGTTGCATTGCTTCAGCTCTTTCTTCTGGCTCTGTGTCCTCTGTATCAGATCCTTTGTTCACTTTTATCTTCTGGTCTCCTAACATCACAGTAGATGAAGTACTGTCCTTTCTAGATTGGCGGCTGCTGCCGAATCTGCACCGATCTGTGTCTCTCAAACACTCCTTGGGTGCACACAGCAGTTTCATCATCGGTCTTTAAATTTGCTATAGGGCATATGCACTTGCCAGACGCAGAGAGAGAGAACGCACCCCCTGCCACCACCACCTGCCCCCTGCCACAGAGGAGATGGCCACAGAGCAATCTCTTCTCCATTCTCCTGTCTGGATTTTTCAAGCCACCAGGTCTGGGACTCAAACCACACAGTCTCCCATATGGGAGTCAGCTATCTTAACCATCAAGCCACTGGTTGGTCCAGCACACAGTTTTGCTTGTAACTAACCCCACCATGTTGAAAGTGGTTTAGAGATTGTAGTCTCTGGTCTGGTCTGGTCTGGCTCTAGAAAATGTTTTGGGTTGGGCACCTTGATTGTCTGATTTCAGGAGACATACCCATGTCACTCTGGCTTTCAAATCCACACCCACATCTTAAATCTAAGACCTATCGTTTCCTTCTGTTCTCAGGCTGCCACCACATTTCTTAACTCTGGTGCACTTGCCCCACAAGTGGGTTCTCTCTGCATGCCCCACCCCTTCTTTAGCTGTAGAGATCTGTTACTTTGTGCAAGGCTGCTAGTAGGGACAGGAAGTGTGTCCATCCTCAGTCTCTTGTAGTCCCTGGGAGTGTGAGCTGCAGACTCTGTAACAGTGGGGATCTTAGATGAAAGTGAATTTCCTACACCCCTCATTGGCAGCAAACTTCTGCTTTGTATGGGTGCAAGATCCTGGTCCCAAATAAGGTTCCTGCCCCCTTCCACAGCAGACTGTCTTTGCTTTAGTTCTTCCTCCACTAGCCAATCCTTTTCAAGGCATGGGAAGGTTTTGTGTCACTTCCCTGGTGCCTGATGGCTTTTCTTTGTGTGAAAGAAAGACTTGGGTTTCATACCTCTCCCAGGGTTATAGCTGATTGTCACCTCTATACCTGTATCACCAGAGGGAGACTCTGTTTTTTCCTGCTCTGCTTGTAGTCTTCTTTTTCAAAGTATATTTAGTTATTGAGAGAGAAGGGGGCACGTACCCTTGACAGGGTCTTACCTTACCATGATCTCTACTCCCTGCCCTTAGGCTTTTAGCCACCCAGGATCACAAGCATGTTGGCAGGCACACCTGATGTGTTCAAGTCAACCTGGGATCTGAACCCGGGGCGTCCCAGTGGTTTCAGCATCACATAGTGGTGTCCTGCCACCTGTCCCACTATGGTCCTGCTCCCAGTCTTGTGACTCCCAGTGGAGACCACTCACAAACTCGTCTGTGTAAGAACAGAGTATGTCTGTCATTAAGGAAAAAAAGACTACTCAGCTGGGAGAAGTAATTTGCAACACATGTGACAAGAATTAATAATGTATGAAGAATTCTTATAAATGGATGAAAAAATTAATTTTAATTTCTAAAGTTTAATTTAGAGTGATGTAGAATTAATGAGAGAGAAATATCTCATAGAAGAATCAGCAAAGGAAAAGGTGCAGAGAATTCTAAAACAAATCTATATAACCAGTGGAGCTATAAATAGGTGCTCAGTCTACCATTAATGAAACACAGATGATCACGGGGATGCTACATTCTATCTAATGGATTGGCAAATAAGAAATAGAAATGCAGTATTCGGTGTTTGTACGAGAACAAGGAATTTTTATTACTTTATGGTGAGTGTGTAAATGGATACAATTTTTAAAAGGAGGAACTTTAAAATTATTTTTATTTATTTTTTGGTTCAGTTTTTGTTGTAGGGCAAAGTGTGGTCACTGATGAGAGAGAGATCAGGAAAGTAAGAAATTACCCCTCGGGGGGAATGGCCATGCCTCAGTCCCTTCTGCATTCTTCTCTTGGGATTTTGGGCACTCATGCACATGCCACCAGGTTCAGGACTCGAACCATGCTTGGCCATGTGGGAATCCAGTACCTTAATCACCCTGCCACTTGCTGGCCCCTATTATTTTTTTAGGCTTAGTTCCTAGAAGCAGAATTGACTGTCAAATGGGCTGCACTAGTAAAGGCTTTTACTTTTAAATTGGGTTGAAGGTACATTCTGACTCAAATCTAGTTCCACTTTTTCCCTGACAATTATGTCTGGTCTTAACTGTTCATATATCTTTTTTTTTTTTTAATAGTTTTTTGCTATAGGGTGCAAGTGCTCACCAGAAAGAGAGACAGAAAGTGAGAAATCACTCCCAGGGGGGATGGCCATGCCGCAATCCCTTCTCCATTCTCCTCTCGGGATCCTGGGCACGCACGCACATGTGCCCGGTGTGAGTTTAAGCCACCGGGTCCAGGACTTGAACCGTGGTCGACTACATGGGAGTTTAGTGACATAGTCATTATGCTAACTACTGGTCCCTGTTCATATATAGTAAAGAAATAACTTTGCCTAAAGGAAAAAGCAGAATTTTGAAGTCAGGTGTGGGTTTAAACTCCTTCCTACTTGGGCAGGCAGCTTAATTTTTGGAGTCTCAGTTCCCACACCTGTGAAATGGGAAGTACTAAATACTTATCTCACATGATTACTTGTGCAAATTAAAATGAGATTAAGTATACAAAAAGCCTACAGCACAGTGCCAACGCCTCGTACTTCATACTGCTGTGAGTGCTCATTCACCTTTTCCTTATAGTCACCCTGCATAGGAAGTGCACTCACAACTTGGCACTTGATTATACACACTCGCCTATTGTTTCCTAGGTTCTTTATGTTTGCGACTATTGTTCTTCCTGTCCGGACTTCCTTGTTATCCTTTTCAGTTCAGAGACTCTATGCCTTTGTCTTTTGTACCCTGTAGTTCAGTGAATGGGTTTTGAAGCCAGAGTAATACTTAGATGAGGAAGATAATACAGTGCATTCCTAAACTACATTGTATTATGTTGAAAGGTATCTTTGTAGCAGGTGCATGTACAAGGATGTTTCAGCTCTTCAGCTGCCCATGAAAAGCATAAAGGGCTGACATAACTATGCGATGGAAAGTGAGAAGTACCATCTTACCGCTCAGGAACACTTCTGTTAGTGCACTGAAGAATCCAGGCTGAAGGCCGTACTGAGTGTGGGATTGCTCCCCTTAAAACTAGCATCTTAAGTCGTACATAATACATTTTCTGGGCAAGAGTCCCATCTATTTAATCTCTACTAAATGAGTATTAGATCTGACTGTTGAAAATACCAAGTTAAATCGGACGGTTTAAAAAAAATCAATGTGATGCCCATAACTGGTTTAATTTATCGTTCCTCTTCAATAATCCCACACATTACCTACTTATTTGCTGTAATGAACATGCCATTCAGTTGAAATAAGATTAACTGCTTAAACCATAGCATTACAGGCTGAGGACTTTAAGGCCTCTTTGTGTTGCATTGTGAGGTTCAGTAGTTAAACGATATGGTGTTGTCGTTTCTCCCTTTGTAATCAAGACGGGTTCATTTAGGATTAGCGCTCCCCGGCCGATTCTCCCGATGGGCATTTGAAGCAGCGTGTTTCTCTGTCTAGCTTCCGACCTGGCAGCAATCACGGCCATCAGAATCAAACCTGTTGTCCTCCTCAGCACTCAGATTGCGCCACTCTTTGTGCCGCTCCCCTCTGCTCTAACAGCAATGGAAATGGCACCTACCCTGCAGAGTCGGAAGAGAAATTGAAAGGGGTCTAGGGCATGCATCTGAAAAACAGCACTGTGATGCCCCAGGTGAGATCAGGGCTCAGAAATTAACCCCACTTCAACAGAGCTTTCTGGACTGTTCTAGCCCCAGTCAATTACACATTTTTTTTTTAAGGGAGTTTTTTGCTATAGGGTGTGTGTGCTTGCTGGAGAAACAGAGACAAAGAGACAGAAAGTGAGAAATCACCTTCTGGGGGGATGGCTGTGCTGCAGTCATTTCTCTATTCTCCTCTCGAGATTTTAGGCACGCATGCACACCGTGAGTCTTTTAAGTCACTGAGTCCAGGACTCGAACTGCGGTCAACTATGCGGGAGTCCAGTGACGTAACCATTACACCATCTACTGTTCTCAAAGCTGATAATTTTTTGACTTATGTGAGCGTTATTATTGTTCCATATGAACTAGTGCTGTTTCACCAGTTAGATGGCAAAAGTCAGGGTCTAACTACATGGTCCTGGGCTCACAGGAGCTCCTTGACTGAAAAAGATGTCCTCTGGGTGCTGTGACCCATAATGGCTGCCTGGGTGGTCTGGGGTGTGGAAGCAGCTCTGCTGTGTATCTGGGAACTCCTAGCCTTATACCTTCTCTTCTGTGAAGCAGATTTCATCTTTGCGGTTCATAATGCGTGGGACCACAGAGAGCGTCAACTCAGTGACCAATGGATCTGTCCGTTCTTTTGTTGATTCCATTTGGTAAATATCAAGAACCTACTATGTGCCAAGTCTTTCCCCCCTTTACTCATGTTAGAGTGCATGTGCCTGTGAGATGAGTGTGTGTGTGTGTGTGTGTGTTGGGGCCGGGTAGGGGGCGCCCTTCACAGGGTCTGGTCATGCCTCAATTCCCTTCCTGCAGACCTCTAGCCTGTTGGGTTTCAGGCACTCATGAGTGTGCCCAGCATATTCGGGCTATATGGCTGGGGATTTAAATTGCAGTTGTCCCTGGGACCTATCGAGCTTCTCTTGAACAATACATTACCTCTGGACCACAGAGCTGGCCCTAATGTGCCAAGTCTTTCTTCTCAGGACTCAGAGAACTGAAAAACTCCTTGCTGACCATCTGGCAGAGATGAGAGAAAGTTTTAAAAACCTAGAAGAAAGCCCATCACTGCGCACACACTGCCTTCCAAACCCAACAGCGGAGCAGGAGTGAACATACGTAGAACTTCTTTCCCCATGCACACACACATGGCTGGTGTGTTTTTCAAGCCATTGGATCTGGGACTCTAAGGGCATAGTCAGCCATTGGGAATCCAGCCACCTTAACCTCCACACAGTCTTCTCGCCCCCATTTAGATAACTTTTTTCAAAGTTATATTTTGATATAATTGTTTTTCGAACTTTATTTTTTTCAAAAAGCAATTTTATTATATTTTTCTGTTTGTGATGGTCATGAAAAGGTTTTTGTGTATTTTAAAAAAAGGAGTGGGGCCAGCAGTTAGTGTAATGGCTATGTCGCTGGATTCCCATGTAGTTGACCGCAGTTCAAGTCCCAGACCCGGTGGCTTAAACTCACACTGGGCACCTGTGCGGTTGTTCCCAAGATCCCAAAGTGCCATTGTGGACACAGGATAGGAGCTTATGTAATTCAATCCAAGGAAACTAACTGACTTTATAAAGGTCTCCGTTTACAACTCGAGTTCAGGGGCCCTATAGCAAAAACCCCCAAAAAAAAAAAAAAAAACAACAACAAAAACAGGAGTAATATCAGTCCTGGCTTCAATATACAATAAAAAAAAATTTAAGAGAAAAACTTATTTTTATGTGAAAATATATATTTAAGTCTTTAAATTTTGATTATGGCTTTTTCCAGGCCACACAAAAAGAAAATGAAGACCTCTGAAGAGAAATGTGTTGACATTCATGGGGAGTTTCTTTAGCAAAAGAATGCATAAGAGGAAGGCAGGTCACACAGTAAGTCAGTATTTCCCATAAGGGTTCTACAGAATTTTTGTCCCAAGAGATCACTATCTCTCTTTCTCTCTCTCTCTCTTTTACTCTCTCTCTCTGACAGGTGCACATACCTGATAGCAAATTAGGGGTGGGGGGAAGCTTCAGAAAATGTGGCCTTGAAGTAAAGTTCCTGTAAGAATGGTGTGACTATTGTAAACATTTTTGTTGCCATGTTGTTTGAAAAAAATTTTTAAAGAATTATTTTATTTAACTTTATTTATTTTGTTTATTTATTTATTTAAATTTGACCAGAGAGAGAGAGGGAAAGCAAGAAAGCAAGCCACCAGGTTCAGGACTCAAACCATGGTCGACCATATGGGAGTCTAATGCCCTTAACCACCACACCACCTGCTGACCCCATTGTTTGGAAATTTTTAAGTTACCCCAGGAGGAGTCTGATTTCAAGAAGAGTGGTACCATCTTTAGGGTAGATGAGCTGACCGCATGTCACATGACCCGACCTGGCACCCTTGCTCTGTTCTGAGCTGTGAATCATTTCACGTGCCCTGTTCACACCCTGAGTCTCTGAGTTCCTGAGAAGTCCTCAACCTCCTCTGCTTGATCTGTCCCTTTTGCTCTTAATTTTGACCTCGCAAAAATCCCTGTCAACAAAACAAAACTGTACAGTTGATACTTTTCTGGTGTTGGCTCTCTTCCTCTGCTTTGATTCACATTTATCCCTTAAGTTCTACCTCCTTTCAGTCACTCCAGAAATATCCAACCAGATTTTGTTTATCCTAAAGCCCTGGTGCTGGACTGTGTCCGCTCATTCATTCACCGAACAAATAGCACGGGTCCCCTGAGATAAGGCGGGCAGTGTGCCAGACACGGGGGCTACTGCGGTGACCCAGTTGGAAGTGACTGATCTCACAGGCTTTGGATCTAATGACAATACCAATGGGGTGCTGCATGTGCCCAAGGAGGGCCCAGGCCAATCGCAGGTGAGAAAACCATGGATTACTCATTTAAAAATAATTGCCAGAAGGCACGTGAGCTTGCTAGAGAGAGACAAAAAGAGGGAGAGGGAGAAAGCACCTCTCCAATGGAGGAAGGTCATGTTGTAATCCCTTCTCCTCCACTTCTCCATCCTGTCAGGATTTGGGGCACACACATGTAGTACTCATGCCCAGCGTGTGTCGCAAGCTGCTGGGCTTGGATTAGAACTGCATTATAGGTCATGTGAGATCTGGCTCCCTTAGCCACCAGGCTATGGAGCCAGCTCACAATTTTTTATTTTTAATTAAAAAATGTTTAAGTTTACTGAGAGAGAGAGACAAGCACCCTCAACAGGGACTCATCACACAGTGAACTTCCCGAGCCGACTCTACCAGCCAGGATCATGGACAGAGGCACTCAGCGTCCACCAGGGAACCAAACCCGTGACCTTCCATGTGCATCCAATATTGTGTGAGCAGCACATTACTGCTATGCTGCTGAGCTAACTTGATTATTAATTATTAAGGATCAGTGAAAAGGAAACTCAATTGAATGTAGGCTATTATGTTTTGTTTAAAATTTTAAATATCTTTTTAAATAGAGTGCTTATTGTTTCTTCGGCTGTTTTAATAAAGAATTCTAATTTTACCTGAAAAGCAAGATTGGCTATAAAAGCATGATGATTTCCCTCCAGAAGAGCTGATCTTACAGATAATGTAACTATAATCAAGTTTACTTGGTGGCTGCCTAGTCTAATTTCAGAAAAATCAGTGGAGACCATTAAAAAGCCTCAGGGCTGGCATTGTAACCCAAAATCTCTTCAATAGTAAGCGAATGGTAGGAATTCACATATAAGATGACTTCAAAAAGTTCATGAAGAGCCCGCAGGTGGTTTGGAGGTTAAGGCAGCTAGGTCCCACATAGCCAACTGTGTGGCTCAAGTCCAGGATCCAGCAGCACGCTGGGCACATGTGTGTGTCCCAAATCCCAGAGGAGAATGGAGAAGAGATTGCAGCATGGCCATCTCCCCTGGGCATTGATTTCTTTCCCTCTCTCCTCCTCCCACCTCCCATGAGCATATCCACCCTGCAGCAAAAACTTTTAAAAAGGGGGGGTGGGCAGCAGATTGTGTGATGGTTAAGGCACTGGACTCCTACGTGGCCGAATGCAATTAGGGTCCTGGACCCAATGGCTTGAAAATCATGCTGGGAGCATGTGTGTGTGTGCCAAATCTCAGAGGGGATTGCAGTGGCCACCCACGTGGTGGGTCTCGCTTTTCCTCTCACGGTCTCTTTCTGGCTTTCTTCACAGGCGCGTGTGCCCTGTGGCAAACCCTCTTAAAAAAAAAGTTATGGAAAATGGAATTAAAGTATATTTTGGTGCAAAAAGCTTTCTGAAATGCATGCATAATTTTTAAGTAATTATGTATTTTCCATAAACTTTTTGAAGACCCCACATCTGGAGAGCTAAGAATTCATTATGAAAAACATTTTGGGGTGCAAATTCTTGTGAACTGAAGACTTAATCTTTTTTCAAGGTGTTGCTCTGTGTGATTTTGGGAGAAACCACTGGGCTTGGGTAACTTCAGAGAAGAGCAAGGTTTCTGAGAAAACCTGTGAACATGCAGTTCTCTGATTCCAGCTTCTTCCCTCTCCTCTCACCAATTCAAGATGAACTAAACTCCTTTCTCAGATAGACTGGCAGCTTTTTGGAAGCTTCGGCTACTCTCTCCCTGAAGGGCTGTGGGCTTGGGAGTGGGGCGAAGTGCTGCTTTGGGAGGGCTTCAGGGTGAGGCAGATGTTACCCAACCTTTTGGGTTAAAGAGGAGAGAAACAACTAAACCGTAGGTTCCCGACCCGCGAACAAACCAAAATAAAGGGGCAGGGGAGAGAATAGAGTAGGTAGGGGAAGGACGGGCATGGGCGGTCTTTTCAGGTCTGTGTCCATCTCCACAACAATGTGCTCAGTAAGCCCCAACTAACCTCATCCCGATCCACAGGCAGGAGACGATATTGATTTTAAAATGATGGCCCTACTGCCTGTCAACCCACCACTGTAGTTTCATTCGTTCTGATTATTGAGAACTGTCTTCTTTAAAATGCACATATTTTAGGGGGCCGGCAGGTGGCGTGGTGGCTTGGGCTGTTGTACTCCCACATGGCTGACCGTGGTTTGAGTCCTGGACCTGGCATCTTGCTTTCTCACTTTCCCTCTCTCTCTCTCTCTCTCTCTCTCTCTCTCTCTCCCTCTCTCTCTCTTATTCTGGTCAACTTCTAAAAATAAAAATACAACAACATGAATAAAATAAAATTAAACAATTCTTAAAAAATAAAATGTACATATTTTCTAACAGGATTTAATAACTTATATGGAAACATGTTGAAAGCTAAATTCCTGATTTTCCATCTCATTAATGTCCACCCAGTTGCTCAAACTAGAAATGTACCTTTTTTTCTTTTAGTTTTTTTTTTCCCCCGCTAGAGGGCACATGCCCTCTAGACAGCATGCCCAACAGGGTCCTGATAGCATGCTCCATCCTCATCCTCCTGCCAGTCCAAGATCATGGGCAAGTGAGTGTTCGCCATACTCGGGGAGGTCTCAGGACTTGAACTGGGAACCTTCTCACATGGGAACGTCTCACAGAGCAATAGATCTTACCACGGCACTACTGTCAGACCCCTTGAAGTGCACCCTTACTCCTACGTGCCTTATGCAGCCCATTACCCATTCTTGTCAGTTTTTCTTCCAACATGTCTGTTGAATCTGTTCACTTCCCCTCTTTCCACCACCATCATCCTAGTCCAACCTCATTTGCTCATTTGCAGTGTCACTTTATGGGCTCTTTCGGTGCCCTGTACAACCCTTTATTGCCTGTTTGTCACCTGCCTCCTCCAACACCAGCTCATCTATTCAGTAACTCAGGGCCTGAGTGACACAGATGAGTGACACACACGCACCTGGCGTGAGTTTAAGCCACTGAGTCTGGGACTCAAACCACTGTTGACCACATGGGAGTCTAGCGACATAGCCATTACGCCAACTGCTGGTCCCCAAATCTGGGTTTTATAATAGGTAAAAATTAGTATAATATTGGGAACAGCAGTTGGCATGCATGCCCAAGATCCTGAGAGGAGAATGGAGGAGAAGGGATTGCAGTGTGGCCATCCTCCTCTGGGGGGTGATTTCTCACTTTCTGTCTCTGTCTCTCTCTCTCTTTCTGGTGAGCACATATGCCCTATAGCAAAAACCTCTCAAAAACAAACAAACAAAAAAAACCAAAAACAAAAACAAAACAGACTCAGGAATGTTCAGTAACTTCCCCAATATCACGCAACTAGTAAATGAAAGTCACGAATCACATGCAAGTGTTCACAACAATAGAGCCCCTGCTTTCCGCATTGCACCACCGGCCCTCCTTTCACTTATTTTAGGATCCGGGTCTTCCATTCTTCACCTACACTGTATTTATCCTCAGTTTTCCTTCCCACTCTTGTCAGAGATCAACTTATACATATCAGGTAAAAACTCTGTAGACACATGCAGGCTTTTTTTTTTTTTTTTTGAGAGATTTTCACTGCAGGGCGCGTGTGCTCGCCAGACAGAGAGAGACATAGAGACAGAAAGTGAGAAATCACCCCCCAGGGGGGATGGTCACGCCGCAATCCCTTCTCCTCCATTCTCCTCTCGGGATCTTGGGCACGCACGCACACACGCCCGGCATGAGTTTTAAGCCACCGGGTCCGGGACACGAACCGCGGTCGACTACGTGGGAGTCCAGCGACATAGCCATTACGCTAACTGCTGGTTCCCGACACATGCAGGCTTTTTTACACAGGCCAATGGCACGTTGTGTTGATTGAACTATTAAGGTTGTAAGAGTGGGGCCAGTTGGGGCCAGTGGGGCATGGAGGTTGAAGCAGCTGGATCCCATATGACCAACTAAACAGCTCAAGTCCCAGGCCTATTGGCTTGAGGAACACATTGGGTGAGTATGTGTGCATGCCAAAATCTTGAGAGGAGAATTTAGGAGAGGGGACTGCAGTGTGGTCATCCCTCTTGGGGAGGGGAGATTTCTCATTCTCTCTCTCTCTCTCTCTCTCTCCAGAGAGATCACTTGCCCTAAAGCAAAAAAAAATAATAATAATTAAAAGGTTGTGAGAACTATAAGAATACATAGAAGATATGGGAAAAAATAACGCTAACAGATGGCGCTGATCGAAGATCCTCAATGGGCTCAGCTGCTATTTCCTCATTTATAACTGCAGAGTCCTCCTGGGTGACACCATCTATCCCTTAGGTTGATCCAGGTTCCTTTCCTCTCTTGCCTTACCGTAAGTAATTTCAGTTCCTAAGCATCACCTGCAGAGCAGTGGCTGGTGAAAAGTGGTGCGTTTTCTAAGCGGTATGACTCCCTCAGGGCATGGACAGTAGTGAACTCTGGCTTCCCACTGGCACCAGGCTCTTTTTTCTTCCTACTTAGGGAAATGTCTCTGCTCCTTGAAGCCCCTGCAGATATGATTTCAATAATAACTTTTCTTCCACGTATTACTACTTGGGACATTGTGGTTTTATTCATACTTATTAGATCTTATAAATATGATGATTTGACATGTCATACCTTCCAGCAAATTTCCTCCTCATAAACTCCATGCTGTTTGGACAGTTGCAGAAACTAGGCCAAGAGGCTGGAGGCAGCAGGAGTCTAGACAATCTAGACAACTATCATCTCTCTTACCACACAGACAATCCAACCAATGGCAGGGCACTTCTGGAGAACAACAAATGTAAGAGAGGAAAACTCTGAAGAGTAATTACTGGGTCGTAGGAAAAGTCATGACGTATTCTTCTATGTTTTTCTAAGCAAAAATGTATCATGATTTTTCTGACAGCCCAATAGTACTCTGCTGAGTTGATAACATTGACTTCCCTGAAAACCTCTTCTTTGGAGTACCAAGCAAATAAATATCTCTGGCACTGGAGTTTGAGATGGTTTTGCAGGTGTGCATGTCTATTAATTTCAAGTTAGGGCTCTCCTAGCTGTAGGGTCACATGTACTCACCAGAGAGACACAGAGACAGAAAGAGAGAAATCACTTCCCAAAGGGGATAGCCATGCTGCAATCCCTTCTTCTCCATTCACTTCCCAAAGGGGATGGCCATTCTGTAATCCCTTCTTCTCCATTCTCCTGTCAGGACTTTGAGCAAGCATGCACACACACACGCATATGTGTCTTGCATGAGTTTTAAGTCACCAGGTCTGAGACTCGAACCGCAGTCAACTATGTGGGAGTCCAGTGACGTAACATTACACCATCTATTGGTCCCTATAAATATGTTTTCTAAGAAGACATATGCTCATGGAGAGAAGGAGGAAGAGAAGGAGCCAGGGAAATAGTGGAAGAGAAAAAGAGGAGAGGGAAAAAGGGTGGGCAGGAGGGACTCAGAAATTAAGGACACATGGAGTTTCAGTATTCTGCTTCCTTTTGCCTTCAGAAGCACAAATGATGGAGCTACCTGTAGTTTTCACATTCCTTTGAGCTCTTTGAGGAGCTGGGAGCTGGTTGTGGTCTGAGGAATAAACTGACTCCCAGAGAAAAGTCTGGCAGGAACAGAGCCAGGAGTCAGACAGGAAGGCTCTGACTGATGCGTGGGGGGCCAGCAGTGTCAACAACAGCTGACCCATCATGAGACCTTAGGAAGAAAACCAATGAGAATCTGCTTCAGAGCTTCTGGTGCCCAGCTGGCTTCCTGCTAGGTGCTTGGAAACAGATTGACTAACATAATGGAGTGGTTTTGTAATTTGTCATAATACCATAAGCCACAGATCCGCAGACTTCGATCCCTCGCAGGTACAATAATCTCCTTTAGTCAGCCATGCATGTTTCCCCTACGGGGAGGGGGAGAGGGGCCCTTCCTCTAATTACACAACTGAAGCACACGTTTTACTAGAGAACAAAGCATCGTATTCATTAGCAACAGTCCTATAAGCCAGGTTCCCTTTACTAGCCGGTTAACTAATTGACAGTTAAGAATTTGTATTAATAATATGCCATGGTCAAGAATGGCTTAATCTGACAGTCTTATTAAAAATGTACACAAGCTCTGCACCAGCGTGATTGCCAGCCTTTATGCAGGAGTCCTGCCTACCAAGGGTCTTAACTTGCCTGTGAAATAATGTCACTCTGGCACAAAATTGTTCTTCCAGGGGAAGCCAGGAGTCAGCACGGTTGTTCGCCTACAGGGTTTTTGTTGTTGTGGTTCCACTTGTGACACATCTGAACAAGGAAATTAGTTTGTCCTAGTTTTTTTTTTTCAGTTTCCTATAGGGCATGTGTGTTTGCTAGAGATGAGAGCGAGAGAGAGGAGAGAGAGAAAAATTGCCCCCTGGAGGGAAGGTCACGCTTCAGTCCCTTCTCCATTCTCTGGGAATTTGGGGCATGCACGCACACACACCTGACGTGTTTTTCAGGCCTCTGGGTCCAGACTGAAACTGAGCAGTCAGTCATGTTTGATCCAGCTGACTTAACCTCCATGTCACCTTCTGGCCCCTTGTCTGTATTTCTTGAAATCTTTCTGTGGGGCCAGTAGGTGGTATGGTAGTTAAGGCACTGGACTTCCACATGGTCAACCATGGTTTGAGTCCTGGAACCAGTGGCTTGAAAAATCATGCTGGGTGTGTGTATGTGTGTGCCCAAAATCCTGAGGGAAAAGTGGAGAAGGGATTGCAGTGTGGCCACACACACACACACACACACACACACCGGGGTGATATATCTCTTTCTCTCCATTATGTCTCTCTCAGGTGAGGGCATATGCCCTGTGACAAAAACTTAAAAACAAAACAAAAGAAAACTTTCTGGTGTAGTTTACTTGTTCTTCCCCAAATTATTCAGATGATAGCTTATTTGAACTCTCCCTTTCTGCTTTTCTGCTTTTCTTACCCTCTTTTTAAAATGTTTATTTTATGTTATGTAAAATAAAATTATTATTAATTTCTTTAAAGTTTATTTCTTGAGAAAGAGAGAGCGAGAGACACCATCAACAAAATCTCTCACCAAAATCCACCTGCTTCCCCCAAGTCTTCCTAGCCAGGTAGGAAGATGGGCACATGCAACGGGCGTGTACAGGTGGACTGGGAACTGAACCTGTGACCTTCCGCGTGGGTCCAGCATCACTTGAGCAGTGTGTTACCAGTGTGTCTCCAAGCCAGCCCAAAGTAAGACTGCTTATGGGGTTCGAATCATTAGCAGCCCATCAAACATTGTGTATGTGTTGACAGAAACAGTCAAATTCTGTCATGTCGCATACTCTCTTTCCAGTGTTTGCCTTGGAAACTCTACCCAGTTTTCTGTTTGTTTGTTTTAAACACTTAATCATTTATTGTGATTTTTCAAGCTACTGGGTTCAGGACTCCAATCACGGCTGGCCTTGGGAGAATCCAGTGCCTTAGCCACCAGACCCCCTGCTGGTCCTCTACCTAGTGTTTAAGACTTGGTTTAAATATTTTCTCCTCCATGACATCTCTTCTAATTTCTGAAGAAAATAAAATATTAGTATTTTCCTCCTCATTCTCCCAGCTCATGTGCCAAACTTTTCTTTTATCTACTCACGCCATCATCACCTGCTTGGGGCACAATCCATTCCGGCTATGCTTTTACCCCTTTCACGCAAGCTTCCTTGCCTATAGCAAAGACTAAATATTTGCTGGGTTAAATTGAACCTGTTCTTTATTGCCAGCTCTCCTCGGTCAGACGGTTTGTAAACACTCCATTCTTGTTCTGTTTATATCTAGGGTCCAGATCTTCTCTCTGGTAGGACTTCATTACCTCGTGTTTGTCTCCCTGGCCCTGCTCAGCCTCCTTGAGCCAGACTGTTCCAACACATATGGTCATGCGACTTCTCTGACTCTGCATAGGTCACCCTCCTACAGTTCCCCGACCATCCATCCATCCTCCACATAGTTAGTGTGCCACGTGCTGTGCTGGGTGCTGGGGACTTAGCAGCGAGCACACGCTCTGCCCTCCCTGTGCTGGTGGAGCTGACATGCTACATGAGGGGAGACCAGTAAGACACGCAAGTAAGCGCCCAGGGTTTCAGGGTGAGAGGGGCTTCAGGGTGAGAGTGCTGCGTGAAACTAGCGAGGGGAGGGAAGGCCAGCGTGGTTTAGGGGGTCGGCTGGGAAAGGCTTCTGTGCAAAGGCACCCTGAGCTGGCACTGGGGGAAGGGAGGGAGGCACCAAGTGGAAACCTGGGGAAGAGCCCAGCAGGCAGAGAGACAACAGGACAAAAGCAAGTTTCCGGGGTAGGAAGGAGCACGCAGGCGTGGCTGGAGCAGAGCGAGGGCGAGAGTGAGGAGGTGGGAGGAGCGGAGAGCAGGTCCGACTTTGTGGGCCTCAGAAGGACTTGGGTTTTACTCTGAGTGAGATGGCGCTTTGAAGGATTTCAGCGGAGACATATTTTGATCTAACTGGTTTTTAAAACATCATTGGCTACTGGTTTGAGTAGAATGCTGGGGAGGGGTGGACAAGGACAAAAGTGGGGAGAGCAATTCAATGGAGAGGTGAGGCCCACCTAGACCCAGGGGGATTGTGCGGGTGGGAAATGAGGAGGCTCGATAGTCTTTGAAGGTGGAGCAAACAGGACTTGCTATTGGAATGGGTGGAGAGAGAGAGAGAGAGGAAATGAAGGGTGACTGAAAATGGAACAATATTTTTTACTGATTTTGCAAAACTAGAGGGACCAGCAGGTGGCATGGTGGTCAAGGCCCTGGACTCCAACATGGCTGGCCACCGTTTCAGTCCCAGACCTGGCGGCTTGAAAATAATGCCAGGTTCCCACATGTGTGTGCCCAAAATCCTGAGAGGAGAGTGGAAATCCTAGAGGAGAATGGAAGAGAAGGGATTGCAGCATGGCCTTCTTCCCGGGGGCTGATTTCTCCTTTGCCTCCTCTGTCTCTCTTCAGTGAGCACATGCACCCTATGGCAAAAACCTAAAAACAAACAGACAAACAAAGATAACTTGCTTTTTAAAATAAATAGAAAGATGTCTTAGGATGACGTCTACGGGCTTTCCATCCTAGGACTTTATCGGGCCCACCTTGCCAGTGCGGTCACCTGCTTCTCCCTTTTTATACCTGGGCTCCATTCATGGGCATTCTCCAGTGAGTTTCCCAGACACGTTCTTTCTCACACCTGAGTTTTTTCTTATAATCATCCTCCTATTGGATTATCACGGTGGTCATTTACAGATCAGACAAACTCCTGCTTCTCTTTGTATACTTCCCTTTTAAAATGTAATTTAATTTATTATTATTGTTTTTTAATTTGACCAGAGACAGAGACAGAAAGGGAAAGTGAGAAGGGAAGCTGCCAGGCCCAGGTCTCACAGCATGGTCTACCATGTGGGAGTCTAGTGCCGTAACCACCACACCCCCTGCCGGCCTCCCCTTGTGTACTTCTAAAATGACATCTTCTGTGAGGAGTGCTATTTCTTACATGCACACCCCACTCTGCTCAGGCATTCACACCCACAGCTCTTTCCAAGGGTCCTTTGTGTGTCTCCTGCACTTGGCTCACTGTTTGCTTAGGTGTCACATGTCAGCGCCTCCAAGAGAAAGCATGCTCCCTGGGACTTGAATCATAGTCGGCCATGTGGGAAGCCAGTGCCTTAACCACCATGCCTCCTGCTGGCCCTCAAAGATCTTTAATATATGAGGGGACTTCAAAATTTCGTGGAAAAATGGAATTAAATTACAAGTTTATTTTGGTGCATACAAATTTGAAGTCCATTTATAGTTTTTTTGTAATATGCATTTTTATCAACTTTTTGAAGACCTCTTGTGTAACATGTATGTGTGTACCAATATATACATGGATCCACATTCATAGCAAAAAATATGATATTGAAATGGATCAAACGGCTCACATTGATTTGCACTTGATTTTTTCACCCAACAGCATTTTCTGGAAACAGTCATCCCTGTCTGCAGGTTTAATTCACAATCCAATTCATCCTCTGAATGGAAACCAGAATTCTATTTCAAAGCACAAATCTGGGGGCCAGCAGATGACATAGCAGTTATGTCACTGGACTCCCACATGTTCTACTGCAGTTCGAGTCCTGGACCCAGTGGCTTGAAAATCACACCGAGCATGGGTGCATGGGTGCATGGGTGCATGTGTGCCCAAGATCCCAGGAGGAAATGGAGAAGGGTTTATACACAGCCATCCCCCCAGGGGTGATTTCTCATGTTCCCTCTCACTGTCTCTGTCTCTCTTGCTCTCTGGTGAACACATGCACCCTAAGGCAAAAAAAAAATTTCTAAAAAACAAACAAATCACACACAAATCTGATTATGCTACTCCTTTGACACGAAGCCTACACCACATTCAGGATAAAGTCCGAACCCTTTGGCAACTTTTCTAGTTTCATGTCCTTCTCTTGCTTCTACCTACCCCGTGATCCAGCCACATTGACTGTTATTCACGATGCTCTGTGCGGAATGCCCTGCTCTTGCAAACTCTCATCTTTTAAGATTCAGACCATAAAGATTACTGCCTGTGCAAAACGTTTTTAAATAAGGCTGCTCTTGAGCTGGCTCCATGGCCTGGTGGTAAGGGAATTGGATTGCACATGGCCAACCCTTCAGTCTGAGTCCCAGATCTGGCAGCTTAAAAAATATGCTGGGCATGTGAGCATGCATGCCCCAAATCCCGACGTGGAGAGAAGCGGAGGGGAAGGAATTGCAACATGACTGCACACCACCGAGGATGCTTTCTCTCTCTTTCTCTCTCTATCTCTTTCTGTCTCTCCCTGGCAAGCACATGTATCTTCTGGCCATAAAATGTTAAAAATAATGAAAATGTTACAAATAAAAAGACTGCTCTCTCCTCTGTATTCCATAGCACTTCAGCACCTACTTTAGTACACAACTCTATCGCAGCAAGGCCTGCCGCATTATCGTTATCTTTCTCCTCTTCATTTCACCCGCTATGCCTGACAGCGCCTTGACAACAAGAGCTGGGTTTTATTCGTCTTCTTGTACCCTGGCCCTATAGTCTCTGACATCAGCAAACACTCAGTTATTGAATCAAGGGACTCCTTCAGTGCATTTAAAATATCTCCCACTGATTTCAGCTGACCCCTCCCATGAGCTCTATTCCTGCGTGCTCCACCGTCATGCAGATACCAGGGTCCCTTTGAGGTCCTGCAGAGAGCCCACATACACCAAAGCACTAGTGAACAATGCAGATTTTACCACCAGGATAGCAAACAACAACAACAACAACAACAATAAATAAATGAATGAAAGATGGAGGGAAAGTCGTGTTGAATTGCACAATAATACAATAGTGTATACTTCACTGTCATTTTGTTGCCCAATGTAAGGGGCACACGCTTCCATCCAGAAAAGATGTTTTTCCTAGAACCGAATCCTAGGAGAAATTTACTATGAGAAACCTTATGTGGGGACACTGGTTAGCACTGTAATATTCTCGATCTTCGTTCTGAAAATACAGAGAAGCATTATTTACATGGCCATTCCTTATATTATTCCTACACAAAAGCCTAGAGAACAATACTCCATTTTAATTAAGTGAAGGCTTTCCTGAGGGGAACCAAGATCATAATATAGTCTGGGTATGTTCTTTTCTCATTATCTAATGACCCAGGGTTAATAAATATATTGGATATATGCTGTTACTCTGAGCCGTTACACCTAAGGTAGACATTACTAATCAATCATGGCAGCATTTCCTGCCGATCATGGACAAAGACTCAGATCTCAACATAGCAACCACCACTGGTGACTGAAGTTAGTAAATAAGATGAAAAGGACATATTGAGGGACCAGCAGTTGGCGTAATGGCTATGTCGCTGGACTCCCATGTAGTCGACCGTGGTTTGCGTCAACTGGACCTGGTGTCTTAAACTCACGCCGGGCGCGTGTGCGTGCGTGTGTGCCCAAGATCCCGAGAGGAGAATGGAGGAGAAGGGACTGTGGCATGGCCATCCCCCCTGGGGGGTGATTTCTGTCTCTCTGTCTCTCTATCTGGGGAACGCATGCGCCCTATAGCAAACACCTCTCCAAAAACAAACAAACAAAAAAGGACATATTGATAGCTTATTTAATGTCTGAGAAGCTTTTGTGCAAGGAGTGAAAAACTCATTACTCTTTGTGCTTTGTTCAATGCCAAATTTATTAATCTTACGAATTTGTTAAATTATTAACATTTTTCTTAAACAAACAACACTCCTTCAACTATATATAACATTAATTATAAAATGAACTGACTCAAACTCAATAAATTTAAATAGATTTCATTTCCCTCAAATTTAAACATTGACTCATTGTAAAAACTTTACAGAGCAGATAAAACATACAGAATATCACAGTAATTACAAAACTGCCTATTTACTCTGTTTTCTTTAATTTCGTTAAATATTATTAATAAAATTTATTTATTTATTTACTTACAGTTATTCACTGTACATCAATACAATAATACAAAATGAGATTTTTCCAGGCAGTATACACTGTATATTGGCTCAATCAAGGATATTACCATACATGTTATCATCAACAAATAATTTTCTATTTATCATTTCTTATTTATTTTGCCTTTCTTAATCCCCCCCTTGATTCCCTACCTCTCACCCTCTGCCAATTCCCCCCTTCTTCCACACTGTCTCTGGTATGTACAGTTGTTTTCCATGCCTTTTTAAAATCCAAGTTGTATTGATTCACTGAAGATCTTAATTAATTTAAAGACTTTCATTAGCAAGCACAGCTGATATATACATATTTATGAATGTATGTCTGACTTAGGCATAAACCTCAGTGAGTAAAGTGAACACACTATAAAGCAGCATCCCACCGGGGTTATATAGCCAACTGCAGTCATTAAATTGGTATTAATAAGTATTTTTAATGCGTTTTTTAATTTCAAGAAAAAAGTTTTAGTTTTAATAGATCAAAATAAAAAAAAGTGTTAAGAGAAATTTGCTTAAAACTTAAAGCCAGGAAACAGGTTCGTCTTCAATTCAAATAGTAGGTAGATTAATCTATCAATGGTTCAAAAGAAGACAAAAATCCTTAAATATGGAAATAAAAACATCAAAGAAAATAAGTAATGTTTTAGTCTACAGTAAAAAAATCTATTTCACTGGTTCAGACTCATGTAATTAATCTCTCTTCTACTGAATTTGCAGTGTCACTGTGGTCTGATCTTTCCATTTAAACGAAAAGAGTTTTAGTTTTAATAGATCAAAATAAAAAAAAGTGTTAAGAGAAATTTGCTTAAAACTTAAAGCCAGGAAACAGGTTCGTCTTCAATTCAAATAGTAGGTAGATTAATCTATCAATGGTTCAAAAGAAGACAAAAATCCTTAAATATGGAAATAAAAACATCAAAGAAAATAAGTAATGTTTTAGTCTACAGTAAAAAAATCTATTTCACTGGTTCAGACTCATGTAATTAATCTCTCTTCTACTGAATTTGCAGTGTCACTGTGGTCTGATCTTTCCATTTAAACTCTGGAAGTTAACATTCAACTCCGGACTTGTTCCTACCATTAGGCTGGCCATCCTCTGGGTTGTTTTTTGTACTCATTTCTATGACTTTAGTTTTCTTGATATAGCACTCCCTTCAGCACTTCTTGGAGAGCTAGTTTGATATTGGTAAATTCTTTCAGGTTTTGTTTATCTGAGAATGCTTTTGTCTTTTTTTCCTCATATGAAAGATAATCTTGGTGGGTATGATATTCTTGGTTGAAATTGTTTTTCACTTAACTCTTTGAGTATATTTTCCCATTTTTTCCTTGCTCACATTGTTTCTGATGAAAGGTCCGCTGTTAGCCTGATGGGATATCCTTTGAAAGTAACTTGACGTTTCTCTCTTGCCAACTTTAGTATCTTGTTTCTGCTTGTGGTTTTAGTCAATCTGGCTATGGCCTTGGAGAAGTTATTCTTGGGTTGGTTATATGTGGGGTCCTTTGTATTTCTTGGGTCTAGATATTTGAGTGCCTCTCTAGGTTTAGAACATTTTCTTCCAGGATTTCATGAAATAGATTACCAATGCCCTTATTAGTTTCTTCCTGGGATACTGATGATCTGGATGATTGGGTGTTTAATGGTATCTAGTATTAGTTGTATGTTTTTCTCATTTTGGGGGTCATTTTCAATCTCTTCCTTATCACATAAATCCTAAAGATCTCTCTAATCCATTCACATGTTTCTATCTCCACTTTGCAATCATCTCTTTCCTAGAGTGTGACAGGGGTTCCAGAAATTAAATCTATCCTGTTGTATTCATCCTTCTTATTTATTACAACTGCATTTGCTACTTTTTTTTTTGAGAGAGAGATTTTCGCTATAGGGCACGTGCGCTCGCCAGACAGACAGAGAGAGAGACATAGAGACAGAAAGCGAGAAATCACCCCCCGGGGGGGATGGTCACGCCGCAATCCCTTCTCCTCCATTCTCCTCTTGGGATCTTGGGCACACACGCACACACGCCCGGTGTGAGTTTTAAGCCACCGGGTCCGGGACATGAACCACGGTTGACTATGTGGGAGTCCAGCGACATAGCCATTACGCCAACTGCTGGTTCCCCATTCACTACTTTTTAAGAATGTTTCTCCTTTGGTTAGAACTATAACCTCATGGCTGTACAGATTCCATGAGTTCCAAATAACTATCATATTATTACTACATACTAGTACTACTATTAACTGCCACTACTAACAATAGCTAAAATCGATACTGTTGTTCTCTGGTGCTCACATAGTCATAGGCTGGCCAGCGGGAGCCTCTTTTATTTAGCTTCCTTTCATTTGCTATCCTTGCTTTCTGTGGCGAACAGAATATAACGGACAGATCTGGAGTTTTACCATTGTGTATGTGACAAACCCAGTACTTTTCCCATCTGGGTCCAAGGCTTCCAGGTTCTCATCATAACCACTACCACCTCAATCCTTCTCCTCTACTGCATAGCCAGAGATTTTTCTAAAATGAAAAATGAATCACGTCTCTCTTATGGCCTTTCACTGCCCCCAGGACGCAGTCCACAGCTCACATGCAGACCAGAGGCCTTTCTTGGTCTGGTCCCACCTTGGCCCCCTTGAGCTCTCCTCGCACCATGTCCTTCCCCATGACTCAGTTCGATGCAGCTCCTGCCGTGTACTCTGGGAGTTCTCTGATTCCATGGTCACAACACTTATCTCACGATATTATAATTAATTGTATCTGTTTTCTCAGCCTCTGACTGTTCCCCATGATACTCCTAATCCAGTGCCTGGTCCTAAAAAGAACAAACGAGTGTTTATTCTCCACGATAAATTCCAGCTATGTTCCTTCCATCCCGTCCCCAGAATCTTGTTCTAGGCCCTGTCCGTTTCACACCGAGGTTCGTGAAGCAGCCTTTGCTCAGCCTCCCTGCTTCCTCTAATCTGCCCTACTCACAGCAGCAAGATCCATTGTCCTGAGCATCATTCTGATCATATCACTCCCCTTCTCAGAAGCCTACAATAGTTCCAATTGCCTCTTGAATTAAATTAAAACTCCTAATCATGGGCTTCAAGGGTCTCCACCAATTAGCTGTCTCCCTTCCCCCACACCTAACTGCTGTCATCTTTCCACAGGCTCTCGAGTATGGCTTCCCTGCTGCCCAGCAGATCTGTTCCCTGTCCACTTCCCTTCTAAGCCTGCCCCTGTAGCACTCTCTTCTACTTTTTCAGCTTCTTCTTTCTTTCTTTCATTCATATATATATATATATACATACACATACATATATATATATAATATATATCTTAGTTATTTAATTACGTTCTTGGCAAGAAATTTATAATATTGATTTGTGAGGATAAACTCCATTTGTAAGAGCAAACACAGATCTCAGGTAGCCCTGGAACTGAGGAGCAGTTTTGATTTTTGGAAAAAGCTTGGCGAGTCTGCAGCTTTCTGATCGACCTTGTACTGCTCTGTAATCTTCTGTTTGCTTCTCTGTGCTGAAGATCTCACTGTCCTGCTGTCTGGGCTTCTGCAGCTTCTTTGTCTTGAAGTAAGCATTGGGATTTTTACTTTGCTAATATCAATTGGCTCTGGAGGTGGTGATGACAAATTTCTGGTGTGTTTTACGGAGTGGAACTCGATTGAGAACCAGCGGTCCAGTTACAAGTAGCAAGTCACTGCTCAGCTGCTTCAGGAAAACCACTCTCTTGCTTCTGTGGCGTTCAGTGAGGATGGGAGAATGGGCTCAGGAGTGATGCTGGCTCGCAGCTTTCTCACATGCTGACTGAGGGGCTTTTGCTGTGGCTCAACAGCTTTCAAGGCACATTTTCAGTAGGATAATGCCTAGGCATTTTGCAAAGTTTAACCACCCCGGGTACCACCATTCTTGTCCCTACCAACTGCTTTTCTGACAGTGGCAAGAACCTTCTTTTTCTTTTCAATCCTGGATTCAGTGGCTGAGTATTTCCTCTTCTCTGAGTGTTTCCTGGAACACATGGAAGATCAAGACTATCTGCCAATTCCTTGGACTAGATCTGGGTTTTGGCTTCAATGAGGCTTCCTTTCTTGGGCTTTTTAGCCTTGGGGTCACCCTTGTTAACCTTGCCTCTGGCACCAGCCTTCTAGACTTCAGATTTCTTCTCCTTAGTATCCAGCTTTTTCATCCACCACCTTGTGTGTTGGGAAAGAGAACTAAGGTCCTCTTCTCTCTTCCTTCATTCTCCTAAATCATAGTCCTCCTGCTAGCTTTAAAATTGCTGCTCAATAATAATTTCCCTCACAAATGCTTCCCAAATCAATTCCACGTGATTTTATCTTTCTCATCATAACCCATTTCCAAGTGTGTAGGATCTTTGTGCTTCTAGCTTGTTAGTGTCCTACGTCCCGTGGCTCCTGTTCATTTATTTCCGGTGCCGTCCACCCTATTGGGGCCCAGCAATGCCCAGGACAAGGATGCTGTCTTTTCATCCTGTGAATCTCAGGCATGGTCTGTGCTAAAGTTCCTCACTTATCTTTGTAACAGAGATGTCAGGGAGACCTGGAAATGGGAAATCCTCCAGGAAACCGAAGATCCTCACTTACCTTTGTAACAGAGATGTCAGGAAGACCTGGAAATGGGAAATCCTCCAGGAAACCCGTTTTCCTTCAAGTTTCCCAGGTCAGACTCTAAGACTAAGTGCAGGCTTGTCTGAGCAGTAGAGAGTTTATTCTCAGCATCTTTGTCAGGAGGAATCTTAAGAGTAATGGTGGAGGGGACCAGCAGTTAGTGTAATGGCTAAGTCGCTGGACTCCCATGTAGTCGACTGCGGTTTGAGTCCCGAACCTGGTGGCTTAAATTCACACCGGGCGTGTGTGCGGGTGTGCCCAAGATCCCGAGAGGAAAATGGAGGAGAAGGGATTGCGGCATGGCCATCCTCCCTGGGGGGTGATTTCTCTCTTTCTGTCTCTCTGTCTCTTTCTGTCTGGTGAGCGCACATGCCCTATAGCGAAAACCTCTCCAAAAAAAAAAAACAACACACACACACACACACACAAAATGAGTAATGGTGGAGAAAAGGTACAACACCCAACATTTCTGAGCACCCGCCCTGAGTTAGACACTGTGGGAAGAGCTTTGCGGATGTTATTTCATCAACGCAGCCAACAGTACGATCAGTTATGAATTGTCATTCCTGATTCACAAGTACCTTAGCACTCTGAGAGAATGAGCATAGTATCCTCTTATCACTTTGTGGTTCCAATTAACGTGGTTCTGTTCTTACATCTGAAAAGACATGTTTCTGAACAAGTAGAACTTCTAACAGAACACCCCAAATCTAAAACAAAATCAGGATCATCCTCAGGCGATGGCACTATACTACAGTAAATCTGAAGACTGTGGTCACCGTGCCCGTCCTACACGGCTCTGTTGACATGGCGTGAGATCAGACACTTGTGAGATCAGACACTTCCTGTCAACATTTACTTTAAAATCTTCGTTGAGGATTTCTTTAAGAACTTGGTGAAAGTCATGCAATATCCCCCGGTAGCATGTGAAATATACGTACAGTATCAGGGTGCTGCAGACACTGCTTCCCTCACTTCTACCTATAGGCTTTCCTAGACCCCAGGTCTAGAGGCCCTGGGTTACAGAAAGAACACATCCTCCTTACCCCTCTCATGTTTTACACAGTCAGAACCTATTCCAAGTCCATTTTTGATGACTCATCATTAGGATTGCTCACAGATATGTTCCAGCTGCAGATGTGTACGTCTTGAGTTATTTAAAGATGCAAAGCTTGGCTTTAAAATGAAGACCTAAGGGGCCTGTGGTGATTAAGGCACTGAATTCCCACATGATCAACCATGGCTCGAGACCTGAATCTGGCAGCTTAAATATCACACCAGGAGAGTGTGTGCATGCATGCCCAAAATCCCAGGAGGAGAATGGAGGAGAAGGGATTGAGGTGTGGTCATCCCCCCAGGGGGTGATTTCTCATTTTCCCTTTATCTATCTCTCCTCGTGGAGTGCTCACATCCTATGACAAAAACTGAAAGAAAATAAAAAAAGACCTAAGAGAAAATCTAGAAATTGAAAAGAGAAGTAAAAGAAGAGACTTTTCAGAAAATCAGCTTAATGATCCTTCCTTCCAGTTATACCCATATTAATCTTTGGTGCCCCCTTTGGTTTTAATCACAGCACCTTTTCCCAGATGGGCTTCCACTATGACTGCAAAGAACACCATTATTGTATAGTATTTCAGCTTAATTGTTTGAAGCACTGTGCAAGGATCTGCTCTATTTATTAGGTGAAGTCATTTTTCAAACAGTAAACTCATTTTCCTGAAAAACCGTTCCCTTTGCAATTAAAAAGAAAGGAAAGAGGGAAGCATGGATCTTCTGGGAGGCTGTTTGAAGTGGAAGAGTGACATCTCTTGGTGGAGAGATGGAAGGGATCTTTATCAGGTCTTTTTTGCTTGTTTTTTGGTTTTGGTTTTTGTTTTCCTTTATGAGAGATGAGAGGTTAAGGAAGAGAGACAGAAACAGAGATAGTTTGTTGTTGTTTGGTTGCACTTTCTTGGACAAGGTCTTGCTGCATTGTGATCGTCCCCCAGCCTCTCAGTTAGCTAAGATGACAGGCATGTTCCACTGTGCCTGGTATATTCAGGGTGGCCTGAGACAGAACCTAGGCCTCCCATGCAGCTTCCAGTCTAGGTGGTGACATAACCTGTGCTCCCTGGGTCTTCAGGCCAGTTTTAACCGGGACAGGAAAGAGACCAAGCATTCATGGCTTCAGGCTGTCTGTGAAGCTCCAAAAGTTGTATGCAAAATCTGGGGTTATAAAATGTGCTTTTTAAAATATTATCCTTCCCTGAGAAAATGGTCAGGTTCTCAGAGGCTTCTTTGCTCATGTAAGATTAAAGTCCACTGAATCAAGACTTCCTGTTCTCAAGTGCTTGAGGAAGGAAGAGTGCTTGCAGCAGAACCACTGGGGCACTTGTTAAAAAGTCAGATTCAGGGACCAGCAGTTAGCGTAATGGCTATGTCGCTGGACTCCCATGTAGTCGATTGCGGTTTGCATCCCGGACCTGGTGGCTTAAAACTCATGCTGGGCACGTGTGTGTGCGTGCCCAAGATCCCGAGAGGAGAACGGAGGAGAAGGGATTGTGGCGTGGCCATCCCCCCTGGGGGTTGATTTCTCGCTTTCTATCTCTCTGTCTCTCTCTGTCTGTCTGGCGAGCACATGTGCCCTATAGCAAAAAAAAAAAAAACCTCTCCAAAAAAACAAAAACAAAAACTCGGATTCATATAAAGTTAAAATAAAAATAATAAAAATAATTTTATTATTTAAAAAAAAAATAGGGCCAGCAGGTGGTGTGGTAGTTAAAGGCGCTGGACTCCCACATGGCTGACCATGGTTCAAGTCCTG
Organism: Tupaia belangeri chinensis; assembly: GCF_000334495.1. Taxonomy (NCBI): domain Eukaryota; kingdom Metazoa; phylum Chordata; class Mammalia; order Scandentia; family Tupaiidae; genus Tupaia; species Tupaia belangeri. The sequence goes on along the minus strand of NW_006160040.1, from coordinate 3,497,888 downwards.
GACCTGGAGATTTGATTTCTCACTTTCTCCCTCTCTCTTTGATCAAATTGGAAAATAGTAATAACAAATATAGTTCAAATAAAAATGATTATTAAAACAACGACAATACAATAACTCAGATTCTTGGGTCCTATACAGGATTTTCTGAGTTGGAATTTCTGGGGTATAGCCTGGGGGGCAAGGGAGGGTATGGCTACACTGCAATCCCTCCTCCTCCATTCTCCTCTCAGGATCTTGGGCATGCACGCAAACATGCCTGGTGTGAGTTTTAAGCCACTGGCTCCAGGATTCAAACCATGGTTGGCTATGTGGGAGTTCAGTGATGTAACCATGACATCATCTGCTGGTCCCAAATCTTACTGATTCTTAATCCCCTCATCTGCAAATATGGAGCTAAATAATTTATGTCTTGAGATAATATTGTCTAATACATAGGACTCCAAGAAATATTATTTACTATTCAAAGCCTATCTTAAATACTAAATAATCCCCAACTCTCCAATGTTTATTTTTCTAAGACTTTTTCCCCATAAAGTTTACAAAACAAACAGGGGCTGGCCGCTGGCATTGTGGTTAAGGTGCTGGACTCCTATATTGCTGACTGAGGTTTGAGTCCCAGACCTAGAGGCTTGCTATCTTATTTTTGCTTTCTTGCTCTGTCTCTCTCTGGTCAAATTAAACAAATAATGATAATAAATAAAATTAAATAAATAATTATTTTAAAAAGCAATGAATTATTTAAATAAGCAGATTAGTCACTTTCTACAGTGACTCATCTACCTCATATAAAGGGGTTTTGTTATGCCATCAAATATGCTTGAACTGTAAAGTATAAACTGAAATTCTCCTTCTCAACCTAAGATAAAAATTAGCAGTATTTTATTTGGCAAACTAAGTTCAGCTGCTTCTACTCATGGTCAATAAAAGGAGAGGAAGAGGCTGGAGAAGAAGGGAGTTTATTTCTGACTGGGTTATAGGGACACAGTCCACAAGCACCGCCAGATTGTCTCAAAAGCATGTGCAGATCATTCCTCACTGCAATGAAAGTCAATCGCTTTCCTTTGAGCAATTATCCTGATTCCCATTTTTCTTCAAATACTCATTCTGGTTTCTCATATAGACTTTCAAATAGACCTTCCCATGACTTGGTCATATTATCCTCATCAGAGGCCTTTCTTAATTTTAAAATGGCTGCAGTCCTGCTAAGCCTCAAGCTGGCCTGCTTCAATATTAGCGTTCTGCAAGGTCTACTGCACTGCAGCTTCCTCTGTGGACACAGAACAATTTTAGCAAACAAAAAGCATAAATGCCAGTATTTACCAACAAGGACAAAGTCTTCTATTACTCTGTATGCTTAATAGTCACATTGTTGACCACACTTGATTTTTTTTTTTTTGAAAGGTTTTTGCTATAGGGTGCATGTGCTTGCTAGAAAGAAAGAGAGAGACAGAGAGAGACATAAAGCAAGAACTCACCCCCAAGGGGAGATGGCCACACCACAATCCCTTCTCCTCCATTCTCCTCTCAGGATCTTGGGCATGCACGCACACATACCTGGTGTGAGTTTAAGTCACCGGGTCCGGGACTCGAACTGTGGTTGACTACATGAGAGTCCAGTGATATGGCCATTACGCCAACTACTAGTCCCCACTGCACTTGATTTAATTGAGAATATACTCACTAGTGTGTCTCCAGAAGCAGACAGCAAAAAAGAGAAAATTATACAACTGTTGCAAAGTTCTGTTTGGTATGAACCTCACCTTCCCATAAACACACAATGGACTGTTCTGAGCAAATTCCAGCCTCTGATGATTTTGCAGCCCGATTCTGCCAAACTGTATGTTTTCAGCCATTGGGAAAACATTTACACAAGAAGTATTCATTTTTATATACAGAGGAACATTCACCTTGGCTCTTGGTACAAACAGAAGATCTAAAGGAAATATGTTACCTAAATAAAAACAGCAAACTTGGGACCAACAGATGTCATAATGGTTACACTGCTGCCTCCCACGAAGTCTACTGTGTTTTTACCCACTGGGTCTGGTTGAGTCTCGATCTGGTTTAGTCACACCAGACCTGATGTGTGTGCGTGCCTAAAATCCTGAGAGGAGAATGGAGAAGGGATTGCTGTGTGGCCATCCTCCTTGGGAATTGATTTCTTGCTTTCTGTCTCTCTTGCGAACTCACAAGCCCTGTAACAAAAATCTCTCTCTCTAAAAAAGAGGAAAAAAAAAACAACCAGCAAACTGTACTAATTCATTTTCACATGGAAGAATTACAATTTTCATCTGATTACCTAAGAGAGATAAGAATTTATTTTTGGTGATTTTTTTTGAGGTTAGACATTTAGTCACCGGTGAAAAAAGACATGCTTGTTTGACACATAAGAAATTGTGGTTCATTTTTTTTATAAAATCTTTAAGAGATTTATCACTTTTAAATCTAGTTATCAAAATCTTGAATTGGTTAAGCTCAGATTTTGTATTCCTTGGTTGCCATCTGCTGGTGGTCCTCCATACTAGAGAATAAAAATTCCCCAGAAGGCTGCCGTACAGCGACCTGGTTTATTGCCTGATTTAAATGTAATATATATAATGTAATATATATAATGTAATAATATATAATGTTATATATATGATGTTATACACACACACACACACACACACACATATAATTTGCCAGATAGTGAGTGTGCTTGTCAAAGAGATGGGGTGAAAGTAACCCCCATGGAGCATAGTTATACCACAATCCCTCCACCCCCATTTCTCCATCCTTTTGGGATTTTGAACAGACATATGCAAGTGCTCAGTGTTTTTGTTTTATTTCAAGCCCCTAGGGACAGGATTCACCCCATAGTTGGCCTTGTGGGATCTGGCTGCCTTAACCACTAGGCCATGGGGCAGGTCCAGGAATTATATTTTCAATATCCACAATGATACAAAAGAATTAAAGTCAAAGTGAAGGAGGGACTTAGGTAATGATGCAAAAGCAATTATAACAGCTAACTGCATTCATGCAACAAATATTTATTGAGCATCTACAATGGTTTGGATGCTCGGGACACAAAGACAAAATATCTTTTTATATGGAAATTCTATTTCAATAGGCAGACAGATTGCACAGGAGGCAGTGTGATGGAACATAGTGTGTTATTCAAAAAAGCAAAGCAAAGCCGAAACAGGACAGGACCCTAAGAAGTGATGGAGGAGCAGGGCGCTATTTTAGATAGAGAGGCCTGAAACGGTCCTTAGGAGGTGACATTTGCAGATAGACATGAACAAAGTAACCTTTGCTGACTGTTTCTGTATGCAGGTGCCGAGCCAACAGCTTCATAGGCAGCAAGTCACGCAGTCCTCTCAACAACCCGTGAGGTATTGGGTTGTCGGAAACGTCATGACCACATCTTGCATAGAAAAATACATCCTGGCTTTTCTGACAACCCCATAGGTATGCTGTTACCCCTATTGTGCTGATGAGGAGATTGAAGTGGAAAGACGCAGAGCTCAACCCTAGGTATTGTCCTTCCATAGCATTTTATGACTTTTCAAAGCTCTTCCATGCACACGGAATAATATATGCAGAGACGAATTGTGGATGATAAAGTACTCTGCAAATGTGAACAATTACCACAGTTGTAATGGGATCTGATTTGACCTTCATGGCAGTCCTGTAAGAGAGATAAGGTGTGTAATATTATATCATTCTGTAGGCAAAAACAAACACACACCACTGTGAAGTGCCAATACATGATTTGCCCAAGGTCACACGATTATTGGGCTGTCGGAAAAGTCATGACACATTTTTGCATAGAAAAACAGAAAAATATGTCATGACTTTCCCAACGACCTAATCGTTAGTAGCATATTTAGAACTAGGGCCTGGTTTTTTAAAATAAATCATTTGTTTATTTTTATTTATTATTATTATTTTAATTTGATCAGAGAAAGACAATGAGAGAGAAAGTAAGAGAAACCGCGGGTCCAGGAGGCGAGCTGCAGTTGACTGTGTGGGAGTTCAGTGCCTCAAGCACCAGGCCACCTGCCAGCCTCAGAACCTGTTTTTAAGGAGCATTATTTTAAAGCAATTTTGTACTTTTATGTCGAGATCATAAATTACATGTATTTTTTTCTTCCAAACTTATTTATAACTGCATTAATTATTAAAGTCAAAAACAGATTACTGTTTGGGCCAGCAGGTGGAAATTTTTTTTTTTTGAGAGATTTTTGCTATAGGGCATGTGGGCTCGTTGGAGAGATAGAAACAGAGAAACAGAAAGTGGGAAATCACCCCCCCGGGGGTGGGTGGCCATGCCACAATCCCTTCTCCATTATCCTCTTGAGATTTTGCATTCACACGCACACAGGCCTAGTGAGTTTTAAGGTCTGGGACTTGAACCACTGTCAACTACATGGGAGTCCAGTGACGTAATCACTACACCATCTGCTGGTCTCTCTATGGCAAAATTTTAAAATAATAATAAATAAAATGAAATAATTCTAAAAAATATTTTTAAAAAACAGATTGCTGTTCATATGTAGGCCCTTGAATGATCCCTCTTTCTGTATCTTCAATTCCACTCACTCCACAGCCTTCTTCCTTCCCCTCCCCATCTCTTTCTGATCCCCTAAATCTCACAGACAAGTGCACACTCCAGGAATGAGGAAAAAGCAGTCTAGACTTCACTTTCCTCTCAGTTAACACAGGGAAGACGCCTCTGCTCTTTTAACACGGTGAGACCAGATCCTTGGCTCAAGCTAGAACCTAAGAGTGCAGTAGGAGAAATAGGGATTTCTTCAGGGTACCAGGCAGTTTGACAATCACTCTTCCAGATGATTCAGTGTGCTCGATTTTAGAATCTCTAGGTCAGAGAGAACTAGCAACATCCTCAGACACCATTAAGAACAAATGTTGGGGACCAGCAGATGGCATAAAGATTATGGCACTAGACTCCCACATAGTCAACCACAGTTCAAGTCCAGACCCGCTGGCTTAAAACTCATGTCACACATGTGTGCATGTGTACCCAAAATCCCGAGAGGAGAATGGAGAAGAAGGGACTGTGGCATAGCCATCCCCCCTGGGGGGGCAATTTCTCACTTTCTGTCTCTGTTGTCTCTCCAGTGAGCACACATTCCCTACAGCAAAAATCTTTCTCTCTAAAAAAAAAAAAAAAAAAAACAAATGGTGGGGGGACTGGCAGGTGGCATGGTAGTTGAGGTGTTGAACTCCCACATGGCTGACCATAGTTCTAGTCCCAGACCTGGCACTTGCTTTCTCACTTCTCTCTGGTTCTCCCTGGTCAAATTAAATAGTAATAATAATAATTAATAAAACTGAATAAAAATCATTCTTTTTTTTTTTTTTTGGAGATGTTTTTGAAATAGGGTGCATGTCATGTGCTCACCAGAAAGACAGAGAGAGATACAGAGAGACAGAAAATGAGAAATCATCCCCCAGGGGGGATGGCCACACCACAATCACTTCTCCTCCATTCTCCTCCCGGGATCTTGGGCATGCACACACGTGCGCCTGGCGTGAGTTTTAGCCACTGGGTCCAGGACTCAAACCGTGGTCAACTATGTGGGAGTCCAGCGATATAGCCATTACACCAACTGCTGGTCTCATAAAAATCATTCTTAAAAAAAAAAGAACAAATGGTGGAGGGCCAACAGGTGGCATGAAGGTTAAGACGCTGAATCCCATATGTCTGACTACACAGTTCGAGTCCCTGACTACACAGTTCGAGTCCCTGACCTAGCAGCTTCAGAATCACATTGGGCACATGTGTGTGCATGCCCCAGATCCCTAGAAGATAGCGGAGGAGAAGAGACTGTAGTGTGGGCATCCCCTCTGGAGGGGGATTTCTCAATTTCTCATTTTCCCTCTTTCTTTCTCCCTCTGTCTCTCTGGGGGATACACATGCCCTTTAGTAAAAACTAAAAAAAAAAAAAAAGGCACTAAATGGTGGCATATAGTCTTCCTTCCACTGATCACCGCTTCATTGGCCATTGAGGGCCAGTATCCAAGGCTGTGAGGTTGTAAGTTTTCAGGAACTCCACATGGGGATTTGGCTTATGAGTGGTGCCAGAGGGCAGAGACTGGTTAAGGGCTTGAGGATACCAATCTTAAACACCTCCCTAAGCTCTTTCCTGCCACCCTAGCCTCACCACCAACTCTCTTCCCCAGTAAAGCTTGGTTCTGGACTTCTTTTCTGAAACTTCATGTATGTTACTGCTTAAATCTTGCATTTTTTTTAAATAGAGATTTTTGCTATAGGACATGTTTGTTCGCTAGAGAGAGAGAGACAGAAATCATCTCCCGGGGGGATGGTCTTGCCACAATCTCTTCTCCTCCATTCTCCTCTTGGGATTTTGAGCACAGACGCACACGCTCCCGGTGTGTGTTTTAAGCTGCCAGTCCTGAACTCAGACGCGGGAGTCCAGAGATAAAACCATTATGCCATCTGCTGGTCCCTGCTTAAATCTTACTAGCGATTAGCGTAAAGGTTGTATCTAAAAATGAGAAGGACCCAGGTCCCTTAGCAATGGGTGTTGAACCTCCTGGCTAACCAGGAAGGGCCCAGCCCCAGAGTGAACAGCAGGGGTGACTTCTGTTTTCTACCCAGGAGAGAAGCTAGGAGCATCCTGTGACACGAGAAAGCAGAGGACTGAGAGCATGTTATATATACACGACACGGCAAAGCCAGACATACCTAAAAAGAAAAACACCACAGCAATCAGTTCTCCCCTGAAAACCTCCTTTCTATGCCCCTTCATGAGCTGTCATTCCTACTCTGACGCTTCCTGACAGAGCAGTCCAGATACTGAGCACCTTCACTTCTCTCCATCTTCCTTTCTCTTTCTAATTCCTACAAACTGGCTTCTCCCCATTCTAGCTACCCCATTAAAGCTACTCTCGAAGGGCAGGTGGCATAATGGTCAAGGTGCAGGACTCCCACAGAGCTGACCACAACTTGAGTCCCAGACCTGGCAGTTTGAAAATCACTCTGAGTGCGTGTGCATGTGTGCCCAAAATCCTAGGAGGAGAATGGGGAAGGGGTTTTGGTGTGGCCATTCCTTGCCCTGGGTGGTGGGGTGATTTCTTTCTTTCCCTCTCACTGTTTCTCTCTATCTCTCTGGCAAGCTCACAAAACCTATGGCGAAAACCTAAAAAAGAAAAAGATACTATTGATAAAATCATCCATTGTTGGCATTCTTTTGCCAAAACTGCTCGCTTGGTTTGAGTATGTCCCCCACCACAACCTTGAAACTCATGTTGAAACATGATTCCCAGAGAGGCAGGAGCTGGGGTCTAGGGAGAGGTGTTTGGGACCTGGGGTGGGACCTTTGTGAATAGTTTAATTTCTCTGTCACACAATCACGGGAATGAGTTATCTCATTTGAGAGAAAGTGCATTATAAAGTGAGCCCAGACACTTGATCATGTATCTCTTTGCAGGCAACAGCTCACTTTTCTGCCTTTTCACCATGTTGGGACCAGCAATGGCTCTCACATGACCCCATGCTTCTGGGATGGCTCAGCCTTCAGAAATGTGAATCAAATAAACCTCTTTTCTTTATAAGTCACCTGGCCTTGGGCATTATGTTATAGCAACACTGACAGATTAAGACACTACTAGACCAGCATTTCTCTAAGTGCATTTTTCAAAACACTAGATCTTTGGTTTACCCAATTTTTAAAAAGGGGGCAATAGCCAAATAATTTGGGAAACCCCACATCCTGTATCTTATCTTTATGATTCATATGCCTGGAATTAGCAGTTGGTGTAATGGCTATGTTGCTGGACTCCCATGTAGTTGGCCATGGTTTGAGTCCCAGATCCGGTGACTTAAACTCATGTCAGGCACATATGCATGCATACCCAAGATCCTGAGAGGAGAATGGAGAAGGGACTGCAGTGTGGCTATTCCCCCGGGGGCGGGGGGTGGGGGCAGTGATTTCTTGTTTTCTGTCTCTCTGTCTTTCTGGGGAGTGCGCGTGTTCTATAGCAAAAACCTCTCCAAAATAAATTTTTAAAAATATCTGCATGCCTGGTAGTGGTTGAGGCACTGAACTTCCACATGGCCAACCGTGGTTCAAGTCCCAGACGAGGCAGCTTGAGATTCTTGCAGACATATGTGCATGTGTGTTCAAGATCCTGAGAAGAGAAGTAGGGGATAGCGGCATGGTCATCCCCTTGGTGTGGGGGAGTGATTTCTTACTTTTTCTCTCTCTGTCTCTCTCAGCAAATGCACGTACCCTACAGAAAAAGCAAAAAAACTTACATGCCTATTAGCATATTAAAGCTTTGGGGGTATATGCCAACCCATTCTTATTCTCTTCCCCTGCCTGATTCCAGTTTGGGACCCCTTCATCTGAGAAGTGGGTCGCAGGAGCTGTGCACTGTGTCTATGACAACCTTACAATGCTCTTGCTCACTTATATCTTTTCCTTTGATTTTTTTCAAGCGTGTTTTTATTTGGGTCAGGAAGGGCTTTGTCCAGACTTAGATTTTAGGTGGGGCTTGTGCATGCATTCCCCTCCCAGTAGGGAGGGGCACATGCTGGATGGGTCCAATCATTTTCCCAATTTTGAAGTGGACCAAGGGCAGGAGATTCTTTGACTTGAAGCTTTGGGCCATGAAAACCACCATCCCTTCTTTTTTCTGGAATGTGGTGGGGCATGGAAAAAGCCTTTGTCCTAGGTTTAGGTCATGCTGCTAGGCCAATCACTGAGCCACCACTGCCTCTATCTTAAAACTTAGCCTTAAGTTTTGTGACTTTATTTGGGGCCCAGACCCTAACTGTATTTTTAGGGTCCCGGTCTCCCACCTCACTTTTCTATGCAGGTGTGTTAGGCATAGTGGGGTCAGCATGCATGAAACACATGGTAGTCTTTTTGATCCATCTCCAGGGAGTTAGACCCCAGTATTTGCTTTGGGTCTTTATCTGCTCCTGCCTGGGTCAGTGTGACCTTGCAGCAGCAGCACCTGGACTATGGGCTCTCGCTCAGACCAGCTCTGCAGAAGCCCGGCCTTGGTTCCTGGTCAGGCCTGGAGTATGCCAGGTGGTGCTCGGAAGAG
>NW_006160040.1:3483575-3488773 GCF_000334495.1 Tupaia belangeri chinensis | reverse complement strand
AGCGTTACTGAGTGGGACCTTACAAGTATAGACCCCAAATGGAAGAAGTTTTAAGATGCAGACAACCTAAAACAAAGGCTTTTTTAGAAGACAAGACAATGGTTTTTAAGGCCCCAAGCTTTTAGACAATCTCCTGACCTTCATACTCAGCCCAAAGCTAGGAGAACAATAACCAAACCCATCCAGCCTGTGCTCCCCACCATGAGGGAAACCCGTGCAGGAGCCCCATCGGAAAACAAGCCTGGACAAAGCACCTCTGCCCCAGGTAACCACCCCATCCCGTCTCTGTGTTGCATCTCTGATTCTTCCTGAGCTCCAGACCAGAACTGTGTCCCACTGTGGGTGCTGGGCTCCATCACGCCTGCTCCACCATGCCCCTGGGTCAAAGACATGTTTCACCATGTTGTAGAGGTTGTCCTCGAAGTGCTCTTGGAATCTCCCATCCGTTACTTATCTTGGTAATTCCCGCCTCTAGAGCGCTGTCCAAGGGAGGAGCTACTCTTGCTCCTTATTTCTTATGCCACTCACTGTGGAAGGAACTCTGAAGACCCTGGGGCTGCCCTTGCTACTAGAGTTGGGATTTATATTGTACAGGCACCTACAGCCTGAGAAAATTAACCTGAAATTAATTTTTTCTTCCCTTTTATCTTTCTTATGATCTGCTCATTATACTAATGATATACAAAAGGTTTCAAAAGATCATGGGAAAAAAAGGAATTAAGACATGAATTTGTTTTGGTACCCCAAAAATTGAAATTTACGCATAGTCTTTTCATAATAGGTACTTTCCACGAACGTTTTTGAAGACCTCTTGTGGATATAATGATTTGCCTATAGATTGAAGTCCAGATAACTTAATCTGTTCTTAGTTAATTATGAGCTGGCTCCATCATCTTTCCTTTCCTCTCTCCCAGAGGTTTTTGCCTTAGGACATGTGTGCTAGCTGGAGGGACAGAGACAGAGACAGTGAGAGGGAAAGTGAGAAATCCCTTCCTCGGGGGATGCCATGCAATCCTTCCTCCTTCTTTCTGCTCCTGGGATTTGGGACACACACGCACATGCACATGTGTCGGGTGTGATTTTCAGGTCTGGGACTCAAACTGTGGTTGGCCATGTGGGAGTCCAGCAACATGGCTGCTACTGCATCTGCTGGCCCCATCGTCCTCATCTCTGTCTTATAACTGGATGACTGTGCTGGGTTGTGCTTAAGACCGATACACTCCTGGAAAGTGAAGCCCAATGACCCTCTTAACCTTAGCTACGGGCTTTCACTGATTTGCATCAGAATTGAAGAGCTCTCTGGATAAAACACTTGAACTTGCTCCAAAATTGGGATTAAGGCACATACAGACAGGTCCACTTGCCTGGAGGCCCCAGGTGGAAGCCAGGTTTCCAGAACAATGTATTGGTAAGCAAGAGGGATCTGGGGCAGGGAGCAGGCTGTAAATGGACACAAAGAGGAACATCCCGTCCTGGAGTCAGACTGCCTAGTCACAAGGTACCTCACTGCCTATTTCCTAACTTCTCTAAACCTTCTTTTCCTTGTGTGGAAAATGGGTGCCGTTATAGTCCCTACTTCACAAGGCTTCTTGAAGATGAAATGAACTGATGTATGTGAAGTACTCAGCAAATGCTCATATCATCAGCAATAGGGCCTGCACGTCAAGGAGTGGGAAGTGAGCAGCTCTGGACAGAGTGAAGACAGACCCTGAAAGGTCTATTTATTTGCGTTCTCTGGGGAAATATTGCCCATGTGTGGGCTGAAGATTCTGCCATCCACCGATGCTCAAGAATCCTTCCTGTTGACTTCTCTACCAGTTCCTCTGTCCCCATTTCAACCTCAGAGAATACCCTACTGTAATCCCTAAATTCTAGACAAACAGCATGTGTATTACTTGTTTGGTTTTTTTTTTTTTGTTCGTTTCTGTTTTTTGTTTTTGTTTTTGTTTTTCACAAGAGCAATGACATAGGTTTAACAAGCAAGATGCAAAAGCTCAAGCATTTAAGCAGAGGTAACAGCCTCTCTGGGATCTGTTGTTGTCTGAGCCTGTGGGGGTGTAATCTAAGGAGCATGACAGAGAGCAGGTCTGATGGGGTACTCGAGAGCACGCCCCTGGTTATTTGCACAACTTCTGCATGAAGTTGAATTTCCTTCAGACTGCCAAGAAGGGATGGTAAGCCATCAAGACTGGATGAATGAACCTCTATCTGGTGAGGTGCTACACACCTGGGCTACATTTATGTAGTAGTAGCAACTGTTTATTGTTGCCAGGCCCCACTGGGCACTTTTCACATTATTGACTTATTAACTCACTTATCAGGTATAAAACTTTATAAAGTAAGAAAAGTTATTCCCATTTTTTTTAAAGAGATTCTTGCTACAGGGTGCATGCGCTGGCCAAAGAGACAGAAATACAGACAGTTAGAAATCAGTCCATTGGGGGATGTCCATGCTGCAATTCTTTCTTCTCTGCTCCCCTCTTGGGATCTTGGGCACACATGCACATGTGCCCGGCGTGGGTTTTAAGTCGCTGGGTTCGAAACTCAAGCCACAGTCGACTGTACACGGGAATCCAGCAATGTAACCATTACACCATCTGCTGGTCCCAGTTATTCCCATTCTACAGATGAATTTAAGTCATTTGCCTTAGGTCCCACAGGTAGAGCAAGGTTTGGAATCTTGATCTGAGATGGGAGCTCCTACTCTTACCTTCTGATCTGCTCTGCTTGCCTCCACCCCTCTAGTCCTTGTGGTCTTGTTATACTCACTCTTAGGCTCCACTTTGGCTATCTCAAGTCCATCTCATCAGTCTGGCCTATAGTTTTTTCCACTTTCGTTTCCTCAAATATTGTCTTTTATGCTGTTTGTAATAGGGTTTATATCATCGGTCTACGTGACAGTCACCACGTACTTTCTGAAGCGTCTGTAGAGGTATCCTCAGCAGGGTCTCACCCCACAGTGGTCCTCCCTGCATCTTCTCCCCTAAGCTTTTCAGCCACTCAGAGTCTGGCAATGCCTGGGTGTAAACTGGGATCTAACCCTGGGCCTTTCTATATGGCTCCAGCATTGTGCAGCTGCGCCCTATTGCCTGCACTATCTTTGCTAGGCTGCCTTTGCTTTCATCTTAGCATATTTGTTGTAGCTATGTACTCTTGTTGTCCTGTCTATCGACACGAGACCTGCGGGAGGATCTACAGCTTTACTACTCAAGGTATGCTACCTGGCCAGCAGCATGAGCGTTACCCAGAGCTTGTTAGAAATGCAAAAATCACAGATCCTGCCCTAGGTCTGAATCAGAACCTTCACTTCATTTTATTTTTTAAGTTTTTGCCTGAGGGTGCATACACTCTCAGGAGAGAGATAGTGAGAGGGAAAGTGAGAAATCACTTGCCTGGGGGTATGCCCATGCTACAACCCCTTCTCCTCCATTCTCCTCCTGGGATTTTGGGTATGCATGCACATATGCTGAGAAGTTTTTTAAAAAGATTTTCGCCATACGGTATGTGTGTTCACCAAAGAGAGAGAGAGACAGAGACAGAGACAGAGACAGAGAGAGGGAAAGTGAGAAATCACCCCACAGTGGGGATAACCATGCCACGATGACTTCTCTGTTCTCCTCTTGGGATTTGGGGCATGCTTGCACATGTGCCTGGTGCGATTTTCAAGCTGCTGGGTCCAGGACTTGAACTTGGTCAGCCATAGGAGAGACCAGAGCCTTAACTCCCATGTCAAGTGCAGGCCCCACCCAGGTGATTTTTTTTTTTTATTTTTTTTAATTTTTTTATTTTTTTTTAGAAAGACCCCCAATGTGCACTTGCTGGAGAAAAAGAGACAGACAGACAGAAAGCAATAAATCACCCCCCACCCTCCGGGGGTATGGCCTCACCACAATCCCTTCTCCTCCATTCTCCTCTCGGGATTTGGGGCACACACACACATGTGCCTGGCATGAGTTCTAAGCCACTGGTTTTGGGACTCGAAACATGGCTGACTATGTGGGAGTCCAATGACATAACCATTACACCACCTCCTGGTGATTTTTAAGCCATTAGGTCCAGACTGGAAAAGATATTTGCCATGTGGGAGTCCAGCACTCTCACCACCAAGACACCTGCTGGCCCTCAGAACCTTTATTTTAATAAGCTCCCCAGGGGATTTGTATACACAGCAAAGTTTCAAAGGCACTGGGTTATAGCAGAATCCCTGAAGCCACTACACTCGGTGGTAATTCCTGATCCCTTACAGAGCTTTCAAAAGCAGTTAGGGGGCCACCTGGTTGGTGTGACAGGGGGCTGGGTACCATATGGCTGGCTACATAGTTCAAGTCTTAGACCAGGTGGCTTGAAAAACATGCAGGGCATGTGTGCGTTTATGCCCAAAATCATGAGAAGAGACTGGAGGAGGGATTGGAGCATAACATCCCTACTGGGGGGATGATTTCTCACTTTCTCTCTCTCTGTCTCTCTCTAGAGAGTGCACGTGCCTTGTGACAAATTAAAAAAAAAAAAAAAAAAAAAGCAGAGACTGCTGGCCTCAGTGGATCAAGAGCCCTCAAAATCTCCCTACCTTGCCAACGCTTAAGAGACCAGCACTTAACAGGATATAGGTTGTCATGGTGATGGATAGCAGCTACAATGAGAAAAGACTATGAAAGGTACTTCAACATGAAGAGGGATTAACTTATATGAATGATTGTACTGGCTCTCAAATTTGGCTGCCAATGGGAATCACTTGGGGGAGATTCTGATATTACTTGGTATAGAGAATAGCCTGAACATTCAAAGGTTAAGTTCCCCAAGTGATTTTTACATGTGCCAAAATTTGAGGCCCACTAAACTACTGTGAATGCTTTCTCATTTCAGTTACTACAATTAGAGGTGCTATGTTGTAGTCAAAGGTAGTTCAAAATAGGCCCAGCCTAGTGACATATGTGGTAGTGAACTGAACTGCGGTGTTGGAAACCATTTGGCCAACAGCAGATTTAAATCCCTGGGTCAAGGGGACCAGCAGATGGTGATGGCATAGTTGTTACGTCGCTGGATTCCCACATGACCAACCACAGTTTGAGTCCTAGACCTGATGGCTTAAAACTCACACCAAGAACCAGCAGTTAGCGTAATGGCTATGTCGCTGGACTCCCACGTAGTCGACTGCGGTTCGTGTCCCGGACCCGGTGGCTTAAAACTCACACTGGGCA
>NW_006160040.1:3471535-3483456 GCF_000334495.1 Tupaia belangeri chinensis | reverse complement strand
CCTACAGTGAAAATCCCTCCCAAAAAAAAAAAAAAAACCTCACACCAAACACATGTGTGTGCCTGCCCAAGATTCTAGGAGGAGAAGGGAGGAGAATAGAGAAGGGATTGTGGTGTGGCCACCCCCTGGGGGGTGATTTCTCACTTTCCACCTCACTATTTCTGTCTCTCTCTCTCTAGCAGTTCATGTGCCCTAGACAAAATAAATAAATAAATAAATAAAAATAAAAACAAAACCCTCCACCAAAAAAAAAAAAAAAATCCCTGGGTCGATCTGAAAACATGCAGGGTGCATGTATATGTCCAAGATCCTGAAGAGCTAGTGCTAGAGGACTGGGGAAAGTGGGCTGTGGCATGATGAGACCCTGCCGAGGGTGCTTTTGGTCTCTTTCTCTTGAGGGTGTGTGCTCTAGTGAATGTGCATGTGTTCTCTATCATGAACAAAAGTAAACTTTAAAAAATCGTTTAAGGGACCACAGTTAGTGTAATGGCTATGTCGCTGGACTCCCATGTAGTTAACTGCGGTTCAAGTCCCCGACCCAGCGGTTTAAACTCACGCTGGGTACGTGTGCATGTGTGCCCAAGATCCCAAGAGGAGAATAATGGCCATCCCCCCTGGGGGCGGGGTGACTTCTCGCTTTTTGTCTCTCTGTCTCTCTCTGTCTTTCTGGTGAGCACACGCACCCTCTAGCAAAAACCTCTTCAAAAAAAGAAAAAAAAAGTTTAAAACAGTGTTTCCTGTATTTGTTTGATTTTAAGACACACCTGGGGGGCCAGCAAGTGGTGTAGTGGTTAAGGCACTAGACTCCCACATGGCTGACTACGGCTTAAGTCCTGTGTCCAGTGGCTTGAAACTCACATCAGATGTGTGTGTGTGTGTGCCCAAAATCCTGAGAGAAGAAGGGACTGTGGTGTGGCCATCCACCCGGGATGTGATTTCTCACTTTCTTCTCTCTGTCTCTGTGTCTCTGGTAAGTGCAGGTGCCCTATACCAAAACTCTGAAAAACAAAGGCACACCTGGGATATTGCTAAAATACAGTGGACCAGTCCTCATCCTCAGATTCACTGCCTCTGAATTGCCGATGGCCTGGGAGCTGTCATTTTTTTGAGAGAATGAGCCAGGCATCTCTGGCAGCGTCTTCACACCATACTTCACTTCACGCCCTGACCCCAGCCTCAGCCAGCTGGGATCTTGGGCATTTACACAGGAGTGCAGAGACCTCTGGAGGAGAACTGGGGCCTTCATATGTGGGTCTAGCATCACAAAAAGTTGAGTTACTACTGCACGGTAGCCACTGACCCTGGGATCTGTTATTTAACCAGCACACAAGTGCTCGGTTTCTCCTCATGGGGCAGTTTGGGGAAATACTGTTTTTACTACCTCTAAAACCTGCAGCAATTGCCTGCTTTTGTCATGCTCTTGTTTCTAGAAGGGTACTGGATCCCCACTCATTAAGAACTAAATGTTTTATTTGTTTTGTTTTGTATTGTTTTTTAGTTTGCTAGAAGGTGTATGTGCTGAGAGAGAGACAGAGAGGAAGAGGGAGGAAGCGCCCCCCAAATGGGGTGCGGTTATACTGCAATCCTTTCTCCTCCATTTCTCCGTGCTGTTGGAATTTGTTTTTTCAAGCTGCTGTGTCCAGGATTTGAACTGTAGGATCTGGATCCCTTAACCAGCAGTCCACAGGGTTGGCAAGAGGAACGAAATGGTTTTTAAAGAATAGAAAAATGGTCTTGGCATCGTTCTGTAGCTTTCTGAAGGGAGACGTTTCCCTGTGAAATGTTCAGAATGGCTGTAATTGAGAGCCTAGCACGGCTCCTGGGACGTGGCCTCAGTATTTAAGTAAATTTAGTAAATGGTTAAATAACTGTGAAAAGGGGCACCAGAGTGGCTAGAGGAAGGAACCAGCAAGCAGGCAGTGTACCAGAAGGCCTCACTTTTGACCTCCTACACATATACAGATTATAATTGCACATGTCTGAGCAGAACAGTATACTTTGCTTCAGTGAACTTGACATATGACAAATGCATAAATTAAGAAGTCATTATTCCTAATTACTTGCAAAAGGATTATTTGAGTTATAAAAACAATTCACTAGAGCACACAGTTCTGAGATCAGTGACATCAGCATCACTTGGGAATTGTTAGAAATGCAAATTTTGACATGGAATGACTGAATCAGAAACCAGAGAGGGGTTGTGGGGGGCAGACAGGTAACAAGCCTTCCAGGTGATTTTCACACAACTGAAGTTTGAGACTACTGCACCGGAAGAGTTCTTTAAATGAGAAACTCCGTATCTGATAACACAAGTATTATATAATGCAATAGTACATTTCTTATCTTAAATGCTGGAGACCAGAAGTATTTCCGATTTTGAATTTTTGGGGGTTTTGTATATGCATAATGATAAATGATACCTTGGGGTGGGACCCCAGCCCAAACACAACATTAATTCAAGTTTCATTTACACTCTACACACATAGCCTGAAGGTAGTTTTATTGAAGATCTTTGTATTGCAGCATTTTGACTGCGACCCATCGCATGACGTTAGGTGTGCACTTTTCACTTGTAGTGTCATGTTGGTGTTCGAAGGGTTTGGATTTTGGAGCATTTCAGGTTTCAGGTTAGAAATGCTCAACCTGTGCAAAGAATATTCAAGAACACATTCATAATCCAGACCCAGAAGTGCAGCTGGTAATGTACCCAACTGTGGAACTGGAAGCCACATGCCGGCCACCGTTCAAGTTGCTGTCTCGGTCTGCCTTAATACATTCTGGGTGTGTGTGCTTGTGCCCAGGATCTGGGTGGGCTGGAGGACAGTGGGAGGAAGAGGATCTTGATGTGAACAAACCTGTGGAGAGTATTTCTCTCTCTCTCTCTCTCCCTTCTTCCTCCTCTCTCTTCTTTCTCTTTCTTTCTTTCATGCATGTACATGCTCTATCACAAATGGAAAAAACCACCCACGTGCTCATTCACTACCTAAGGTAACTTTATCTGTATTGTGTGATCAAGTACCTCCCTGCATCTTCAGATAGCTTCCAGACTATAATTGAGGGTTTTTTTGTTTTGTTTTGTTTCTTTCCTTTTGAACTGCTGGGTCCAGGACTTGAACCTCACAGTCAGCCATGTGGGATCCTGCCACCCCAAACCCCATGCTAGCCCTATAGTTGAGTATTTCTTTAGTAAAAGTATTTTACATATTAACACATATAACTTATTTACATTTAATGTAAGTAAGCACATAGAATAACGAAAATATTACAGTACCATTGCACACGATGAGGGTTACAAATTCTTTTATGACCCTTTATTTCAGTAATATCCTGAGCCAAAACATAAAATATTGGGTCGTTAGAAAAGTCATGACGCATTTTTGCATAGAAAAACATGGAAATATACTTCATGACTTTTCTGATGACCCAATATATTTCTTGTTATGAATAAGGGCTAGAAAAAGTTGGAAAAATATAGCTGTATATGGTATAGGTTTGTAGTTGCTTCTCATCCATGTGAACAGGGAGTGACATATCTATGGGCATAGAGAGGGGTAATTCTAAGGGACAGATCAGTAACCCTTGCTAAGGAAGAGTCTGCATTCTTCCTTTTTTATAGAGAGAGATTTTTGTTATAGTGTGCGTGAGCTGACAGAGACAGAAAGTAAGAAATCAGCCCCCAGGGCTGATGGCCCAGGCTGTAGCCCCTTCTCCTCCAGTCTTCTCTAAGGATTTTGGGCACGCACGCACATGAGCCCAGTGTGAGTTTTAAGCTGCCAGGTCTGGGATTGTGGTTGACTATGTGGGAGTCCAGTGATAATAGCCATTTTGCCATCTGCTGTTCCCAGGGAAGAACATTCCTTAGATTGTAAATAGGCTTTTTATTTCTGTGCTTCTGACTCAGATTCAGGCAGTGTAGTCTCAGGTTGGTTGTTGTCTGCTTTTCGTTCTTCCAGAGCATCTGAGTGTGGTGAAAGATATAGGCACCCGGCAGACCGCTAAGACATCTATGCTATACTGGTGCTATGCAATACTGTACTTGACAATCCTTAAGAGTAATTCATTTAGAGGCCAGCAGGTGGTGTGGCAGTGAAGGTGCTGGACTCCCACGTAGCCAACCACAATCTGAGTCCCAGACCTGGCAGCTTGCCTGCTCAAAATCCCCAGAAGAGAATGGAGGAGAAGGGATTGTGACCCGCCATCCTCCTTGGGGGGGGGGGGGGGGAGAAGGCTCTCTCTCTCTCTCTCTCTCTCTCTTTCTTGGTCTCTTTCCAGTGAGCAATGTACCCTATGGCAAAAACTTAAAAAAAATTCATTTACCTACGAGAGAAATAAATGAAGACAATCCAGATGAGAACAAAAGACAGCTCAATGAGAACAAACTGATGCTATTTATGTAGAGCTTACTTTAGTAAGGGAGTCTGCCACCATCACCCACGTTTGGCAGAGATTCAAAATCAGGCCAGAGAGTGGGGCAAACTTAGGGTGAAAAAAAGCCAAGACTAGGTTTGATCTCACGGCAGGTGAAGCAGGAGCAGGATAACTGTGGGCGGGGCCAGCCTATGTCATTGATTTTTAGGGTGTATATTTGGCCGGTTGATCCTGACTTGGAAGTGGGGGCAAAAAAACTGGGAAGCTAATTGCCATTGAGCAAATCCTGATGTTTCAGGTCAACTGCTACAGAACTTTAGTCCTGAGCTGGTTGCTGTAAGAATTATAGGTCAGAGTTTTACTATCATAGAGGTTTGGCCTTTGTCTCACTGTTTATCAAAGGCAGCAGCTTAACCTGCAAGGTGAGTTTATTCACTGGTTTCACACTTCCGTCTCGTGCCAACTTATCCATTGAATCAGAAATAAAAATGACAGCTGAATCTAGTCAGTCTGATCAAAGTTTCTTTTCCCCACCTGATCAGTTAGTGTTGGCAGGAATGACTCATATCCCTGGGCTTTTGACGGGCTGGAAATGACACTGATACTGAAATTTCTTGGTTGGTTATCAAACATCCCTAGGGTGGGTCTAGGGCTGGAAACCCTGTAGTGACTACAACTACTCACTCCTTGGACAGTTAGGAGGACACATTTATGTAGTTTACAGTTACTTCTCTGTATAGAAGTATTACTTCCAGGAATACTCTTTCTACCCTTGGGGCAAACTCATCCAGTTTTGTAATATCAAAGGGCAATACACCTTGATTGCAATCAGAATATATCGTGTGGCGCCTGATACGTGAAGTATGTAGGCGGTGGAGGAGAAACAGCATTTGAAATGTGTGGAGTGAGAAACAACTCTGTGAAAAGTTCTTCTACTTACCTACTAAAATTTCATCTAAAATTTTAAGTAGAGGATTTGGTTCTCTTGGTTAAGATATGCCACAAAGGGAAGTCTCTCTTAGTAGAAATATACTCAATATCCAGTGTCATACAATGATAAATGTAGCATATAAAAAAATTCTGATAATCATGCAAAATAGAATCCTCTCTTCATTTTCCTCTTGGGATTTTAGGCATGCATGCACATGTGCCTGGCGTGATTTTCAAGCTGCCAGATCCGGGATTCAAACCGTGGAGAAGAGCTATGTGGAATCCAGCACCTTAACTTCCCTGCCACCTGCCGGCCCTATATATTTAGTATATATATTTAGTTTTGTTATAGGGCATGTGTGTTCACTAGAGAAAGTGAGAAATAGAGAAGGAAAGTGAGAAATCAGCCCCTATGGGGATGGCCATGCCAAAATACCTTCTCCATTTTCCTCTTGGGATTTTGGACATACATGCACACATGCCTGGTGTGATTTTCAAACCACCAGATCTGGGACTTGAGAATGCTATGTGGGATTCAGGGCCTTAACCTCCATGCCACCTGCTGGCTTCAGTAGTTGCAATATATTATAAATACTGACTTTTTTTAAAAAAGATGACTTCACCTTTTTGAGAGGAGATGAAATACTCATGGAATAATGGAATTAAAGTATGAGTTTGATGCAAAAAAAAAAAGAAATCCATGCAGATTTTTTTTTCATAGTATGCATAGAACTTTTTTAAAAAAATGGCTTTTGCCATAGGTGTGTGTGCTTACTAGAAAGAGACAGTGAGAAGGAAAGTGAGAAACCACCCACCAAGACGATGGCCATGCTGCAATCCCTTCTCCTCCATTCTCTTCCTCGGATTTTGGGCATGCATACACATGTGCTCCGTGTGACTTTTTTAAGGTGTCATGTCTGGGACTCCAACTGTGGTTGGCCATGTGGGAGTCCGGCACTGTAACCACCATGCTACCCGCTAGCTTCTATATTCATTTTCTTAATGAAGGCCCCCCCATTTTATAAACTTTAAGACCCCAAATAATTGCTTTTTAATAGATAATTGATGTTTTTCCAAAAGGTGAAGTTTTTTGTTTTGTTTTAAGACTTATTTTGTTTAACTTTATTTATTTATTTATTTATTTATTCTTAATTTGACCAGAGAGAGAGAGAGAGAGAATTGGAGCTGCCAGTTTTGGGACTCAAACCATGGTCAGCCATGTGGGAATCCAGTGCCTTTAACCACCATGCCACCTGCTGGCCCCCAAAAGGTGAAGTTTTACTCTCTATTGTGAGTTTTTTCTTCCTACTGAAATGTCATTGACAATGCCTACAATGAATTCTTCTATATATTTATGACCACTCTCCCAAGTTCTAGTCTGTCCTTTCTTTTTCTTCCTTTTCTCTCTTTTTTCTTTCCTTCCTTCTTTCCTTCCTTCCTTCCTTCCTTCCTTCCTTCCTTCCTTCCTTTCTTCCTTTCTTCCTTTTTACATTTGTTATTGCTAAAGGGCATGTATACTCACCAGAGAGACACAGAGAGAGATAGGGAGAAAGGAAGCACCCTCAATGTGGCATGGAACACCTCGACCCTTTTTCCTTCTTTTTTCCATCCCATCAGAATCTGGGGCACATTCAGCACACACGCCTGGCATGTTTTTCAAGCTGCAGAGCTGGGATTGGAACTGTAGTCAACCATGTGTAATCGGTTCCCTATGTAATACACTAACTACTGCACTATGGGGCTGACCCTGAAATTATATTTCTATCTGGATGGAAAGTTTTATTAAATGCTATTTTATGGCTTAATGTACAATGCTGATCATTATTTTTTCATTAACCAATTTACATATATTGCTGTCCTAATCCATTTGCACTGCCATGCCCAAATATTCAAGACTGAGTAATTTAAAAGGACAGGAATCTAGGTCTCACAGTTGGGAAGTCCAAGTCCAAGTCTGAAGGTCTAATTGCCTCTTAGAGGCCTCTTAATCCTATGATACTGGTAATTAAGTTACAATACCTAATTTTGGAAGGAACACATTTGAATCACGGCAGTTGCTAATGCATAAAATTAATTCATGAAAGAATGACCTGAGTTTGTTGGTGCATTATTGACAATTACCTTAAAAAAACAATTATTTTATTTAACTTTATTTATTTTATTTATTTATTTTAATTTGACCAGAGAGGGACAGAGAGAGAGAGAGAGAGAGAGAGAGAGAGAGAGAGAGAGAAGGAAAGTGATAAAGTAAGCCACCAAGTCCAGGTCCAGGACTCTAACCTTGGTTAGCCATGTGGGAGTCCTGAGCCCTTAACCACCGTGCCACCTGCTGGCCCCAACAATTGTCTTTACTACAAGACATTCTCAGCTTTGTAATCACAATAAGTGAGTTAGAAAACGAACAATATTAACACACACACCCCAAAAAAACAATGAAAGAAATCAAATACAAATCTGCTCCTCTATTACTGAAGGAAAACCACAGCCCTCAATTCCTTTTTTTTTTTTTTTTTGCTATAGGATACTTGTGTTTGCTTGAGACAGAGAGAGAGAGAGAGAGAGAGAGAGAGCGAGCGAGTGAGCATGAGAAAATGGGAAATCATTCCCCAGTAGTGAGGGCCATGCCCCAGTCCTTCTCTTCTATCCTCTCAGTATTTTGGGCTGACATGTACAAGAACCTAGTGTGTGTGTGTGTGTGTGTGTGTGTGTGTGTTTTCTTTTTTTGGAGAGGTTTTCGCTATAGGGCGCGTGCACTCGCCAGACAGACAGAGAGGGACATAGAGACAGAAAGCGAGAAATCACCCCCCAGGGGGGATGGTCACGCCGCAATCCCCTCTCCTCCATTCTCCTCTTGGGATCTTGGGCACGCACGCACACGCGCCAGGCGTGAGATTCAAGCCACCAGGTCCGAGACGCGAACCGCGGTCGACTACGTGGGAGTCCAGCGACATAGCCATTACGCTAACTGCTGGTTCCCTAGAACCTGGTGTGTTTTTCAAGCTGCCAGTCCGAGACTAGAACTACGTGGTCAGACATGTGGAACCCAGACACCTTAACCACCACACCACCTGGCTGACCTCCTCGATTCCCTTTTAAAAATTGTTTTCTTGGTTTCAGAGGTGAGCATAAGCTTGTCTTACTTTCTTTTCATCTAACACCTCCCTTTATAGTCTCTCCAAAGGTGAGATTGTGGTGTCTTTGATCCTAAGAGTCTTTGGGGATTAAAGAATGAAAGGATTGCAATGATTCAGGGCCTTTTACCTAGTCTAAATTCCAACATGTTGGCCATGATTTGAACTTTCAACTGGAATAATGTGATGGCAGAGTTTTGTAAGTCGTAATGTTGTACAAACATTACTTGGTTCATGTTACTGTTGTTAGTATGACAGGGGTCAACTTGTAATCATTATGAAGGACAGATAGAAATAATTGGGTAATTTGTATTAGAAGCAATGGAGGACAATCCCAAACATGAAACAAATAAGGGATTTAACATTAAAGGTGATTTGTAAGGCTCTGGACTACTGTAGTACAGGGGAAGTGGAAGAAGACCAGAATCACTGTATGTCCCTACCTAATAATTTGGTTCCCTCCAGTTTCTTTGCAATTAGCTCCATTAAGCAGAAAATGGAATATTGTCAGTTATGGCTACACGAAGATGTACTTTGGTAAGTCAATATCAGTAGTGCAAGGATAACTTATAATAAAGAAAAGATCACTCTAAGGAAAAAAGCAAATTATTAAGAGGAACCTAAAAGTAGCCTGGTTTTCACTTTATCTACCTAGCAATTAGAAACTGACTAAAATATTCATTTACAGACACATACTAAATGCCTTTTAGCATGTGCTGTTAGATTAAGGATAAAATGTGTCTGGGGACCAGCAGTTAGCACAATAGCTATGTTGCTGGACTCCCACGTAGTGGACCGTGGTTCGCGTCCCGGACCCGGTGGCTTAAAACTCACGCCAGGCACGTGTGCGTGAGTGCCCAAGATCCCGAGAGGAGAATGGAGGAGAAGGGATTGCGGTGTGGCCATCCTCCCTGGGGGGTGATTTCTCGCTTTATGTCTCTCTGTCTCTCTCTGTCTGGCGAGTGCACGTGCCCTATAGCAAAAACCTCTCCCCCCCAAAAAAAAATGTGTCTGTAGCTTTGCTTCTTTCATACACATTTATTATTATCAAGAATTTCATTTAAATTACCTATTTATTTTTAAATTTTAACTTTTGTTTATTTATGTATGTATTTTAATTTGATCAGAGAGAGACAGAGTGAAAGAGAGAGAGAGGGAGAGAGGGAGAGAGGGAAAGTGAGAAAGCAAGCCTCCAGGTCTGGGACTCGAACTGTGGGAGTCCAGTGTCCTTAACCACCATGCCAGCTGCCGGTCTTTAAAATGATCTTTTAAAGGAAGTAATTGTGTTAGTTTAAAAATATCAGTATGATTAGAAATCATGATCAATTAAAAGTGTGATTTAGATTTGTTTTGGAGAATATTTGGATGGTGTGTTCAGTAATTTTTTATCTGTGTTCAGTATTGTTAAATTGTAGGATAAAATGTATTTATACTTTAAAAACAGGACACGTTTTTAAAATTGTAGTATGCCTTGGTAAAACAAAGATAATATTTAAGATTTCTGGGCTTTAGCAGATTATTGCAATTGTGTAGTTCATGGCTAAGTTCTGTTCATGGTTAGGTTACAGTTATGTGTGACCCAATGCTTCAGTGAAAAGATTATTCCTGCAGAAAGAGAGTATTTATCAACAATAACTTATATCGTCATGAAGTTACACAACTGATGTTATCTTTATACGATGCTAAGGAAAACATAGTTGGAGTAATAAAAAAGTTTGACATTATTAAAAACCTGGGAAGACTGCATAACAAGTCTAACATAAACAAAAGGAATTTCAGGACCATACTGACTTCATTTGAGCCAGGTTTGTGACTAATTTGTTTTTACAGCAAGGAAATTGTTCATTGTGAGTATATCAGCATTGGGTGACCACATTGCTGTGTTGACTCCATAGGTCAATCTTGCCCTTTGTTTTATTTTTTCCCTTTTTTATTGCAGTCTGGAAATTTTCTACAGAAAAAACGTGAGGGGAGAAAAGCAAACAAACACACACCTCCCTCCCCACGCTAATTTTTCAGAAACTTCTTTCAAAATGGGTAGGTAGGAAATTTGAAAGGAAAGAGAAATATATGTGAACACAATCTATTATGAAGGAAAGCATTACTGGTAATGGCTCTAGTTCTGAAGACATGAAATGAAAGAGGGCATGCGACTAGATGCTGCTGAGAAAATAGAAGGCATACTGAAAGCATTCAGTTATAAAGCCTTAGAGTCTTTAAAAATATACAGTAGTGTAATAGTATTATGTATATTACATAACTTCTCCTTTGAACAGCATTAAAATTTTTTTAAAGAATTATTTGAATTTAACTTTATTTTAATTTGACCAGAGAAGGACGAGCGAGAGGGAGAAAGCAAGGTGCAAGGTCTGGGACTCGAACCCTTGTCAGCATGTGGGGGTCCAGCACCCTTAACCACTGCACCACCTGCTGGCCCTGAACAGCATTTTAACGATGATTCTCTTTAATCTTCACAACCAGCCTATGAGGTGGGTCGGGTGGGCTATCCTTTTGACCCACAGAGTGGCAAAGGAGACTCTGAGACTCCCCGGATCAAGACTGCCTGCCGGACTTTGAGTCATTCTGAGATCAAGGCACAAGCCCTGCTCTCACTGCGGGGATTCCACAGCTAGGAAAGGAAGAGGTTCTTCCCAGGGAGGGCTCCTCCCCCTGGCCAGCGCAGGTTCCTGTCCACAGCGGGGAGAGTGCCAGCCACTCATAGGGAACTGCTGAGGTCTACCGCGATGTCAAGGGCACGGGCTTTGTGGCGTCAGAGTAAACTGCTTTTGAATCCCCGGAGCGCCTCCTAATGTGGGTGACCTTAGGCAGTCTCTCTGAGCCTCAATTTCCTCATCGGTAGAGCAGGCAAGCTTTGCTGGGTTCCATAGAGTTCACCGACAATTAAATGACACAAGCAATAAAGGTCTTAACACGCTGCCTGGGTGGCTATAAATACTAGCAGCTCTGGGACGGGTAAGGCACCACCTGGAAGCGCTTGGGGAGTCTCCCTCTGCAAAATGGGCACAGTCTTTTAACTAGCAAACATCCTTTTGCAAACAAAACCACAACAGCACCCTCTTTTCCCCCGTCCCTCCTATTCTGAATGACACTTGTTTCCAAACTGTGGGGACCAGAGCGGCCAATCCTAACCTTTTGGAAATACTATCAGATAGGGCAATTACAAAGCGAGAGGGCAAGCCAGGGTGGGTTAGGGATGGGAGAGACGCGGAAACCTCAGCTCTGTTCCGCGTCGCTCGGAACCCCCGCCTTAGCCAGGTGAACCACCTTCGTCCACTGCTAGGCCTGGAAGCCTCAGCTGGGACCCCGCAGACCGACTCCCGGGAGCCGGGGCCAGGCGCTGGGAAGGGGACGGGGGTGGAAAGGAGGACTCCGGGTTAGGGGCGGGGCCCTAGGGCGGGCCTACCGGGTCCAGGGGCGGGGCTGCGCCTTGGGGGTGGGGCTAGGGGCGGGGGCCCGCGGGGGTTCCCCCCC
>NW_006160040.1:3455296-3471449 GCF_000334495.1 Tupaia belangeri chinensis | reverse complement strand
GGCGTCCGAGATACGCCACTCCGGGCCGGGGCGTTGGGAGCCGGAGCGCAGAGCGGGGTCGTGGCGACGGCGGCAAAGAGCGAGGAGGAGGGCGTGCCATGGCAGGGCAGCAGTTCCAGTACGATGACAGTGGGAACACCTTCTTCTACTTCCTCACCTCCTTCGTGGGGCTCATCGTGATCCCGGCCACCTACTACCTCTGGCCCCGAGACCAGAACGCCGGTAAGTCCCGCCGGCGGCTGCTCAGACCCTTTCCCTCAGTGTCGCTTCACCCCCTTCATTGTCCTCCTTGGGAGTTTCGCTTCGCACTCTCCCATTGTTCTGATCTCTCCTTGCAGCCAGCCTCCTCCTGCCTCTTTGTCTTCTCTGCCTCTGCTTTTATTGGGCATTTTTCTTTATGGTGGGAGCGGGATGGGTTGGGGAGGATGAGAATTGGGTGAGAACAGAGTTAAGCAAAGGAGGAAACATGTAGGGGGAGCTCTGGCCACCCCCCTTTGAAAGTCAGGGTCCTGCTTCCCCCCATCCCCTTGTTGCAGCTGTTAGAGATGTTTGGGCGCATCTTCTGAACTGGGTGGCATCTTTAGGACCGCAGCTGAGCTCACCAGCCGCCCACCCCTGTCACTTCCTCGCGTTGCTTTTTCATTTGTTCACTCACACTGTGGGGGTTGGAAGCAGTGCCGTTATCCTTCTTAGCAAAAATAGGCTTTTCTCTATTTCCTTTCCTTTGGAGTTTCCTGTTTATGAATTGCAAGTAGGAAGTAGTAAGTCTTGTTTAATTAATCTTGTAGGTAGTTGAGAGGTAGCTGGTTCATTTACCTTCAGTTCCATATCTTCACAGTAAATAGCATCGGATTAGAACACTGAATAATACAGATTCTTTAGGTATTTTGTTTTGTGCTTGGGTAATATTTGCATTCCGTTTGTTGCACTTTACTAGGACATATGGCAGGTAATATTCTTAAAGCTGATAGAACTGCTAGTGCCTAACGGGTTATTTATGGTGTCGTTAAAAATAGTAGATTTTGAGTATTACCAGCATTTGGGGAAAACGTTCTATTTCACAAGAGGTATGCTAAACTTGCTTAAATATCTTCCCTGAAGTTGGGTGTGGTGGAGGTCCAGGTTATACACTGTACTTTGGGGAAATCACTGACAGGGAGGCATTGAGTCAGCTCAGCACTGTTAGGCTTTTACAGGGTCAGTACCTTGTCAAATTCTTGAGTTGAAAGAAATGGAAATAAATTGAGTTTAGAATAAATAGTATCAAAGGATTCCATCTTTTTGAATATTTGATAATAAACTTAAAAATCTCTGAAGTACAAAATTCAGCTCAAATTTTATAGGCTTAATAGATTTCTCCCTCCATGGGTAGTTAATGAAACTTGAACTGTTGTGCTTTCTTTTCCTAAGTGCATTTAAATTGTGTGGGTTCTTTGGACAGTGGTTGTGTGTAAGTGGTGAAAGTCTTCATGTTGCTATGACTTGTCTTATCTGGAAAATGAAGGCCATTTATCTGGTAATTGCATTATGAGTTTTTTAAAAAGAACTATTTAATTTTATTTATCATCATCATTTTTTTTTTTTAATTTGGTAGAGGCATCTCTTTCTCTCTCTCTGGGAGAGTGAAAGTGAGAAAGCAAGCCGCCAGGTCCGGACTCGAACTACAGTCAGTCATGTGGGGAGTCCAGCGCCCCAACCACCATGCCACTTGCTTGCCCATATTTTGAGTTATTAAAAGGATCTCCCACCTGTCCACTTTTCAGTATAGTATTTTTTTATTTTCATTTATCACTTATTTGTGTGCACAGTAGGTTGTATTGGTAGCTTTGGTTAGAATGTGTTTTTGAAAAGCTGCACAGATTGTAGAAACTGTCATTTTAATAATCTACACTGGATTTTTGAAATTTTAAAGTTGTATTTTCACTGAGGGTTTTGTATCATAAAATTTATCTGGTAACTTATGTCATAGATAAGTCATACCTAAGCCCCTTAGCATATAGGTGGTATTTGGAAAAGTGTTAACAGTTGAGGTGGAAGAAATTAATAATCACTGTAAGTCATAGACTTCAAGTGTTATTTTATGTAATCCATTTCAAAATGTAAGGAGGTAGGTACTATTATTATCCCCATCTTACAGATGCAACTGGAGGTAAGAGCAGATAAGTAGTTTTCCTGTGTAGCTGAGCTGGAATTAGAACATTGTCTACTTAGCTTCAAACTCTGTGTTGTTCCCGTATTATTAGATAGAAAGGTAGGTGAACTGTGGGTGTCGATTTGCCTGTTTTTACATCTGGCACTGTGCTTCAGACTTGCCTTAGTCAGCGCACATGTTATGTTTGGTCTTGCCCAAAGTTGTGTTCTGAAAATTATGGTGGACACTTAAATGCTGTTCTAATCACGATGAGAATTGTAGAGTATCACTTGGACTTTCATGGCCTTACCCCATGACTTGTTTCTTTAGAATTAAAGTGGTATTGAAAGGGTGTCTTTGGGGGGCTGGCAGGTGGCATGGTGGTTTAAAGAGCACTGAACTCCCTCATGACTGACTGCAGTTTTGGTCCTAGACTTGGCGGCTTGCTTTCTCACTTTCTCTCTCTCTCTCTCTCTGTCCCTCTGTGGCCACATAAAGATAAATAAGTAAATAAATTAATAAAGTTAAATAAAATAATTCTTTTAAAAAAAGAATTTCTTTTTAAATCACAGTGACTTTTTTTTCTGTAGCCCAATTGCAATATCTTGAATGTCAAAGAGAAATCTTGAATTACTCGTTCATTCAGAGCTCCAAAACAGTGTTTTCAGGGGCCAGCTGACGTGGTGTTAGAAGTAATTCAGTGCTCAGTGATGTTGAGACCGAATGGGAAGTTCCTGGGTTCCTGTCTCAAGGTCTCTGTATAGGCTTGATTGTGTGGGTTTCTATGCTCCTTGCTTGCTGAGCCTGGAGTTGGGATTGTAGAGTGAAGGCCCTCTCTCTCTCTCTCTCTGTGTCTCCTTTTATAAGACAAAAAGTATATAAATTAAAAAAAAATAGTTTTGGGTCACCATATGGCCTGGTGGCTATGGGAGCTGGATCCCAGATGGCTGATCTTGCTATTGGACTCTGACTCGGTGGCTTGAAAAGTGCACCAGGTACATATGTGCATGCCCAGAATCCAGAGAAATGGAACTCTACTAGTACATACGGTAGGTAATATTCTTTTTTTTTGGGGGGGGGAGGGAGAAGCTTTTTGCTATAGGGTGTGTGTATGCTCACCAGAAAGACAGAGAAAGAGACAGAGAGACAGCGAGAAATCGCCCCCCAGGAGGGATGGCCAGGCCGCAATTCCTTCTCCATTCTCCTCTTGGGATCTTGAGCATGCATGCGCACATGCCTGGTGTGAGTTTAAGTCACCAGGCCCAGGACTCCAACTGCGGTCAACTACCTGAGAGTCTAACAACGTAACCATTATGCCATCTGCTGGTCCCCAAGGTAATATTCTTAAAGCTGATGGAACTGCCAGTGCCTAATGAATTATTTATGGTATCGTTAAAAATAGTAGATTTTGAGTATTACCAACATTTGGGGAAGGGATTGCTGTGTGGCCATGCTGCATTGGGTATTTTCTCCCTCCCCCTCCCACACTAAGTAAATGTGCGGGAACCAGCAGTTAGCGTAATGGCTATGTCGCTGGACTCCCACATAGTTGACCGCGGTTCGTGTCCCGGACCCAGTGGCTTAAAACTCACGCCGGGTGCGTGTGCGTGCGTGCCCAAGATCCCGTGAGGAGAATGGAGGAGAAGGGATTGTGGCGTGGCCATCCCCCCTGTGGGGTGATTTCTTGCTTTCTGTCTCTATGTCTCTCTCTGTCTGTCTGGCGAGCACACGCGCCCTATAGCAAAAAAACCTCTCCAAAAAAAAAAAAAAAAAAGAAGTAAATGTGCTTTCTGGCAAATTTAAAAAAAGAGAAAAAAAGTTTTTTCATATTTTGCAGTGAAGTAATTTGCTTATTTGTACTGATGGGAGGCTACTTAATAATCTGTATTTATTCTTCTTACGAAACAGTCATGTTTTGCTATTGAAACATAAATTTATTTGGTTATTGGTGGTGTTTTTGCACCTCTAGGGCATGTTAGGTATAAACACTGTTATCTTCCTAAAGTCTGAAAAATTCTGAAGCACATTTGACCTCGAGGGTATTGGATAAAAGACACAGATCTATACTAGTTTATTTGAAAATAGAACAGCATACCTCATTCATTCATTCCACAAACAAGATACAGACACTCACATGTATGCCCACCCACCCCACAGGGTCTCCTTGCTACCACCCACCCCCAGCCTGCAGCCGGCCATAAATCACGGGCACATGCTTGCTTAATGTACTCAGGGAGGTGTCTGGACTTGAACCTGGGACATCCCATGTGGCATTGCCTCACAGAGCACCACACTTTCCCACTGCATCACTGTCTGGCTCCCAACAGCATATTTTAATACTTGCTTTTAAACTTAATTTGTTTAGTTTTACTGTGAAACTTTAGTAGCTAAATAAAAAATTGTAGTCATGAGTTTGAGTTTCAGAGTTCTGACAGTTTTTTTTTTTTTTTTTTTTTTTTTAAAGAGATTTTTGCTAGGGCGCATGTGCTCACTGGAGAGAGACAGAAAGTGAGAAATCAACCCCTCCCCAGGGGTTGGCCATGCCACAATCCCTTCTCCTCCATTCTCCTTTTGGGATCTTGGGCACGCACGCACACGTGCGAGGTGTGAAGTTGCCAGGTCTAGGACTTGAGCCACGGTCAACTATGCGGGAGTCCAGTAATGCAACCATTATGTCCTCTACTGGTCCCGAGTTCTGACTGTCTTGATTTTTCAGCAATAATCTGCTTGCAAGCATGAAAAGATTAGCTTTGCTGACAATTATAATCCTTTTCTTTCTTTCTTTTTTTGTTTTTGAGAGGTTTTTGCTATAGGGCACACGCACTCATCAGAAAGACAGAGAGGGACAGAGAGACAGAAAGCGAGACCGCTCGGGGGGATGGCTACACCGCAATCCCATCTCCTCCATTCTCCTCTTGAGATCTTGGACACACATACTCAGCGTGAGTTTAAGCCACCGGGTCTGGGACTTGAACCACGGTCTACTACATGGGAGTCTAGTGACATAACCATTATGCCATCTGCTGGTCCCAACAGTTAGAATCCTTGAAGTTCGGTTTAAATAATCCTTATTATTATTTTTTTAAATGACGGTTGGGAATTTCAGTTTCAAAGTTGACAGTTGTTTTTGTGTAGCTCTTGGAATTATTGGGCTCTTGAGAAATTGTAAGAAAAGTATGGCGCCATTTCACAGATTGTAACATCTAGGGTTTGAAAAATAGAAATAGCTTGATCGTTGAGAAACTTGACATGTTAATTGAATTTACCCTCTTAGCTAAATATTATTTTTAGGAGAAATTTTTTTGCTATGGGGTGCGTGCACTCACCAGAGAAAGAGAGACAGAAAGTGAGACTTCACCCTCCCCCCGGGGATGGCCACAATTCTTTCTCCTTCATTCTCTTCTCTGGATTCTAGGCATGCACACACAGGCACCTGGCATGAGCTTTAAGCCACCAGGTCTAGAACTCAAACAGCAGTAGACTATGTGGGAGTCCAGCAATGTAGCTATAACGCCATCTGCTGGTCCCTGCTAAAACATCATTAATGAAACCCTTTTGCCTTGATTTTTGTCGTATTTGTTGGTTAAGTGTAATTATAATTTATACCCTTTTTAGTAGTTGAAGGGTCTTACTTGTCTTAAACTCTCTTGGGTATTTGCTAGTTGGCTGAGAAGTTTTTGAAAGTGTTAAGGATAAAAGCTCTGCATGAAGTGATAGCATGGAGTATTTATTTAGATTTCCTTACAGCAAGGGAATCTTGGCTTCTCAGCTAAAAGTCAGTATTCTCTACCCTGGCCACATATTAGAATCACTTGGGTGAGCTTATGAAAACACCTATACCCATTCTCAGATGTTATGATTTAATTGGCTTAGAGTGGGTGCTATGTATTTTGGTATTTTAAGAGGTCCTTATGATTCTAAATTGTAGCTCTGTTTGAGAAATACTGTTTAGAGGAGAACTTCCTTAGTAAAATGGTCTTTTACTGGAGTTTTCTTCATTTTTGGAGGTTGTGTATTTGTTTTGTATGTACTTTTTGCTAAACAAAAAAAAAGCAGTGTCTTAGCCTTTTTGTTTCACAGATCTAAGAAGCACTTATAGTGTTATAAAGTTCTGGTAGTTGAAAGCCAAACATTTTGTCAAAATTTATCATAGTCATCTACAAACATCTGTCCAAGTATTTAACATGTGCTGTGAATATAGCTGTTTATATTTTGGATAGCCTTGACATTTTGAATACTTGCACATATTTACTGTTCTAGTCCATTTTTTATTGTATAATAACTGAATCCCTGAAACTTGTTGATTTATACAAATAGAGGTTTATTTAGTTCACAGTTTGGAGGTCCAATGTCAAGGGACTGAATCTGGTGAGGGTCTTTTTGGTGGGGTTCCCGAGTGGAGCAGGGCATCACATGGCGAGAACTTGGCATGTCTTTGTCCTTATAAACCCAAGAGTATCCAGTCATGGGGCCACCATGCTCAGGGAGATCTTTGGACATGAACCTGGAACCTTCCTGTGTGGGTCAGCTTTGCAGAGCCTTGAGTTTAACTGTTGGGCCACTGTCCAGCCCCTCCCTGTGGCAACCAAATTTCAACCCTTGAGTCTTCAGGGAGCACTTTCAAACCCTAACAGTTACCTTAGCATCACCCAGCTTTGGTATTGCTCACAATACTGTACTGTGACCTGTCGTGCACTGTCCACTTAGTGCTTTCTTGGTGACTTTCAAACATTGTCATACCGAGTGTTTTTAGAATGTAAATATCTTACTTCACATTTTTTTTAGATTTTTGCTATAAGGCATGTGCGCTCACTGGAGAGATAGAGAGACAGAAAGTAAAATCACTCCCCAGGGTGATGGCCTTACTACTTCTCCTCCGTTCTCCTCTCTGGATTTTGGGCATGCACACACACAAGCTGCTGGGCCCAGGACTCTAACTGCGGTAGAGTATGTGGAAGTCCAGTGACATAACCATTAGGCCATCTGCTGGTCCTCATATCCTTAATATTTTTTTTTTTTTTTGAGAGATTTTTCATTATAGGGCGCGTGCGCTCGCCAGACAGACAGAGAGAGACAGAGAGACAGAAAGCGAGAAATCACCTCCCAGAGGGGATGGCCACGCCACAATCCCTTCTCCTCCATTCTCCTCTTGGGATCTTGGGCACGCACGCACACGCGCCTGGCATGGGTTTTAAGCCACCGGGTCCGGGACGCGAACCACGGTTGACTACGTGGGAATCCAGCGACATAGCCATTACGCTAACTGCTGGTCCCATATCCTTAATATTTATACGAAACTTCAATCTGACCTTTATTCTGAAGTGCTTAATTTTGTTTACTACTATTTAATATACAGTATAAGGGTCATTGTTTATCATCAGGTTCTCATTAGTATATTTCACAGGAGAAAATAACTGTTTATAATTATTAGAGTTTCAGATAATCAAAAGCATGCTTTTACTCTTTTTATCGGTTAAAGAGTATAGGTCTTTTGAAATCAGACAAAGCATATCATTAACTTCCCCAGGTTTTTGTTTGGTTTTGACTCCTTGACCTTATTTTTGGGGATTGACCTTTCTTTTCTTATTTGGCCTTACTTTTTTACCTTACTTTTTCAAAACTGCCTGCTTTTGAAACCAGCCACTGCCACTTATTAACTGATGTTAGGTAAGTTATTTAATTCCTATGTGTTTCAGTATACTTCTTTGTAAAATATAGATAGTGCATTTGTCTGGTGTGTTTTCATGCCAGCCTCAGGATCTCTGCCTGCAGTGGGGAATATGGCTTCCAGTTTTACAGGGCATTTGCATTACTGCTGCACCACAGTGGCTGGGCCTGAAACTTATTTATTTATTTATTTATTTATTTATTTAGATTTTTGCTAGAGGGTACATGTGCTCGCCGGAGAGATAGAGAGACAAAAAGCAAGAAATCACCATTATGACCACACCACAGTCCTTTCTCCTCCATTCTCTTCTCCGGATTTTGGACATGCATGCACACATGACTAGCATGAGTTTTAAGCCTCCAAGTCTGGGACTCAAACCCCAGTCAGCCATGTGGGAATCCAGTAACATAACCATTATGCCATCTCCTGGTCCCTTTGTTGACCTTTTTAACAGCAGAGAAAATACTAGTTGTTATCAGCCTGTAGTCACAGGAATATATCTTATGAATGTTCATTTCTAGGGCATATAGTCCTTGTAAGAATTTACGTTTTTTTTCTTTTTTTTGGAGAGGTTTTTGCTATAGGGTGCATGTGTTCGCCAGGAAGACAGAGAAAGACAGAAAGGGAGAAATCACTCCCCAGGGGGGATGGCCACATCGCAATCCCTTCTCCTCCTCTTGGGATCTTGGGCACGCAAGCATATGTGCTCGGCGTGAGTTTAAGCCACCGGGTCTGGGACTCGGACTGCTGTCGACTACATGGGAATCCAGTGACATAGCCATTACATCAACTGCTGGTCTCTAAGAGTTTACATTTTGAAGGGATATTAGAGATCTGAGAAAAGTTTGAGCAGTTTATAAAGTCCTTTCCTCTGGGTTCTAGTCTGATAGAGTGTTGTATCAGACATATACACACGGGAAACCAGCTGGAACTTGGCAGTAGGCATTACAACACAACCTGTAGGCTTGATAGATGTGACAAACATCAGATTAGTAATTCCGTTATGTAAAGTTGCTTTTATTTAAAGGTCATATTGTATACCTGCTTGACCTTGGGAGAATTTGCATACCTGCTTGATCTTGGGAGAACCTGGAAAACAAAGACAAGCTTATTTTCCTCTTCTCAGATGTTTTCCCCTTAATCATACTGGTTATTCACATATACTGTGTTGTGCTCCGACTTCCTTTTAAAAATGTTTCCTGTTGTTATCAGACTTTATTGATGACAATAGTCCTTACACTATTTTACCATCACATTGTTACTTTGAGAGTGTTACCAAAAGTGACAACAAATTTAGTTTGAAGAGCTTAATTGGCTTTTTTGAAATTCTAGAATTGGACATTTCATTCTGTAAAATTGAACCACTTTTCACAATCTGAGCAGAGAAAGCCGGTTTATAGACGGAAAGGGGCTAAGGAAGCAGAAACAGAAAACACAAGCGCATTAGTTGTTTCAAAGTCACTTTCCTTTTAAAGGTTAAAGCGGGACACTGGATTGTTTGGGGATGGACACTGGATTGGTGGGGGATGTGAGTACTGTCTCCCACTCTCCTGGTTTCTCAGGTCAGATAAACAACTTTTAGCTTGGTGACGTGGGACTTCAGTGTGAGTGACTTTCTACTAAAGTTCTGTTGTGTCGGGCCTAGTAGAAGAGTCCAGTGCACACCAGTGGCCTCCTGAAATCTTCATTTATTAAAAGGCACTGCCATTCATTTTTTGGAAAAGATGTTCAGTATGGAGAAAGGAATATTTCTTATGTAGATTCCATGAGCATTCCCGTTTGATTGTAGTAGGTACGGCAAATGAGACAAAGATGAGGTGATACGAACAGTTACAGGCCAGTCCCATAGCATGGTAGTTAAGAGTAGTGCCCCAGGAGCTGGATCCCAGATGGCCAAATGCAGTTCAAATCCTGGCTCCGTGGCTTGGAAAACATGCTAGGCACTTCTGTGTGTGTGCTCAAAATGCAGACGGGCTGGAGGGATGGAGGGAAATGGATTGTGGTGTCACCGTATCCATTGTTGGGGCTTCTCTCTTTCTCTCGCTTGGTCAGTCTCCTGCAAAGTGTATATGTCTCTAGGCAATTAAAGGAAAAAACCAATAAACCAACCTAAACACTCCTGTTTTGCTAAGAGGTGTAACCTGGGTGGGTTGAGATGATTAGACAAATACACACATTATTATATCCAGAACACAGTGAAAAAAGTGCAAGAGAAGTGGGTAAAAAGCAAACAAACAGAATGATGTGAGCTTGAACACTGGTGATAGCAATAGGAGTGTCAGAGACATACGGAGGTAGAACCTTTTTATTTTAAAGTTTTGATTGTAGGGACCAGCAGGTGATGTGATGGGTAAGGTACTGAAGTCCCACAGGGCTGACTGTGGTTCCAGTCCTGTACCTGGCAGCTAAAAAAGCTCACTGGGCATGTGTGTACATGCCTAAAATCCCAGGAGGAGAATCGAGAAGAGAGGATTGCAGCATGGCCATCCCTCCAGAGGGTAATTTCTCACTTTTCCTCTCACTGTCTATCTCTGAGAGAACACGTGCCTTAAGGCAGAAACAATAGCAACAATGATGACAAAAATTTTGATTGTAATAAAATACATATAATATGAAAACACACAACTCAGTGATGTTAATTACATTTACAAAGTTGTGTAACCATCACCACTATTTCATTTCCATAATGTTTTTGTCACCTCATTCTTTCCTCTAAACCTTTAGAAACCTCTGATTTATTTTTCGTCTGTATAAATGAGCTTATTACACAGACTTAGAGTTGAATAATATTTTTCCTTCTATCTGCTTTGTCTCATTTAGCATAGTGGTTCAAGACTTGTTAATGTTGTAGCATGTATCAGAACTTCATTCTTTTTATGGCCAAATAGTACTCCATTATATGATATACTACATAGTATCTATTTGTCTGTTGATGAACACGTGGCTATTTCTATCTTTTGGCTATTGTGAATAGTACTGCAGTCAGCATTGGTATACAAGTATCAGTTTGAGTCCTTATTGTCAATTCTTTTGTTGACTATATTCCTAGGAGGGAAATTGCCTGTCATACAGGGATTCTGCTTGGCTTTTTGAGGAACTGCCAAGCTTTTTCACAGTGGCTATACTGTTTTACATTCCTGTTAACGTATGAGGGTTTCCATTTCTGCCATTTCTCCCTAACACTTGTTATTTTTTTCTTTTTCATTTTTTTTTATAATGATAGAGTGTATGCATATACACACAATGGAGAGAGAAAGAGAGCGAGAGAGAGAGAGAGAGAGAAAGGACCCTTGGCAGGGTCTTAATACAGCAATCTCCTCATTCTGCTCACATACAGAAGGCCATCCATGGGTTTGGATCCCAAACCCAGTTACAGAACTGCAGTCCAGTAGGCTGAGGTGCTAAGGAATGTGTCACCAGGCTGGGCTCTTCTCTTTCTTTTTTAAAAAAGAGATTATAGCATATGGCTGGCAGGTAGCATGGTGGTTAAGGTGCTGGACTCCCATGTGGCTGACCACAATTTGTGTCCTGGAACTGGTGGCTTCTTTCTCACATTCCCTTTCTCTCTGTCTCTTTTTGGTCAAATTAAAAATGATAATAAATAATTTTTTTAAGAAGAAGATTATAACGTCTAGTAAGCTATAAGTGGTATCTCACTTGGGTTCTGAGTTGAATTTCCTTAATGATGCTGAGTATATGTTCTTATGCTTATTGGTCACTTGCGTATATTTGGAGAAATGTCTGTTCAGATCATTTACCCTTTTTTTTTTGGAGAGATTTTTGCTATAAGGCGCGTGCGCTCGCCAGACAGACAGACAGAGACATAGAGACAGAAAGCGAGAAATCACCCCCCAGGGGGGATGGTCACACCACAATCCCTTCTCCTCCATTCTCCTCTCGGGATCTTGGGCATGCATGCACACGCGCCCGGCGTGAGTTTTAAGCCACCGGGTCCGGGATGCGAACCGCGGTCGACTACGTGGGAATCCAGCGACATAGCCATTACGCTAACTGCTGGTTCCCAGATCATTTACCCATTTTTAAGTTGAGTTGTTTATCATCTTTTTGTTGAGTTGACGTTTTCATCTATATCTATTCCTCTGGTGATCTTACTCAGTTTAATGATTTTAAATGTTATCTATATGATGAGCACCCCAAATTTCTATTTTTAGTATGGATCTTTTCCCTCAAACTCCAAATTTGTGTGTATATATATATATACTTATAATTGCCATTCCAAATTCCCATTTGGATATCTAATAGACATCTTAATATGTGCAAAGCTGATAGAATTTCTGTCTCTCCTTTCTTCATCCTTTTGACCCATAGTCTGTATCTCAATTGAACACAACTGCCTTTTCAGCCATTCTGGCAAGAAGTCTTGGGGTTATTCTTGACTCATCTCTTTGTCTTAGACCCTGCTTCCAGACTGTTAGCAAGCTTGTTTTCTTGGCTTGGCCCTTACATTATATTCAGTCTGACCATTTCTCATCACTCCACCACATCCTAGTTTACTGTCTAGATTATCTAGCCTCTTAACTGGTTTCCTTGTTCCTACTCTTGCTTGGCTTAGTCTGTTCTCAGAATATTAAAGGAATAGAATCTTTTAGAACAGAAGTTAGCTTGTGTTACTCTTCTACTCAGAAGTCTATCCTGTTGGCTTTTTGTTTTCTGATTGCTAGAGGGCACGTGTGCTTACCTGAGAGATGGGGTAGAGGGTGGTGGGAAGGCACTCCCAGTAGGGCGTAATTACAGTGGAATCCCTTCTCCATCTCTTCACCCTGTTGGGATTTGGGGCACACACGTGCCCATTGTGTTTTTCAAACTGTTTGGGTGGGATTCAAATCTCAGTTGACCATTTGGGATTTAATTCCCTTAACCATTAGGCTACGAGCCAGCGAAGCTCAGAATTCTTTAAGGCTCTCCATCTCTATTGAAATAGAAGCTCAGGTTTTATAGGCAAGTCACTCATGATCTCTTTGATCACATTGCTTTGTCCTTTCCAACCATCCTGGCTTTTTTGGTGTTCCTAGAGCACAGTAAGGCATACTCTTTCCTGGAACCCTTACCGTTGCTGTCCCTTTTGCCTGGAATATGTTTCTTCAGGGTAACCACAGTACCTTCTTCCGTCCTCTCTGTTGGCTCTGCTTAGATGTTGTCTTCTCAGTGATGCCGTCCTTCAGCACCCTCCTCCCCATGAAAACAATAGAGAAAATGATAGAGTCGTGCATGCACAGGATTGGGGTGAAGCGAGAAAAAAAGCACTGTCAATAGGGTCTTGTCGTGTGGCAACTTCCTTGCCCTAGCCCTCCAGCTCCTCAGGAAGCCAGGTGACTTCTTGTGTAACTCTGGTATGTTTGCAGGCCAGCCAAGGGATCTGAACCTGCAGTCGACCATGTGGCCTCCAGCCTTGCAGGGCACTACAGTGCCTCTGGGCCACAGCAGCTGAGCCAGGTGCCCTATTTAAAGTTATAATGTTTTGTTTTACTCTCCTACCCTACCCTCATGGTCTCAATTTCTCTACTTAAGTTTTTTTCCTTTAAGCATGTTAAATGTTCTAATATATACTTATTTTGCTTATCACTATTTCTTCCACTACAGTGTATTTCTTCTGTGAGAGCAGGGTTTTTGTTTTGTTTTCTCTTGTATACTGAGTCCATAGTAGATTCTCACCAAATATTTATTAAATAAAGGAGTTAATTGGGCCAGCAGGTGGCATGGTGGTTAAGGTACTGGAATTCCCACATGGCCGACCATGGTTTGAGTCTCGGACCTGGCGGCTTTCTCTCTCTTTCTCTCTTTCTCTCTCTGTCCTTCTCTGGCAAAACTCATGTGAAAAATAGTCATAATAATAATAATAAATATTTTGAAAAAAGGAGTTAATTATTCTCAACAGTATTTGTATAGTGCCTGCTGTATTCTAGGCAACTGGAAAGAGGAGGGGTGATCATTTATGGATAAGATATTATCTCTGCCCTCAAGACCTTGAGTATGGAGGAGTCAGAATTGGCTGTAATATTGGCTACTGAAGCACGATGGTGTGCATTGCTAAGATGCTACTCAGAGGCTGAGGTTACATGGGAGGCCTGAGTTCAGCTGTCAAAACACATTAGTTGAATGTACTGGTGCATGTCTTTTTTTAAGAGATTTTTGCTATAGGGTGCATGCACTCACCCCAGAGAGTGAGAGAGACAGAAAGCTAGAAATCACCCCCTGGGGGTATGGCCACGCTGCAATCCCTTCTCCTCCATTCTCCTTTTGGGATCTTGGGCATGCATGCACATGCACCCGGCATGAGTTTTAAGCCTCCAGGTCTGGGACTGAACCACAGTTGACTAGGTGGAAGTCTAGTGATGTAACCATTACGCCATCTGCTGGTCTCAGGTGCATGTCTGTAGCCCTAGCCAACTAGGAGGCTAGGACAGAAGGATTATGACATGGTGAGACCCTGTCAAAAAAACAAAAACAGACAACTTTTTAAAATTATTTTAAATAATTATTTAATTTTATTTACTATTATTTAAAAATTTGATCAGAGAGAGACAGTGAGAAAGCAAGCTGCCAAGTTGAGGGCTCAAACGGTGGTCAGCCATGTGGGAGTCCAGCGCTTTAACCGTCACACCACCTACCAGCCTTGACAACCTCTTTTTTTCTCATGAAAAGAGAAGGAAAAAGAATGGCGGAGTCATACAAGCAAATTACAGAAGAGATTGTATAGTCTTATTCCTTATTTTAGGAAGGAGCTATAAAAATGTTAAAATTCTTAAAGGTAGTAATTCCAGTTCTGGGACTGTATTTCTAAGGAGATAGTGTTACAAATACTTGTAGGACCAAAAGATCCATAATACCAAAAGTTAGAAACAATTTTTATGTCTAACTACAGGATGGTAGGTACATTGTCTTTATTCATTTGGTTACTAGTATCATTGAGTGATATTTACAGTGAATTCCTAAATGTGGGGGAAAGTTTAGAAGTTAACAAATTAAAGATAATAGCTAATATGATTTTTAAAAAAAGTTTATCCCATGAGAAAGGGAGAGACACACACCTGCCCTCACATGCACAAGTATCTCATCTCAGGGTTCTTCATGCTGAGATCATACTCCCAACCTCAGTCAGCTCTCAGTAGTATCATGGGTACTTGTATGTGTGCTGTTTGTGCACAAGGAGACCTTGCCGCACGAACCTGGGGCCATCCCATATGGCTTCAGCTTCCCAGAGCATTGCACTACTGCTGCACCCCTGTGGCTGGCTGGCAGATGTGAGCTTAACACAGGCTGCAGCTTTCTGTGTTGAATGCTCCCAAGTTGTACACTGTGCATTGTGGAGCACTCCCCTTACATGGACTTCTGTATGTCCTCTCGTTCTCTTTCTCTTTAAGAAGCTGTCCCTTAGGCCGCTGTGGTGTGGGGAAAAGCACCAGGTGTCATCTATGCTGTGACAGTGCCCCCAGGGCCTTAAAATTGAGCAGCCCTGCAGCCCTGTAATTGAGGGAAGCTCACTGCTCCTGGAAATCAGTTGCTGGAGCTTCCTATTCACAGAGATGTCCCTCTCCTGACTTCGTACCCTCATCCTTGCCAATTCCCCTCTCTTCCCCTCCCCAGATATTCTAAAGAGGACTAAAAAGGAATCACACTGAAATGGTATTAGTGATTCTTATTTGAGTGTTAGAATGGTAGAATTTTCTTCTGCCAACTTTTCTTTAGGGATTTGTATTAACATCTGACAATTAAAGTCTCTGGCTAGCTTTGTGATCTTGAGTAATATGCTATGTACCTATTATTTCTGGAGGCATTTTCAGTTCAGTGCATTTTTACTTTGGGGTATATGGTGTTTAAGGTTCTCGTGGGACTTAACATCCTTGTGCTTTAAGTTGCCTTGCCTTCATAGTCTTTTTCATAGCATTCGACCTTTTGAGTCCCAGACTTGGTGGCTTGCTTTCTCACTTTCCAGCTCACTCTCTTGTGTCTCTCACAGGTCAAATTAAAATCAATGAATGAATAAATAAAATTCACAAAAAAGAAATAGCTGACCATTGACTTGAATTGTGGGTTATCACTCTAGATTAAAGTTAAAAAAAAAAAAGACACAGGAGGAGAGGTAATGGCAGATGACTGATGAGGAGTGCTTTGGCTAACAGGGTAGGTGTTGGGAAACTGAGATGGCAGGGCAGGTGGGATTTAAGGTCCTTTCCTGTTAGAAGCGCATGCTGAGGAGACACATGGCATCCTCTGCAGAGGCCCACTTGGAAGATGCCGTAATTTGTTTGAAATTCTCCACTTCCTATTCTTCCATCTCAGTTTGAGAAATGCAGCTTGAAGTGAATTTTTCCTGTATTTGAGAGACTGCCATT
>NW_006160040.1:3441282-3455286 GCF_000334495.1 Tupaia belangeri chinensis | reverse complement strand
CTAGTGTTAACCTTTTGGCTCAGAGACATATGGTTCATAAAAATCCCTGTGTCCTACGGATTTGAAGAATGTTTACTTTTGAGCACTGACACTTGTATAGAAAATTGAACTTAACCAAAAAAAAGACAGCTGGTTTACCATTATCTCCCAAATTGATTTGCTGCCTTTCTCTCTTCCATACTCATTATTACTGACGTCCATGCAGCAGTTTTATTTGTAGCACTTTTTTCCCCCCATGATTTGATATTTCACTTGACTTTTTATTAGAGGCAATGTCTAATCAGTTGTTTCTAGCTACTCCTTTATTATTATTATTTTTTTTTTGGAGAGATTTTCGCTATAGGGCGCGTGCGCTTGCCAGACAGACAGAGAGGGACATAGAGACAGAGAGCGAGAAATCACTCCCCAGAGGGGATGGTCACACCGCAATCCCTTTTCCTCCATCATTCTCCTCTCGGGATCTTGGGCACGCATGCACATGCGCCCGGCGTGAGTTTTAAGCCACCGGGTCCGAGACGCGAACTACGGTCAACTACGTGGGAGTCCAGCGACATAGCCATTACACTAACTGCTGGTTCCCTAGCTACCCCTTCTTCTTAAATTCCTTAAGTAGATACTTTGTGTTACACTTTCTTCTTTGGAAATGTAGTCAGAATAGATGCAGTTAGATTAATGAGAACAGGGACACAATATATTTCTACTGCTTTTGAGAATTGTCCAGACCAAGCAGTTCCCAACCATTTGGGCACCAGAGACCAGTTTTGTGGAAGATAGTTTTTCCACTGAGGGTGTTGGGGATGTTTATGAGGGTAGGCAACCTAGATCCCTCACATGTGCAGTTCACAGTAGGGCTTGCACTGTTGTGATGAGAATCTGCTGCTGCTGCTGCTGCTGACAGGAGTTGGAGCTCAGGCTGCAATGTGAGTGAAGGGGAATGCCTGTAAATACAGATGAAGCTTTGCTTGCTTACCTGCTGCACACCTCCTGCTGTGCGGCTTAGTTCCTAATAGGCCATGGACCTGTACCATGGGAGGTTGGGTTCCCTGGTGTAGACAATCAAGTTATTCTTTTTTAAGGGGGAGTTAGTTATAATAAAAGAGATGTACAGGCTTATTACTCTAAACCTGGGTATGAATCTCATCTTTCGATTTCATAATAGTTATCTGCTGTTCATTAGGAATTAATTGTAATATTGGGCATCTCTCTGAGTCCATTTTCTTTTTCTCTCTCTTTCTTTCTTCTGTTGAGATATAAAATACATACAAGTGTTTTTCAAATAGTTCATGGAAAATATGTATTATTTTTAAAAGTTATGTATGGGGACCAGCAGATGGTGTGGCAGTTACATCGCTGGACTTCCATATGGCTGATCGTGGTTCAAGTCCCAGACCCAGTGGCTTGAAAATCATGCCAGGTGTGTGTGCATGTGTGTCCAAGATCCTGGGAGGAGAATGGAGGAGAAGGGATTGTGGGGTGGCCATCTCCACTGGAGGGGGGATTTCTCATTGTCTCTGTCTCTCTCTGGCAAGTATATGTTCCCTAAGTTTCTTTAAAAATAACAACAACAAAAACTATAGATTTCTAATCTTTTTCTGCACAAGATAAACTCATGCATTAAATTACGACTTCCCCATGAACTTTTTGAAGCCTCTCCATACATATGTACATACCTACTTCTGTGGTGGTGAAGAGGACTAAATGATTCATACACGTAACTCATATATCGAGTACCTACTGTTCTCTAGGCATTGTGTTAGGTGGTGGAATCAGGGTGAATAATCTAGACAAGATCCTTGTTCTCTTGTAGTTTATAATCTGAAGGGTTGGGGGTCAGTCGGTGTACTACGTATACACTGTAAAGAAAAGCCACATGACGATGCATGCTATGTAGAGAAGTATTGTGTTCACAGGTCTTCCTGAAAAAGGTGACTTCAGACTGAGAGCTGAATGATAAAAGAGAGCCAGTCATTTATTTATTCTTAAATTTATTTATTTATTTTTTTTTAGAGAGTTTTTTGCTATAGGCTGTGCGCACTTGCTGGAGAGACAGAGAGACAGAGACAGAAAGTGAGAAATAACCCCTAGGGCATGGCTACACTATAGTCCCTTCTCCATTCTCCTCTTGGGATTTTGGACACGCACACACACATGCCTGGCGTGAGTTTTAAACAACTGGGTCCAGGGCTGGAACTGTGGTCAACTATGTGAGGGCCCAGAGAGGTAAACATTATGCCATCCAGCCA
Organism: Tupaia belangeri chinensis; assembly: GCF_000334495.1. Lineage (NCBI taxonomy): Eukaryota > Metazoa > Chordata > Mammalia > Scandentia > Tupaiidae > Tupaia > Tupaia belangeri. The sequence goes on along the minus strand of NW_006160040.1, from coordinate 3,453,043 downwards.
TTTAGAGTTCTGAATTGTGTAGGTGTATTTGTTGGGACTTCCTAGGGAGACACATCCTTTTCAGGATAGTTATAGATATATCAGAGGAGATTTGCTGGGGAAATTGGCTCACTTGATTATGGCAGCCGAGATGTCCTGTAACAGGCCACCTGCAAACTGGAGACCCTGGGAGGCTGGCTGATCTGAAGGTCTCAAAGGCAGGGAAGTTAGTGAGCCAGTGGTAGGCTGAAAGCCTGAGAATAGATGTGTGTGTGTGTGTGTGTGTGGGTGGGTGTGGAGAGAGAGTGAGTCTCGGAGTCCAAATGCAGGTGAGCTTTGAGTTCTGATGTCTAAGGCAACAGAGCTTCATCTTATTTTCTCAAAAGAGACCCCGCCCACCTGCCTTTTGCGGTCTGGGGCTCCTTGATTGTACTGTGCCTGCTCACACTGAGCAGATCTGTTTAGTCTGTTCAGGCTCCTGTTAAATTAATCTCCTCTGGAAACACCCACAGGCATACCCCGAAAAATGCTTTATCAGGTTTCTGGTTGTTCCTCAGCCAGTCAAGTTGACACCCTAGACTTAACCATTACAATGGGAAAAGTCTATTTCATGCTGGGAATAGTTTTGTATGGAAGCCTTTAAGGCAAGGAGTAGTTTGGCATGTGTTTCAGGAACAAAAAAGACCAAAGTGACAGGGGTGTGGCAAGTGAAAAGAGCAGTCTGGGGTAAAGTCAGAGAGGGCACTGCCTGTGAGCCAGGCCAAGAAGCTTCAGATTTCATTGTAGGTGCAATGGGAAACTATTTAGTGTTTATGTTTTCCCCTTTAACTAAGAGAGAGAGAGAGAGAGAGAGAGAGAGAGAGAGAGATAGAGAGAGAGAGAAACACTCCCCAACTCTAGCTCCAGTGGAGCTTGGTCATGCTGCAGTCCTTTTTCTTCCATTTCTTCGTCCCTCCAAGGTCCTGGGCATGCAGGCACACTCTCCCAGTGTATTTTTCAAGCCATGTGACCAGGATTTAAACATTGGTCGGCCATGTGGGATCCGGCTCATGATGCACTGTGCTTTAATCACTGTACCAACAGGCCTACCATACTAATGATTTTAAACAGGGAGTGACAAGGTCTGATGTATTGTTCTTCCATTTCTTAATAAGTTAAAAAAGTGTTTTGGTCAGCTTTAACATACTGGCTCTGTCCTTTTAAGGATAAAGTTGTACCTTTTAAAAATACTTAATTTGTAAATTTAGTTGAATATTTGAAAATCATGTATTGTTAAGTGCATTGCTTTAAAACTACAGGTTTATCTCCATACGTTGTAGGAAACAGTTATTTTCAAGTTCCTCATGTATTCATGCTCCGTGTCTTTGGGTACTGAATATGAAACCATCGCTGAAAAGTTTCTTTCAAGCCACAGGTGTCACAATATGTAACATAAGTCATTTCCATCATCCTGCAGCTGAATGAGGGGATCTTCAAGAAATTCATGGAAAATGTGTGTTATGGAAAACTATGCATGGATTTCAGACATTTTTTGGCACCAAAATAAACTTGTATTTATTAATTCCATTTTTCTGTGAGGTTGTTTTGAAGTCCTCAAGTTTATTTCTGCTCTCCATCCTTTAACTGCTTACTATATTTTTCAAGTGGCTCTTACAAAGGTTGCTTACAATAGCAACATTTCTAATTCTAAGATATGACCCCAGGGGTAATTATGTAATATGTGTTGATTATTTTATTTTTGCTTTCAGATGTAAGCATACCAAAACAGCATTAATTGGTATTATTTGGGATTTCTTCTCCAAGCTTTTCTTTGTTTGGCTTTTTTAGGCTTTTACAGTAAACAAATAATGAAGCTCCTAGCCCCTCCTCTCTCTTATTCCTTCTCTCCTGCCAAGTACTTAAGTAGTCACGTATACACTGTTTCTCCTTTTTTTGAAAGATAGATCTTTCATTGGAAGAGATAATTGTTGCCACTTTACTTCTGTCTTTTCTATCATCATTCTGTGTCCCTGATCTGCAAGTTGTATCCTCAAAGTTGCTTGCAGTAAACTCTGTATGTTTACTGCATGTGTATGTTTAAGTGATTTTGTGCCCCCCCCCCGCAAGGGGGGATATTGGCAGTGTCCAAAGATGTATTTTTAGTTGATTGTTGCTTGCTTGCTTGCTTGCTTTATTATTTATTTATTTACTTATTTTGTATTGTCACCACTGGAGAGGTGCTTTTAGCATCTAGTGGGCGAGACCATGATGCCACTGAGAACCCCATGAATGTGCAGGACAGTCCTCACACACAGTCATATATTAGATGTCTGCAGTGCTGAGCCGGAAAAGCCCCGCTCTACAGTAGCAAAAAAGGGAAAGCGTGGTCAGGTAGGGGAGCATGTGGTGAATTGCACGCTGCTCTCAGTCAGAATCAGCGCCAGGGAGACTACAGAGCTCTTCATCTACTTGGACTCCACTGCCCAGGGTGCCTGAGGGTTGTCAGTTTTGATAATGGTTTGGTGGTTCTGCTCTGATCTAGTTCTTTGTTTTTGTAGTTCAAGAACATTTTCTGTTGCCTTCCAGATCCCTTCTCCATTGCCAGAGTATGCGTAAGGAAAAAGAGGCGGATGAAGCCCCATAGTTGCCCTTCCAATTTAGATCATCTGTGACCATGCGTACTGGGTGGGGTGACAGTGAGGAATGTTTAGTCTGTCACTCAAATCCAAATGGTTCTGAACTGACCTTGGAAATGACATGTCACGGCTAACTATTCAGAATCAAATTGAAAGTATAACAGAACCCTTTGTTTCTTAGTTTGTTTTTTGTTTTTTTTTTTTTTTTGAGAGGTTTTTCTTTTTGCTATAGGGTGCGTGCACTTGCCAGACAGACAGAGAGAGACAGAAAGTGAGAAATGACCCCCCAGGGGGGGTGGCCATGCCACAATCCCTTCTCCTCTGTTCTGCTCTCAGGATCTTGGGCACGCATGTACACACGCCTGGCATGAGTTTTAAGCCGCCGGGTCTGGGACGCGAACTGCGATGGACTATGTGGGAGTCCAATGACATAGCCATTACGCTAACTGCTGGTGCCTCTTAGTCTGTTTTGTGATAAGGATGACTGAGTGAGTTATATTTCTTGTGGTCTAGAGTAGTGAGTCTCAGTTTTTTACTTCCAAATTGTTCATATCATGCTTTTCCTACTTTGAAACATTCTAGAAAACCACTATTAGAGTAATTCTTATTTTTCCGTACATATTTTTTAATTAATAAAATCTCATGCTTTTCCCAAACAATGAATGAGAACATATTATCACAGTTAGCTGACATATTTCTGACATATTTCATTGGGTAGCTAGAAAACTGTTGTATGAATGTCTTTTAGACTTTTTGGAATATTGAATGTAATCTTTTGATTCTTGTTACTATTTTTTCTGGATCTCAGAGAGATTTAGGAATAGTTTTAAGAATCACTGAATTTCACAAAGAGTGGAAGTGATACAATCTTTTTCTTTTAAATAGCTTATAATGAAATAAATTATGTTATCTCTGTCATTTGGCTTTATTAATTTTAATCTATACTACATGATATGTTCTCAAGTTTATTTCTCAGTGGTTTTATGATTCTCAAAATATCAAAATATATACTGATATGTTTATTTTAACTGAAGAATATAATCACATTTTTTTGAAGGTTTGATTTAGCTGATTGGGTTAATAATGAGGACTACCTTTGCTAATTTTATTACCTTACCAACCATGTGTATTCTATAAGTGGAATGAGGTGATATGCAACTTTGTGTTTTTGACAAAATATACTTTAAGTAGAAGATAAAACTATTTTACCAGACCTTCTATGCTGTATCGGCAGAAGTATACTTTTTAGTTTCAAAAATAAGTTTTAGTAGTTTGAGCTTTGACCCTTTTTGGACGATTGAGGGTATAGATATTTATGTGACATGTAAGTGAAAGTACATATTGCTATTGGGTACATGCGCTTGCTGGAGGGACAGAGACAGGAAGAAAAAGAAGTGAGAAGTCCTTCCCACCCCTGTGGGGAGATAGCCACATTGCAGTCCCTTCTCCATTGCTGTCTCTGGAACATGGGTGCGTGTGACTGATCGAGAACTGTCCAGTTGACCACATGGGATCCTTCTACCCCAACCACCATGGCACCTGGGTGGCCCCAGGGCAGGATATTTTACTATTTATTGTAATAATTTATCAGTCTGTAATACTTATATTGCCTTGATAAGACAAAAAAATGGAATGTCAGGAAATTTAACATGTAAAATTTTATGGTAGACTTGATCATAACCAAAGTGTGGAGAAGTAATATGAACATGTAAAACTTTATGGATGTTAAACTTGAGTATGATAGACTTAATGATGTTCTTTGGTAGTATTTGCTGAAGCATTTATGGTGAAGTGTATTAATGTCTGCAATTTAAAAATATTAATAGTTCAGATAAAGAGAAGAGAGAGTGTAAAAGAAGAAACAAAATGTTAACAATTGATGACTTTAAGTAAAGGGTATTGTCACTCATTGTAACATTCTTTCAGCTTTTCTGATTGCTCGAACATTTTCAAAACAAAAAATTGGGAAAAACTTGATAGTCACAGGGAATTAAAAAATAATTTTAGGAGTATTTTTCAGTATTATGAGAAATTACTTACCAGGATAAAAATATATCACATCAGGAAAATTATGTGGGGGAAGTAGAATGAAGGAGTTGTTCATGAATTGTCATAAATGGATGTTGGCAGGTAGGAAATTGCTGTAGTTTTTAGATTTTGTTAGATGTATGTAAAAGTAATGGAATTACAGTATTTTGTTTTAAGATGTCGGGACCAGCAGTCGGCTTAATGGCTATATTGTGGGACTCTCATGTAGTCGACTGTGGTTCGACCTGGTGGTTTAAACTCATGCCAGGCGCATGTGTGTGCGTGCCCAGGATCCCAAGAGGAGAATGGAGGAGAAGAGATTGCGATATGGCCATTCCCCCTGGGGGGGTGATTTTTTGCTTTCTGTCTCTCTGTCTCTCTCTGTCTTTCTGATGAGTGCATGCGCCCTATGGCAAAAACTCTCAGAAAAAAAATGTCAGCTTTATGTTTGAAATGATACTATACAACTCTTCAAATTTATGGTGAAAAATTTTAGGTATCAAATGAGAAATCTACAAGAGGTTACAAGATTTTTCTTTTGTAGTTAAGCAGCACCAGGTTTGAATACTTCAAATCTGGCTGACATTCTTTCAACTCTTTGGGTTCAATGAACATGGTGCTAACAGTTCATTCAGTAATACTAGCGACTAGCAGATCCTCCTAGCATGGGCTGATGGGACTTTTTTTTTTTTTTTTTAAAGACTTTTTTGTGATAGGGTGCATACATGCATGGAGAGAGACAAAAACAGAGAGAGGGAAAGTGAGGGATGGCCATGCTGCAGTCTTATCCCCTCTATTCTTCTCTTGGGATTTGGGCTCACATGCATCAGAGTGATTTTCAAGCCTCTCGGTCTGGAACTCGACCCGCGGCCAGCCATGTGGGAGTCTGACACTTTAACTGCTGTGACACTGCTGGTCTCCTGATGTGACTGTTTTAACAGAGGACTGTGCAGCTAATGAAGTACAGCCCTTATAACTCCTCCCCAACTCTGGACAGTCTTCACTGCTTTGGGATGAGCCTCACTGCTTCACTAAGCAAAGTTCAGCTGCTGATAATGATGTGTTTGCCTATATATATATATATATATTTTTAAATACATAATTGTTTTATGACCTTGGAATTTCTCCACCTTCCCCTTTTAAAAAATCTTTTTGTTTGTTGGTTTGTTTGCCAGAGGGTTGTGCACTGGCCGTAGAGAGACAGACAAGAAGGGAGAGTGAGAAAGCACTCTTCCCGTGGTCATGTCACAATCCCTTTTCCTCCACTTCTCCCTCTTCTCAGGACTTGGGCCATGTGTGCACATACCATGGTACTGGGACTTGAGCAGTGCCGTGGAGCATGTGGGACTGAGCTGTCTTAACCACCGCACCACTGGCTGGCCTGGAATTTCCCTTTTCTGTAAGTGTGGATAATTTCTTTAAAAACTGTATCATAGGTTAGTGATATTCCTAAGATCATTTTTAGTAGCCAAGAAACCTGCAATTCTATAAGCTAGATGTATAAATAAATGTCTTATTCTTCATATTATCTTATTAAAAAACTGTAAAGACTTTTGATGGTTACTTTAACTTGAGGTCTTTTATACAGACATCTGGAATGTGTACCGGAGATATTTTAGTTGTGCTGGAAATCTTTTCTTTTCTTTTTTTTTTTTTTTAAGTTTATTTAAATCTTACATGAGAGAGACAGTGAGAGAGAGACTCAACACATAGTCACCCCATCAGGGTCTCCACACTGTAGTCTACAGCATGTCTCAGCCGGCTGTGCCCCATGTGTTCATTTATGGCGGTTGTGGGACATGAACCTAGGACCTTTCCCATGTGGCCCAACTGTATCACCACCGTGACACCAGCCGCCCCTGTATCGGATATCTGAATGGTACTGTTAGTATGTCAGCTGTACCCTGTAGCACTTACTGATAGACTTCACTGTTCTCCTGAAGAGTTAAGATTTCGTTTTTGGTTGGAAGTGTGGCATGCAAGGTGCATGTGCACATTGTGCACAGCAATGGGGGCTGGAAACCATGTGTGCTTTTTTTTGGCCAGGAACATTAGAACATTATTCCTTTGAATAGATCAAACTGTCTGGTTTTATAAAAAGACTTCAACATTGTTCTTATGAAATCTCACCAAATGTTTTCTTGACTTTATACTTGAAATGGGAGACTGTAGAGGCTTAATATAATGAGATACAGATTAAAAAATAACGGTGTTTTCAAAACCGTTCATAATTTAATCATGAAAATCATGAAATTAAAACACTACCATCTTATTGTCATTGTGCACGTATCTCAGTGAGGTCCTTTGTGGCAAAAGATCCAGTTCAGAATTAGATATTCTACTGAGTTGACATGTTTCTTCAGTCTCCTTCAGTCTGGGGTAGTTTTTCTTCTTACTTTAAAGATTACAGGCCCATTATTTAGTAAAATAAATTTGGTTTTGGGTTGTCTGGTGTTTTTTCATGAGTAGATTCAGGTTCTTTTTCTTAGGCAGTAATTTCATAAGCATAGATTCTGTTTTCTCATTGCAGTCCTTCAGGTGGTATACAATTTGTTTATCCTTTTACATGTCCATTTATCACATGATTAAGGTGGAGTCTTGTGAGGTTTTCTGTATTAGTTTCTTAGTACTGCTGTAGCAAATTACCATGAACGTGGTGACTTTAAATCAGCACAAACTGGAGCTGGACACCTATCCTGGGGTAAAACTCAGTGCTCTGTGAACCTGATGCACATGAGAAGGTTCCGGGTTCACATCTGGAGACCTCCCTGAGTACTCCAGGTACATACATGCCCATAAAGTGGGGTTAGGAGTGGGTTACTGAGTCAAGACCTTGCTGTGGGGTTTCTCTCTTCACCTGCTTGTAGAAGAACTAAATAAACATACTTTTAAAAAAAGAGCATAAATTTATTCTTTTGTAATTCTGGAGGCCAGAAGTCCAAAATCTCTTTTGTTAGGGTAAAATGTTGGTGTTGGCAGGGTTGGTTCTTTCTGGAAGTTCTAGGATAGAATTGTTTCTTTGCCTTTCCCAGCTTCTAGAAGCAGCCTGTATTTCTTAGCTTGTGGCCTCTGCTTCATCTTTAAGAAAGAGTATCACTCCAGCCTCTGCTTCTGTTGTTACCTCATCTTGTCATGGACTTTTCCACTTTCTTCTTGTAGGTACCCCTGTCCTACTAGGGTCATCTCTTCACCTCAAGAGTCTTAATTTAGTCTGTAAAGTCCCCCTTTCCATTTAAGATAAACTATTAACTGGTTCCTGGTACTAGGATGTAGGTATCTTAGGGGTAGAGTGGAGGAGTCAGTTATTCAGCCTACCACACCTGCCTCACTGTAAAGTCATTTTGTTCCATTTGTAATTAATATTTTATGGGGAGATACTTGGATTTTTGATTCCTGTTAGTAAGAATAACATTTGGAAGTCAGTATCTGAGTGTTACTGGGATTTTGCTATTTTTTTTTAGAGAGGTTTTCGTTATAGGACATGTGCGCTCTCCAGACAGACAGAGAGAGACATAGAGACAGAAAGTGAGAAATCACCCCCCAGGGGGGATGGTCATGCCGCAATCCCTTCTCCTCCATTCTCCTCTCGGGATCTTGGGCATGCACGCACACGCGCCTGGCGTGAGTTTTAAGCCACTGGGTCCGGGATGTGAACCGCGGTCGACTATGTGGGAGTCCAGCGACATAGCCATTACGCTAACTGCTGGTTCCCCTGGGATTTTGCTATTAGACTCACTTAATGGAGCTAGGAAATATGTACAGGGTTTTTGCCAAATATTCATGGAAATTGTGTATTATTAAAAAGCTACATGGGACCAGCAGATGGTGTAATGGTTTGTTGCTGGACTCCTACATGGCTAGTCATGGTTTGAGGCGTGGACCTGGCAGCTTAAAACTCAATGCTGGGCATTCGTGCATGCGTGCCCAAGATCCCGAGAGGAGAACAGAGGAGAAGGGATTGCGACGTGGCCATCCACCCTAGGGGGTGATTTCTCACTTTCTATCTCTCTGTCTCTCTTCCTATAGCAAAAATCTCTCTCTTGCAAAAAGAAAAGAAAAGAAAAAAAGACATGAAATTTTAACATTTTTAGCACCAAAATAATCTTAAGCTTTAATTTTATTTTTTCCACAAACTTTTTGAAGTTATCTTACGTATACATACCTAAGAGGTGCATCTATATTTCTATGTTTAAAGACATTTATTCATACTGATACCTTCCTTTTAATATAAGAGGTTTTTACCTTTGGGTACGTGTGCTCTAAGGCAAACATAGTGAGAGGGAAAGTGAGAAATCACCTCCTGGGGGAATGGCCACGCATCAATCTCTTCTCCTCCATTCTCCTCCCTGACCTTGGGCATGCACACACACATGCCTGGTGCAAGTTTAAAGCCACCGAGTCTGGTACTTGAATTGCAGTCAGCCATTGGGAGTCCAGCAATATAACCACTTCGCCATCTGCTTGTCCCCGTACCTACCTTCAATTCCTCTTCAGCATTACAGTGTTCATTCTTGCTTTCTTTGTTTTTTTTTTTTTTTTTTCATATTTATCGCTCCCTTCTCTGACATTGAAAAATTGACTCCAGATGTCCTTAATATAGTAGTTTATTTGGTCAGCCCTCTGCATGTTACCAGTCTCCTTGTCTGTCGGCGTTCCCTGTCCTAGTTAATCCCTCTTCACCATGGCTGGTTTTTTTTTCTTTCATTTTTATTTTTATTTATTTATTTATTTTGTTGAGAGATTTTCACTGTAGGGCGCGTGTGCTTGCCAGACAGACAGAGAGAGACATAGAGACAGAAAGCGAGAAATCACCCCCCAGGGGGGATGGTCACGCCGCAATCCCTTCTCCTCCATTCTCCTCTCGGGATCTTGGGCACGCACGCACACATGCCCGGCGTGAGTTTTAAGCCACCGGGTCCGGAACACGAACCGCGGTCGACTACGTGGGAGTCCAGCGACATAGCCATTACGCTAACTGTTGGTTCCCACCATGGCTGGTTTTTTACCTCCTACCTTAACTATTCTGTGTGGATGGATGCATGCCTTAGAGCATGTAGGTAATGGGATAGTTGGATTTCTTATATGGCAGCTTTGGAGCATCTGTTATATCGGGTTGTAGGAAAAGTCATGACATATTTTTCTATGTTTTTCGTTATCTTACGACGACCCAGTATATATACAGTTCTTACTTATCTAACATCTCATTTAAAGACTATGGTTTTGTAGATTTAAAAGAAATATAAAGAAAATGTTTATATTTAGAATTAGCCGGTTGTATTCAGTTTGGAGGATTTCAGTTTGTTGACAGCATTCAAAATATCACTGGCTTCTTCTTCTTTTTAAAGAATTAGTTTATTTAACTTTATTTATTTATTTGTTTTAATTTGACCAGAGAGGGACAGAGTGAGAGAGAGAGAGAGAGAGAGAAAGAGAAAGAGAAAGAGAAAGAGGGAAAGACGCCTGCCCTGTCCGGGACCGAACTATGGTTTACCATGTGGTAGTCCAGCATCCTTAACCACCACGCCACCTGTCAGCCACCAGAATATCACTGGCTTCTGACTGTAATGTTTTCTTTATCAGGCTTGATTAGTGTTTTGGCCTTCGCCCATAACCATGTCTTAGAGCGTCCTTACAACCTGTTTGATCTGGTGCTTGTTGTTCGTGACATTCACGGTGAACACACGTGTTGTTGTTGACGTCTTCATGGCTGACTCAGTGGTTGGGGAGACTTGATAAGGGTATAACGATCAAGCTTGTTTCTGTGCAGGCACTTCCGAGGATATTTGAGCTGCCTTTGGAGCCGTAGTGGTGTGGGGCCACTGGAAGGCGAGTGACATGTAAATCTGCTGTGTGTTTGTAGTTACAGACCTGGTTGGGCACTGTCTGCTTGGCCTGTAGTCTTGAATTTGGCTTTGGGATGTTTAGGGACTTCTTTATTTTTGGCAACATCTGCTTGAAAAGATAGGCTTCTATTTTTATTTATTTATTTTTTTATTGCCAGAGGGTGTGTGTACTCACCAGAGAGAGACAGGGAAAGGGAAGAAGCACCTCCTAATGGGGTATGGTCATGCCGCAGTCCCATCTCCATTTCTTGATCCTGTTGGGATTTTGGGTACAGAAGCACACGTGCCCAGCATGTTTTTCAAGGTGTCGGAGCCAGGATTTGAGCCATGGTTGGCCATGTGGGCCAACCTTAACTACTAGGCTACAGGGCTAGCCCAAATTTTTACTTTAAAACATCCTTAAAATTTTATTTCAACTTGGGAGAGTTATTCATAAGCAATTATGGTGAGTTTAGTAAGACAACACATTATAGCTTGGCTTTGGTTTAGTTCCTTTAAAGTTGAACTGCAAATTTTTCCTGGGTACTCCTAACTTTTTCCATAAGTCTTTTATTTTTCATTTAAAAATTATTTTATTTAACTTTATTTTAATTTTGACCAGGGCAGTGGTGGGGGAGTAAGAAAGCAAACCGTCAGGTCCGGGACTTGAACTGTGGTCGGCCATGTGTGAGTCCAGCGCCCTTAACCACCATGCTACCTGTTGACCCAAATCCATAAGTCTTATAGAAACCCATCTTTTTTTTTTTTTTTTTGGAGAGATTTTCACTGTAGGGCGCGTGCGCTCGCCAGACAGACAGAGAGAGACATAGAGACAGAAAGCGAGAAATCACCCCCCAGGGGGGATGGTCATGCCGCAATCCCTTCTCCTCCATTCTCCTCTCGGGATCTTGGGCACGCACGCACACGCGCCTAAGCCACTGGGTCCGGGACACGAACCGCGGTCGACTACGTGGGAATCCAGCGACATAGCCATTACGCTAACTGCTGGTTCCCTAGAAACCCATCTTAAGTTGTTATAGGATTGGACTACGTTTCCCATTTAACATAAAATTAGGATTTGTGATAATTTTGCTTTCCACCTTTGTTTTGGCTTTATCTTAAAACTTCCACATATTGGGAACCAGCAGTTAGCGTACTGGCTATGTCACTGGACTCCCACGTAGTTGACCGCGGTTCGCGTACCAGACCCGGTGGCTTAAAACTCACGCCGGGCGCGTGTGCGTGCGTGCGTCTCCTCTCAGGAGAGGAGAATGGAGGAGAAGGGATTGCGGCGTGACCATCCCCTCTGGGGGGGTG
>NW_006160040.1:3433883-3441205 GCF_000334495.1 Tupaia belangeri chinensis | reverse complement strand
AAAAAAAAAAAGTAAAAACTTCCACATATTTTAGTTTTATATCTTAAATAATTACAATCTAAATTTTATTTATTTAGAAGATATTTTGATAGGAAATTATTTTCATGTTTGAAGAAAATAATTTCTTCTTAGTTTCTTTAATAAACCATTTTAACAATTTTATATTTTTTGTTTCTTTCATAACAGAAAGGAAAGGGAGAGAGAATTTCTCAGAAGTTATTGATTACCTGTGGCTAAATATTTTGGGTTCAAATCAGTTGTTTTTTTTTAAGAATTATTTTTATTTAACTTTATTTATTTATTTATGTACTTATTTTTAATTTGGTCAGAGAGAGACAGAGTGAGAGAGAGAAGGAAAGTGAGAAAGCAAGCCACCAGGTCTGGGGCTTGAACTGTGGTTGGCCATTGTGTGAGTCCAGTGCTATTAACCACCACGCCTCCTGCTGGCCCTGCAAATCAGTTTTTATATTCTCTTTTCTTTTCTCTTCTTTTCTTTTCTTAATTGCTAGAGGACACAGGCATTTGCTAGAGAGACACGGAAGGGGTGCAGAGGGAGAACACATCCCGCAGTAGGGCATGACCATGCTGTAATTCCTTCTCCATTTCTCCATTCTCTCACTTTTTAGGCACTCTTGCACACATGCCCAGCATGTCCTTCAGGCTGCTGGGGCTAGCATTTGAATAGCAGTTGGTCGTATAGGGTCTGACTCCTTAACTATTAGGCTATAGAGCTGTCCAGATTTTTATGTTTTCAACGAGAGTTGTTTTACATCTCAAATAAAAAATGTTTGCCAATAGTTAGTTTTCCAGATAGGGCATTTGTTTTAAATGGCTAGAAATGTAGTCTATTTACATTTTTTAAAAGATTTTTTTGAGACCGAACTGTGGTGGTGCAACAATGGTGTGCTTCTCTGCAATGCTAGAGCCACGTGGAAGATTAGGGTTGGGTTCTGAGTTGACCTGTATGCACATGCTTAGATCCTGACTGGCAGGCAAGACTGTGAGAGGGGGATTGTGGCATATGACAGTATTGAGGGTACTTGTGTGTCTCTTTTTTCCTCTCCCTGTCTCTGTCTTTCCCTCATGAAACTAAGAAATCAATAAACTTTATAAAAAGGTTGATTAGGCAGTACTTTTTTCTTCAAATAAAATACTAGCCTGCTAATGAAGGTTACTATGGTGCTAACTCTGACTTTGCCTTCATTGAAGAATGGTTTAACTCATGTTATTTGTTTTTTTTCTTGACAGAGCAAATTCGATTAAAGAATATCAGAAAAGTATATGGAAGATGCATGTGGTATCGTTTACGGTTATTAAAACCCCAACCAAATATTATTCCTACAGTAAAGTAAGTAATGGATTTCAATTAAAGAACAAACTTAGTGCTTAGCCTTTGCTAGATATGCAAAATATGGGTATCATGATGAATATGACGTTGTGTCTATAACAGAGTTGTAGTCTATAGTCGAGACAGATGTGATTAGCAGACTTTTTTAATTGCCAGAGGGCTTGTGCGCTTGCCAGAGATAGAGAGAGAAAGAGAGAGGGAGAAAGCAGCCCCCACTAGAGCTTGGTCGCACCGTAATCCCTTTTCCTTTTCTCCATGCATACATCCTGGTGTTTTTCATGCTGCCAGGGCTGGGTTTTTAGTATATGTGCTGCCAAAGTGAGCACCCAGGACTGGGTTTTGAACCATGACCAGCTATGTGGGATCCTGCTTCCTTAATCCCTATGATACAAACCTGGCCCCAAAACTGTCTTAACAGTGATTTGGAAATTCAAAGGAGAGAAGATGAATTTCTGACAGGATGGAGGAGGAGAGAAGTAAAATCTTGATGACCTTGTACATCTTGTGATTTTAGTTTTATCTTAAAGAATTTTATCTTTAAAAGATACCAAAAGCAGGGAGATGACATGATCAAGTTTGCATTTCATGGTGCTTAGTTTATTGAGCACGTACTGTATGCCACATGTTATGCCAGGGCTTTATATTTTATTTCGTTAATTCTGTATTAGCTTCCAGGTAGATGAGAAAACTGAAGCTGAGGACGATGAGGTACGTTGACCAAGGTCCTGCTGAGAAGCGACCCAGCAGGGACCCAGTCAGTCACCCTTTGTTTTGGCAAGCCCATGTGTGTAAACAGACCATTAGAGTGAGTAGGCCTGTTTGATTCCTTAGGCTATACGGCCTGCTAATTAAGAGTCTAGGCTTTGGCCCTTCCCTGCAGTCATCATTTTAGAGGTAACATATGAAGCTATGACAGAAAGTGATAGAGTTGCCACTGTTAGAGGACTACACCTTGAAGTCCCCTTGAAACTTCAGCCAGTTTAAGTAGTTTTTCTTTGTAAGTTTGACTTTGCCTAGTTTAGTTCCTTTGTAGGGGAAGGGAAATCTTCACTTTGATGTTGAATTTTTTTGTTGTTTTTGTTTTTTTCAGGTTTTTGCCATAGGGTGCATGTGCTCTCAGGAGAGAGGCGGTGAGAGGGAAAGTGAGAAATCACTCCCCACGGGGGATGACCATGCTGCAGGCCTTTCTCCATTCTCCTCCTGGGATTTTGGGCATGTACACACACGTACCAAGCATGATTTTCAAGGACTCAAACTGTGGTGTTCCTGTGGGGGTCTAGTACCTTAACTAGTATGCCACCTGCTGGCCCCTAGTGTTGAGTTCTTTAACGATTTGAAACTAAATCTGGTTCACTGTTGGTCTTTTTTATTTCTTCAGATTTGCTGTAGGGTGTGTGTGCTTGGCAGAGAGAAAAAAAGAGAGAGAAAGCAACCTCTAGGCTGGATCGCCACCCCGCAAACCCTTTTCCTCTACCCTCCTATTAGGAGTCTGGGCACACACACACACACTTGCCTGGAGTGTTTCTCCAGCCGTCAGGTCCAGGGCTTGAACTGCGCAGTGGGTCATATGAGATCCAGACACCTTAACCACCATACCCCTGGCTGACCCCTGCTGTTGATTTTACGTTTGTTTGTTTATTTTAAAAGTTACTCATTGTTTATTTGACACTCAATTTACCTGGATATTTGAGTTTTTCAAGCCACTGGGGCTGGGATTCAAACCACAGTTGACTATATGGAACTCAGGGCTGTCCTCGTTTTCTGTTTAATTTTTGTTATTATTTTTTAAAGGGTCTCCCTGTGTTGTGGTCCTCTTGCCTGAGCTTCCCAGCCAGGGCTACAGGCATGTATCGCCATGTCTGACTCTTAGACGGAGTCTTCCTATGTTGTCTAGGCCATCATTGAACTTGCAATGCTCCTGCCTCAGCCTCCCCGACCCACAGGATTACAGACATGCAATACTGCACCTGGCATTTAAGTTGGACCAGGAATTGAACCTGGGCCTCTCATGTGGTCCTGACCTGTAGAACAGTGTCTTAGCAGCGTTTGTGGTAGGCAGTTAGTCAGTCATGAGCGGGCAGCCCTAAGAGAAAAGTGAAAGGCTCATCTAGCTCTGGGCACCAGGAGGGCGAAGCAGTTTGCCATCTTCCTTCCTTGAGGCCTGAGGGAAGTACACAGGGATGATTTGTAGATTTTTCTCTTATCAAAAAGACCTAAGCAAGCGTTTTTGGTCAATGCCCCAATTCCTATTAGGGCAATAGACTAATGTAAGTTTGACTTTGCCTAGTTTAGTTCCTTTGTAGGGGAAGGGAAATCTTCACTTTGATGTTGAATTTTTTTGTTGTTTTTGTTTTTTTCAGGTTTTTGCCATAGGGTGCATGTGCTCTCAGGAGAGAGGCGGTGAGAGGGAAAGTGAGAAATCACTCCCCACGGGGGATGACCATGCTGCAGTCCTTTCTCCATTCTCCTCCTGGGATTTTGGGCATGTATACACACGTACCAAGCATGATTTTCAAGGACTCAAACTGTGGTGTTCCTGTGGGGGTCTAGTACCTTAACTAGTATGCCACCTGCTGGCCCCTAGTGTTGAGTTCTTTAACGATTTGAAACTAAATCTGGTTCACTGTTGGTCTTTTTTATTTCTTCAGATTTGCTGTAGGGTGTGTGTGCTTGGCAGAGAGAAAAAAAGAGAGAGAAAGCAACCTCTAGGCTGGATCGCCACCCCGCAAACCCTTTTCCTCTACCCTCCTATTAGGAGTCTGGGCACACACACACACACTTGCCTGGAGTGTTTCTCCAGCCGTCAGGTCCAGGGCTTGAACTGCGCAGTGGGTCATATGAGATCCAGACACCTTAACCACCATACCCCTGGCTGACCCCTGCTGTTGATTTTACGTTTGTTTGTTTATTTTAAAAGTTACTCATTGTTTATTTGACACTCAATTTACCTGGATATTTGAGTTTTTCAAGCCACTGGGGCTGGGATTCAAACCACAGTTGACTATATGGAACTCAGGGCTGTCCTCGTTTTCTGTTTAATTTTTGTTATTATTTTTTAAAGGGTCTCCCTGTGTTGTGGTCCTCTTGCCTGAGCTTCCCAGCCAGGGCTACAGGCATGTATCGCCATGTCTGACTCTTAGACGGAGTCTTCCTATGTTGTCTAGGCCATCATTGAACTTGCAATGCTCCTGCCTCAGCCTCCCCGACCCACAGGATTACAGACATGCAATACTGCACCTGGCATTTAAGTTGGACCAGGAATTGAACCTGGGCCTCTCATGTGGTCCTGACCTGTAGAACAGTGTCTTAGCAGCGTTTGTGGTAGGCAGTTAGTCAGTCATGAGCGGGCAGCCCTAAGAGAAAAGTGAAAGGCTCATCTAGCTCTGGGCACCAGGAGGGCGAAGCAGTTTGCCATCTTCCTTCCTTGAGGCCTGAGGGAAGTACACAGGGATGATTTGTAGATTTTTCTCTTATCAAAAAGACCTAAGCAAGCGTTTTTGGTCAATGCCCCAATTCCTATTAGGGCAATAGACTAATTGGGCAGTCTAATTGGGGCAACCTGGCTCGCATCAGGCACCACACGCGCTTAGGTAATCAAGTTCCTCATTCTTTACCTGTGAGGAAGGTGCACAGGTGCAGGGAAAGAACTTGTGGATTCAAATTTAAAGGAAGAACATAGGCAGCGTAAGGGGCCTCCCACTAATGAATATTCATGACCTCTAGTAATAAGAATAACGGTTAACTAGTACCAAGTGCGGTTGCCATCTGGCAATCTGCCTGGCCAACAACCTTTTTGGGTGTACTTTCTTTTTGTTCTTTCCTTTCTTTCTATTAAATCTTTTTTTCTACCTACTTCATTCGTGGCTGCGGTTTCATTTTGTGCCTAGGGACAGATCTCTAATTTTAGCGATCTGGACCCAAAGAACCAAGGACTTCACAATGCAGCTCAACACTTTCCCATCCCTTAACACGTTCACCACCCTGACTGGGCACATTCTCATTTTAAGTTAAGGTTTCATGAAGGAGCAATAGATATTTTTGGTCTCCTAGTCTCCCTCCCTCTCTCTCTCTCTTTTAAAAATTTTTTTGGCATTGTTCATGCTTTCTGAGTAATTGAACCTCAGTTTTCAAGGGAGAGAAAAAACTGTGAAGTTCTTTTCAGTGATTAATAAACTGACTTGTTTTAACCAGAGTACAGAAAAAGGATATTTAAGTAGGGAAGAATTAAGTAGTTATTGGTAACAATTTATTATTAGATAAGGCTTGGAACCATTAAAATTTTTTTCACTAGTTAACCTACAGCACTCTTTCAAAATTAAGCAGTTATTTTATAACGTTTCTTTTAACTATGGTGTGTAATTTCTGGAAATTGCTTCCAAAATGACATTTAAAGATTCTTAAAGAAAAAATGCGAGGCTTTACAAGGTCAGTAGTGGATCTACGTGCAGGGAAAATGCGTATTGTTTTGGAGGAACTAAATAAGCTTTAAAAGAACTGAGGACAGAGCACAGTGTAATCCTGTTTCCACCTTCGCTTTGGCGCTTAGGAAGCCTGAGCTTGCTTCATTGGTGCCTTTCTTAGCCTCTCTTCTCTCTCACTCCTTGGCCCATCGAATCAGATGCTACGTGTGAAGTGTCTAATAGAGGGTCTGGTGTATTCTAGTGTTTCGTTCCTTCGTGCATTTGGTTTTAAATTTTGTTTTTGTGGTTTTCATATTTATTTTTGTTTTTTGAACTTTATTAGCTTTTGGAGGGAGTTGACGAAACAAAATGTTGAATTATTTATGTGAGAATAAAGTGTATTTTCACATGTTCTTTAGCATATTAGGAGTATTAACAAGTTTGGTGTTTGAGTTAAAAGTTTGCTATTTTAAGTTACTTCATGGTTCATTCAAGAAGTAGTAGTTGTGTGCCTGCTATGAATTGGATATTATACTAGGCGCTGGGTATTCTTTGATTAACAAACTACTGATAGAAGGCAGCTTACAGCCTTGGGCACATGGCAAGTAAACAGGTAATGATACAGAGTTATGGGGCAGGGGAGTGGCACCCTGAGAGAGCAGTGGAAGGCGCCCATCTTGGCCCCAGACAGAGGAGGCTTCCTGGGAAAGTGAGGTCCAAACTGAGAAGTCAAACTTGAGTAAGAGTTGGTAGTAACAGCCCAGAGGTAAAATGAAATGATTGTTTACTACCTGTGAGGCACCTTGTAAGGACTTACTTTATATACATAAGCTCTTTTCGTTCTCAAACCCACCCTAAAAGCCAGAAACGGAGGTGTAAAAGGCTAAACAGCTTGACAAGCTCTCTCAGTTAATAAGCCGGGAAGCGAGGAGTTGAACTTTGGTACTTTAGGTCTGGAGCCTCTGTTCTCACCCACCTCTTCCTGGTAGCTGAGTAAAAGTGCAGGAATGTTCCACATAGGGATCCCTGTCCTCTCTACACATAGATAGTAGATAGGAGTAGAAAGCAGCCTGAAGCTATGTGTCCTTAGATAAGGTTTAGAATATAATTTTGGTCACATGCAGAGAAATTTGCATCTGATTGCTAGCTATGTTTAAGCTACTCTTGACCTAGTGAAAAACTGATTAAGATACTGCTCTCGAGCTTAGGGAACTTGCCTTGAGCCAGAGGAGCAAAGCCATGGTTTATGCATTTTTGTGGCTGTAACCATCCCTCCCTCCCATTGGTCATCTTGATAAGGACTGAGGATTGCTTCTTGGAGGATGGATCTTTTGATTAGGATGAATAGAGTTTTGGTGGGCAGAGATGGGGATGAGATTCTAGGTAGAAAGATTGGAGAAAACAAAAGCATCATGGTAGGAAAAGCCTAGGGCACTTTGGAGATGGGGATTTGTTTGGAAACTCAGGATGATGAAGGAAGGCAGGTGGATTGGGATTGCATAATAGAGGCTCATCCCAAATAAACTTTTTTTTTTTTTTTTTTTTTTTTTGAGAGTGGGTTTTAGTATATCGTG
>NW_006160040.1:3428452-3433658 GCF_000334495.1 Tupaia belangeri chinensis | reverse complement strand
CGAGAGGTTTTTGCTATAGGGCGCGTGCACTCGCCAGACAGACAGAGAGAGACACAGAGACAGAAAGCGAGAAATCATCCCCCGGGGGGATGGTCACGCCGCAATCCCTTCTCCTCCATTCTCCTCTCGGGATCTTGGGCACGCACGCACACGCGCCCGGCATGAGTTTTAAGCCACTGGGTCTGAGATGCGAACCATGGTCGACTAGTGGGAGTCCAGTGACATAATAGCCATTACGCTAACTGCTGGTTCCCCCAAGTAAACATGTTTTAACTAGGGTCCCACCACATGGAAAGTTTTCTTTCTATTTTTAAAAACAGGTTGCTCTAATTTTTTTGGATTTGGCCTCCAATGACTTTTTTTTTTTTTTTTTTTTGCCTCTGATGATTTCTTTGTCTAACAGTTTCTGCTCCATGTAATGAAGTGTCATACAAAGTACAAAAAAAGTCATTCAATTTTATCATCTATAGATAGCCATTATTAGGATAATTATATATTTGCATATAAGTGTATAAGAATATACACTTATTTACAAAAATTGAATTATACATGCAGCTTTGAAAGCTGTTTTCCTTTTATAAATTTAAGGAAACAAGATAGACAGTTATCCACAGCAGATATGTTTAGTGGCCATAAAGTAATCGGATGTACCATTTATTTGCCCAGTAATCTGTCAATGGACATTTAAGATGTTTATTGTTCTGGGATTTCATTTGTTTTGTTGCTATTATTTTATATATGTAACTACCCTTATATATTTTATATGCTGTAGTCTAGTTTATTTCCTTCTGCATTTCTTGAAGTGAAATAGATTGCTAGGTAAAAGGGTATGTGCTTCTTTAAGTTTTCTTTCTTTCCTTTATTTTTTTGGCCGACAGTGCATGTGCATGTGCCAGAGGGAGATAGGGGAGAGAAAGAATACCCACCTGAATAGAGCCTGGCCGTGCTGCCATCCTTTTCCTTCCACTTAGGATCCTGGGCATGTGTGCCTCTGCCCAGTGTGTTTCTCACGCTGCCAGGGCTGGGCACCACTGGTCGGCCATGTGGTCGCCAACTCTGTGCAGTGTAACTGTTGTGCCATGGGGCCCCTTCTTCAGGGTTTTTAATGCCTCATTTCCAGATATTCTCTTAATAGAATATGCCTCTCCAACACTGGTAGTGTTAATCATTTAAGTGTTTTTACTAAACAATATGTTGGAAGGAAAATAAAGTCGTTTTCTTTTCTTTTTTTTTTTTTTACTCCCAAATTGTTTGTTCTTTTATATCTTGCTAAATCTGTATTGGCTGAAAATGTTCCACTGTGTGGCTGTATCATTGTTTGAATGTACCTAAGTCCCTTGTAAATGTACGTTTCATTTGTGTCCAAGTTTTACTACTGTAAATAAGGCTGCTCATCTTTGCACAATGAACTATTATTCTTCTTAGTATAACTTACTAAAAATGTGGTTGCTAGGACAAGAGTTACTAATTTCTACATTACATGGCTTAGTGAATACTTAGCATTTATGTATTTTAATCTAATGATTCCAATATATTAATCAATTGAATTCACTTCTGTATTTAAAATTCTGCATAGAGTAACAGAAAAATCTGTTACACACGAGGCACTGTACTAGATTCTGTGGAATTCGAAGGTGAAAAAGACACTGCCCTTGCTTTAGCAGGCGTTTACAAGCCAGTGATTATAGCATTTGAGTTCCATGTGGTAGAACCACGTTAGCATGTATATGCCTTGATCTTGCCTTTATGTTTGAGATTTGTAAAGAAAAGCCAGGCATATATTAATTTATACTTATCTTTTTCTTAAACAGGAAAATAGTTCTGCTTGCAGGATGGGCATTGTTCTTATTCCTTGTATACAAGGTTTCCAAAACAGACCGAGAATATCAAGAATATAATCCTTATGAAGTATTAAATTTGGATCCCGTAAGTAGTGTTTTTATATAATGTGCATTAATGATCCCATGAAAATACTCTGTAGTATTTTCAGATGCTAAAAGAAACTGTGGCATATCTAAAGAAAACAGACTGGGGTCAATGAAATTTTTTATTAAAATAAAATACCTAATCCATTTTCACTTTAATGCATATGTGTTTTTAAGCTACAACTGTTGATTGTCTTATTACTAAGAACTGGTTTGTAATTGCTGAAGCACAAGACTCTTGATGGTGAGTTGAGATGTTAGCATATTTTTCAAAGATCTATAAGACTGGCTTAATACAAAGTTAAAAATAAAACTAGGAGGTTCATATGTTAGTTGAATGATAAAATTCTTACAGCCTTGTGTCTGTAAAGGCAGTGTGCTAAATCCAGGTTTGAGGTTTTCACTGGTGTCATTGTCCTTGACATTCAGGCTGACCTTGGGTGCTCCTGAGGTCATTTCTTCATTGAACTTGTTCGATAGATGACAATAGAAAATTAGTCTTTTTATCAGTAGAATTTTGGAACTGAAATTAATGATCATCTAGCCTTTGCTTTGTGAGAAAAAGAGGTTTGGAAAATTTACATTTGTTTGAGATCCCAAAGTTTCTTAGTAGCCAAGCCAAACCTAATATTTTTTCCATTTTTTTCCTCCAAACCACTTTCTTTTACTTCTGATCTCCCCTCAGTAGATGGCTTGATCCAGTGATCCATACAATACAAAGAAAGTATTCATCTTCTATCTTAATAGAAGATAGTGTATATATTTTAAAACTTGTTATAGGGGACATGCACTTGTTGAAGAGAAAAAGGGAGAGAGAGAAAGTGAGGAAATATCCTCCAGAGGAGATGGCCACAACACTATCCCTTCTTCTCTTTTCTCTTGGAATTTTGAGCGTACACGCATGTGTGCCCAGCATGTTTTTCAAGCCACTGGGTCCAGGACACAGACCACATGGTTGGCCATGTGGGATCCAGTCCCCTTAGCTACCATGCCACTAGGTGGCCCCAAAATAATATTTATATAATAAAACTAGAATGTGTTTACCTTCTTGTGTTCTTTGTAGGAGATTACTTTACATATTATATGATTTTTAAATTTTGTGATGATTGTAGTCATTAAGAGAGATTTTTCTAAGATTAAAAGGACAATAAAAAACAGTAGAAAAATTATTATTCTTTTAAAAAATTATTCATTTAATTTTATTCATTTATTTATTTTAATTTGATTAGAGTGAGAGACAGAGATAGAGAAAGTGAGAAACCTAGCCACCAGGTTCAGGACTTGAACCGTGGTCAACCAAGTGGGAGTATCTAGTGTCTTAATCCATGTCATCTGCAGGCCCCAGGAAAATTTATTAAGAGACAAATTAGGAAATGGTTAGGATCAGTGTATTGAATATTTATTACTTAATATTGAAATATTGATGAGCAGATGAAATATTTTATTCCTCGGATTATTCCTTTAAGAGGAAGTTGACTTTGATTTGAGAGTTCTTTGAGCCAGACCTAATTTACCCATGATTAGATTTTGATATTTAAATGCCAGCCCACTTTATTTAAATGTGGTGTTATGTGGTTTCACTTTTAAATAATCAGTTCCTCATGTCCCTCATGGCACATAATTGAAGCTCATAAAAAATTTGTGAGTGTGTGTGTAAAATGTATTTCTGTTTTTTTTTTTTTATTTCAAAATAGGATACATTTTTTTCTTTACAGAGTTGTAATTATTTTTACTAACAAAGCCTTTTATTTAGGGGGCCACAGTAGCAGAAATTAAGAAACAGTATCGTTTGCTGTCACTTAAGTATCATCCAGATAAAGGAGGTGATGAAGTTATGTTCATGAGGATAGCAAAAGCTTATGCAGCGTAAGTACAAAGACCCATTGCATGTTTTTAAGAGTGGTCAAGATAATTTTCTATTTTAGGAAAATAGTAAGTAATATAGTTGTCATACACTTTGATTAAATGCTGACCTCATTGTTGAGTCTGTCATTTTTGGAACTCCTTAGCAGCCATAAAGTAAAATTTGACTAAACCTTAACTTTAAGTAGACTAGATTTGGTACCTATTGTCCTGCTTTTGCCGTCTGAATGTGGTTAAAAAAAATAATAATAACTGAACTATTGTCTTCCCTTCCTCCCTTCTATTGCCAGAGAGTACGTGAATTAGCCAGAGAGAGAGAGAGAGAGAGAGAGAGAGAGAGAACTCCCCAGTGAGGTGTGGTCATTCCATAATCTCTTTTCCATCCTGTGTGGATACTGGGCATACATGCATGCTAGTGTGTGTTTCAAGCCACCAGGGCTGGGATTTGAACTGCAAGTCACCCATGTGGGATCCAGCTCGGATCCCACATGGCTGTGTGGCTGCCCCTGGCTGTATAGGCCTTGTCCTGCAAAGTTTCTTAGAATTTGCTTTTTTTATTTGGGATATTTTCTCTCCCCTTAACTAGCCATTATAATAAGCTAGCTGGGTTTCAGAGAAATTTTCTGGATTCCCTGAATAAATATCTTTTATAAAATGAGTTCATTTGGTTGATGAGGTTTGTCTATATGAGTCCTTATTTTTCAGGTATGGCTTTCTAATTTTGCAATTTTGTTCTTTTGATGCTAGTTTAACTGATGAAGAGTCCCGGAAAAATTGGGAAGAATTTGGAAATCCAGACGGGCCTCAAGGTGTGGTAAATGATTTTAAAATGTTGATAATTGGGACCAGCAGATGGTGTAATGGTTACGCCACTGGACTCCCACATAGACTGTGGTTTGAGTCCCAGACCTGGCAATTTAAAATTCAACACCGGGCGTGTTTGCGCGTGTGCCCAAAATCCGAAGAGGAGACTAGAGGAGAAGGGATTGGGGTGTGACCATATCCTCTGGGGGATGATTTCTCCCTTTCTGTCTCTCTCTGTCTGTCTGGCTAGCACATGCACTCTGTCACAAAAATAAAACAAAACAACAACAGTAACAAAAAAGTTGATATTATGGTATACATTATTAAACTGTTAACTATTAATAGATTTAAATGAATATTTTGATTACCTAGTTTATGAATAGGAAAATTCGAGTCTCAGGGAACTAAACATAAGTAAATTGAAGTCCCTTCAATTTGCACTTTATTTTCTTTCTTAAAGATTAGTTTAAAGGATCAGCAGTTAGTGTAATGGCTATGTCGCTGGACTCCCATGTAGTTGACCGTGGTTCGTATCCCAGACCCGATGGCTTAAAACTCATGCCGGGCACGTGTGCGCCCAAGATCCCAAGAGAAGAATGGAGGGGAAGGGTTTG
>NW_006160040.1:3414575-3428395 GCF_000334495.1 Tupaia belangeri chinensis | reverse complement strand
GCGAACACACATGCCCTATAGCAAAAACCTCTCCAAAAAAAAAAAAAAACAACAGATTAGTTTGAAAAGTAGAAATTAGATTGATTTGGAGAGAAGAGTAATTATACATTAATCATGTCTAATTAGTACTTCACAAAAGTTTGGTAAAAAAATTTTTTTTCTTTACTGATTATATATTTTCTCTTGTTCATTGTGCTTGTAGAGATTTAGGACATATAAAAAAGAATTTAGGTTTTTCTTGGGAGGAATTAATATGCTTAGGGTTTTTTTGAAAAATTTGAAGTTTCTGTATCTCTTAACTTTTGTGATAGGAACCCATATAATAAGATTATCTTTCAATTTTTTTTTAAGATGTATCTCTTTTTTTTTTTTAAGAATTATTTTATTTAACTTCATTTATTTATTGTATTTTAATTTGACCAAAGAGGGACAGAGAGAGAGAGAGAGAGAGAGAGAGGGAAAGTGAGAAAGCAAGCCGCCAGGTCTGGGACTTGAACCACAGTCAGGCATGTGGGAGTCTGGCACCTTTATCCACCACACCATCTGCCAGCCCCAAGATTATCTTTCTTAAAGGGTTTTGGGGACTGAGGGAAGGTAAGGTTTTGGAATATAAATAAATGAAACTGGAAATAGAGATTCTTCAGAAACCATGATATTTTCCTGTTTCAGCCACAAGCTTTGGAATTGCTCTGCCAGCCTGGATTGTTGACCAGAAAAATTCAATTTTGGTGAGTTCATCTAAATAAGACATGATGTGTTTGACATAATTTTTATAACATACTGTGCGTCTGTGTAATATAAAGAGAGCTACTATGAAGAAAATACTGCTATGCTTTTTAAAATTTAATTGTGTATCTTGAAAACCTGCCTTTACAACTACAGAGAAAATCAGTTCCCATCATTAGGCTGCTCATTTGGGACAGTGTGTTCAAAATGTGGTTTTAAAACCTGTGGCCATGGTGGGAACCAGCAGTTAGTGTAATGGCTTTGTCGCTGGATTCCCACGTGGTCGACTGCGGTTCGCATTCTGGATCCGGTGGCTTAGAACTCAATGCCGGGCGCGTCTGTGTGCGTGCGTGCCCAAGATCCCGAGAGGAGAATGGAGGAGAAGGGATTGTGGTGTGACCATCCCCCCTGGGAGGGTGATTTCTCGCTTTCTGTCTCTCTCTCTCTCTCTGTCTGGCGAGCGCACGCGCCCTATAGCAAAAACCTCTTCAAAACAAACAAACAAAAAAACCCACCTATGTCCGTGGTGATTTCTTTTCTTCTGGAAGTAATTTCAAACTAGGTCCTTCCTTTAGATTTGGGGGGAGGGAGCTACTGGTTTTTGTTATATTTATGTTAATCTTAAGGAATTTCATAATTTAGATTTTCCTTCCTTTCATATTTACCCAGGGCAAACAAGTTTTAACGTATGTTAAATGAAGTTGTAGGTATTTGATTTGGTACTTCAGGTGGCAGTACGCTGTCAGACTTCAGTCAGGTCCTGTAGCACTAAAATACCAGGAGTTAGCTTAACCTTTGTTCTGGGGAGGTGATTCCCTACTTCAGCTTGAAAATAATTGCCTAGGAACCGTCTTTGAAGCAATAAAAGCAAAATCCACACAGTCCACCTGATAAGTACCTGACTGGATGAGACACATACTTTTATAAAACTGTTTGTGTTACCTATGCTATGTCAGTAAGTAGCAGATTCAAAGGGAGTTGATTACAGTGAATATGAGCATATGTGCTAGAGTTGAACTGTCTGGGTTCACATGCTGGCCTCTCACTGACTAGCTGTGTGACCTAGGACAAGCTGTGAAACAATATGTACTGCAGGTTTTTTATCTACAAAAGAGAAGTAATGATGAGAATTAGGATTTTAAAAGATAGTATATGAGAAATGCTTTTCAATAGTACCTCCCCTGTTGCAAGCCTCAAAATAAGTGTTCATGGATATCGTTATTACGGATAGCCATAATTCTTTTCCCCTCTAATTCTAGGTTTTACTTGTATATGGATTGGCATTCATGGTTATCCTTCCAGTTGTTGTGGTAAGTTCTCACTCTTATTGACATTTTTAGGAAATGGAACTGACACATTTTGGAGTCTCCCTAAAAGAGTTTATATTAGAATATGACCCATAAATTTAAGAGTCTTAATTTCATCTATACTTTTAAAGGTGACATCACTTGAGCATGTTAATGTATGTCTTGTTCCAGTTCAAAAATTATATGCAATGGAAGTAATGCAGATAATGTTTAGAGTTTAAAATGAATTTCTTCCTATACCACCTCACCCAACCCCATTTCTCTCAGAGAAGGGCTAAGTTTGGTGTTTTCTCTTTGAATCTTATTTTATGCATTTGTATGTACTTTATACTTACTTTTTAAAAAGCTGTACTGATTTTATTGTATGTATCATTTGTGACTTATTTTAATAAAGGATACAATATATATTGTAGATGAACCTCATTTTAAAAAGTAGCTGTATAGTACCATAGTACAGAGATGTAGGGGCCAGCAGATGGTTACATCACTGGATTTCCACATGGTTGACCGTGGTTCAAGTCCTGGACTTGGTGGCCTGAAAAATCACACCAGGGGCATGTCTGCGCATGCATGCCCAAGATCCCAGGAGGAGAATGAAGAGAAGGGACTGTGGCATGGCCATCCCTTCTTGGGTGATTTTTCACTTCCCTCTCTCTGGTGAGCGCATGCACCCTATGGCAAAAGCCTCATTTAAAACAAACAAAAAAAGTGGTGGTATAAAATTCATGACTTGGAGTCAGCTGGTGGTGGTATAGTTAAGGTGACTGGATCCTACATGGCCGACTGCTCTGTCCAGTCCTGAACCTGGTGGCATGAAAATCTTACCAGGCATGTGTGTGCACACCCAAAATCCCGAGAGGAGAATGGAAGAGAAGGGATTGTGGTTATTCCTCCTGGCGGGGTGGTGATTGCTCACTTTTCCTATCTCTTCCTGCCTGTCTCTCTCTGGTGAGTGCATATGCCCTATGACAAAAAACTAGAAAGAAAGATAGGAATAAAGGGAGGGGGAGAGGAAAGAAGAGAAAGAAAATTAGTTTGTGATTTTTACTATTTAGTACTTTTTGGACTTGTGTTCTTGCACCTTGAGTTCTTGAGTCCCATGATAATTAACCTGTTTCCCTCCTTCATGAGATTACTGTGTGATGATCAAATCTTACTAAGTAATGTGAATGGAAGTATGTCAGCTGTAAAATTGTTCCCACATTTATTATCAAATATTTATTGCAGGTATGCTATTAATGTAGGAACTTTTTTGTTGCTTATGGTAGTGCATTTTTGTTTTTTTTTTTGTATTTTGTCTTAAGTTCACCTAAAACACAAGTGCTCTTAAATTTTATTTATTTCAAGAGATTTTTGCCACAGGGTGCATGCGTTTGCCAGACAGACAGACAGAAAATGAGAAATCACCTTCTGGGTTGATGGCCATGCTGCAGTCTCTTCTCCGTTCTCCTCTCAGGACTTTGGGCACACATGCACAAGTGCCCAGTGTGAGTCTCAAGCCACCGGATCCAGGACTCTAACCACAGTCGGCCATGTGGGAGTCCAGCAAAGTAACCATTATGCCATCTGCTGGTCTCAAACATGCGTGTTTTCATCATTTATGTAATAACTTAGGTTAGTGTTCAAGTTTCAGACAATATAAATAGTTACTAAATAAAGAATTTGAAATATGTAATAAAGAGGCATTTGTCCTAAAGTTCATATATTTTTATTGTTTTATGAGTATTTGGAAAATTTGATCATAAATATGATCTGCAGAAAACTTAGCATTTATCATCATTTTCATGTTTTAGTTCTTAATTTTATTTGTGTTTTAGGGCTCTTGGTGGTATCGCTCAATACGCTATAGTGGAGACCAGATTCTGATACGCACAACACAGATTTATACATACTTTGTTTATAAAACTAGAAATATGGATATGAAACGTAAGTAAACTTAAATTCACCTTACTGAGTCATTTAAGTGAGGTTAACTCCATACTGAAGACATTTCATTTTACAGTTTTTAGTATGTTCCTATAACTAAAATCTAGAGGAAAATTCTAGCATTTCTTTTTTTTAAGAGAGATTTTTGCTATAGGGTGCATGTGCTCTCCAGAAAGACAGAGATAGAGAGAGAGAGAGAGAGAGAAAGTGAGAAATCACCCCCTGGGAGGATGGCTATGCCTCAGTCCTTTCTCCTCCATTTTCCTCTTGGGGTTTTGGGCATGCATGCATACACACCTGGTATGAGAGTTAAGCTGCTGGATCTGGGACTCGAACCACAGTCAACTATGTGGGAGTCCAGTGATGTAACCGTTATGCCATCTGCTGGTCCCAAATGCTAGCATTTTTATCACATTCCTTCATCTGTATTTCCATTATTCCCATATACTCAGTTATACGTATCCTCAGAAGTTTTATGACAACACTTCATATATGCGGATTTTATAATAATACTTGCCAACATCTATTACTTGTTGTGCGCCAGGTACTCTTAGAGCCTATTCATATATTAGCTCATTTAATCTTTGCTATGCCCCTCGAGTAAGTGCTTGTTTTAAGTACATTTTATAGATGAGGAAATGCATAGAAAAGTTAAATAACATGCCTGTAGTTATACTGTGAGTGATGGATCCCAGACTGAACCAAGCAGATTGGTTCCTAAGCCTTAAACCACTCCATTCTGCTGTATTAGTTGTAGTAAAATAGAGGTCTCATATGTGTGGAAGGTACTAGAATATTTTATTCCCAGAGTCTTATTTAAAATTTTCTGAAGTACCATCCTACAATAAATATCTTCTTTGATTCCATAAAACTAATTGTGTAAAGTTTTTCCCTGCAATATATAGTGTTGCATTTCAGAATGGCTGCTTTGCAAAAATCACACACACCCTTCCATCCCTTTTTAAAAAAAAAAAAGATGTAAATTTTAAACTGTACCTTACTGAAGAATACATTTTTACTCCAAAATCAAAATGGGCTTTTCTGTATTTTGGATTTACCAATTTTACTAATTTTTCCAGTAGTAAGAAAGAGACATGGTAGGATCATATGATTGTGCATGAATAGATTATTTCTGAGGAGTAAGTGAATTATTACTTTTTCTTATTCATACTTCCTTTTGCTGGATGTTAATGAAATGAAATGTTAATATAGAAACTTACTCCCTTATGAAAATATTTTATGTTTATAATTTGCCTCAGTTTCCTTAATATTTGTCTCAGTTCTGAGGGTGGTATTTAGCTTCATACAATTACTTCCATCAGAAAAGCATTCTTCAGCTTGTGGAGTTCTTTATATATCCTTGGTTGTTTTAACTGACTTAAGGAAAATCATATGCATGAAAGCATTTAAGAGGTGGTAATAGTAATAGCTCAGACATATCCTCTGCTGTGTGCCAGGCTTATGTGAAGAAGCTGAGGTATGCAGAGAGGCAAATGTTGCCCTAGATCATTTAACTAGATAGTGGTAAAATTTCAGAATGTATGCTCTTAGCCTCTATATTCCGTCTTCTGCAAGTCCATTGCTTGTATTTTCTGCTGTAAGGTGTTGGTCCTAAAAGAGCTTGTAGAGGCTAAGGAACAATTTTTAATACATGTGACCACAAATCATTAATATTTTTAATCATGTGTTTTCAGAAAAACTGTCCAGGGTTCCATGATAAAATTTTCTGGAAATTACAGTGTATCTTAGTTTATTCAATGCTCGGAGAAGTTATGCAGTGAGAAAAACCTCTAACTCCCATTTAATCTGTCATTCCCCACCTTATTTAAGCACAGGCCTCCTTTTCTCGTGTGACGTTATGCATACACACAGGATACTTACTGCAGGGTCCAATGTTTTGGTAGCACACATGCATAGGCTAGAAACAGAAGTTGGTTTTTAGTGATTTTAATGCCTCCAGCCACCTTGCTGCCCTAAATTTGACGTGTATTTCTATCAGCTTGTAATGGAGGTAGTATTTTGCACATTAAAAAAAAGAGATTTCTTTTTTTTTTTAAAGAGATTTTTTGCTGTAGGGCATGTTTGCTCTCAGGAGGGTCAGAAAGAGACAGAGAGACAGGCAGAAAGTGAGAAATTACCCCTCATGGGGATGGCCATGCCATATTCCCTTCTCCTCCATACTCCTCTTGGGGTCTTGGGCCTATACACACACACTCCTGACGTGAGTTTTATGCTGCCTGGTCCGGGACTCAAATTGCAGTGGACTACATGGGAGTCCAGTGATATAACCATTATGCCACCTGCTGGTTCCAAGATTTTTTTTTTTTTTTTTCTTAATGAGAAAATAAATACTTGTCAGTAGTGCAGTTCAAACAATTTTTAGCACTGTATAGGTTAAAAAGGTGCCTTACGTTAGAATTAGATAATAGCTTATCTCAGGAGGGGAAATTAATAGATGAGCAGATTTATTTTTCTTCACATGTCTTTGGCTTTTTAGGTCTCATCATGGTTTTGGCTGGAGCTTCTGAATTTGATCCTCAGTATAATAAGGATGCCACAAGCAGACCGACGGATAATATTCTAATACCACAGGTTAGGTCAGCCTCCCAAATTCCTTGATGAACAGTTATATATTAAAGTGGATACTTCCTAAGGATATAGTTTTGAATAATTATTATTTTTTTTTGTAGTTAATCAGAGAAATTGGCAGCATTAATTTAAAGAAGAATGAGCCTCCACTTACCTGCCCATATAGCCTGAAGGCCAGAGTTCTTTTACTGTCTCATCTTGCTAGAATGAAAATTCCTGAGACCCTCGAAGAAGGTATTTATGATTTTGATATCTACAGGGTTTTAATGGGACCAAAGCAACAGATTTAATTAATTAGCTCTCGTAGTGCGTCGTTGTTTGTTGTGTTTTTTTTTTTTAACTCAAATAATTACTCAAGGATCTTTTAAAAAGAAATCTGTATGCTACATATTTCACAATAGTTTAAAGGTCTAAGACTTTTTTGCAAATGTTCAAATTTAGTATTAGAAGGTGAAAATGTTTTGTATAAGAAATGTTGAATTAATTGCCAATTATCCAAAATTTCTAATGACTTTGTTTTTTTAAAAGGACTTTGTGAGCTTTTGGAGTGAGAAAAATATATTTCATAACAAATACCTTAACCACTTCCTGCCACACTGTCCATAACTCCCTTTCAGCAGTAGTTATCAATAATGTCTGCTTTATTTAAAGCTTCATAAGTACTTAAAGCCACCTGTTCTGTTTAAATAAAAAAGCAGTGAATTGGGATTATGGTGTTTTCAGAGATGTCATTAATTTGAGTGTCATCTCTTTTTCTTTTGCATGTTTTCAAATGTAGATTTAAAATAAAGTTATTTTCCTTAGGAGATAAGTAATCTTTTTTAATGAAATTTTACCCCTCCTCACACACAATCCTCCTTTACGCCAGTAATGTAATCAGATGCCTCTGAAAACAACGGCACTTGACACTCAGGAATTGGTGATAGGACAGGAGGTTTGTGATACATAGAAGAGCACTATTTAGGTATTGTCATTTAGGTTGCTCTGAAATATTAACTAGTAATGCTGTTGCTGATGTTCTCAATAGATATATAACTATCTCCATTTTTACAAATCTGCAAGAAACAAGGAACAAATTTTTTAAGTACCAAATCCAGTGGGTAGTCTTAATAGTTATTCTGTATAGCATAAATGTGAGTCTGTTTCTGTGGCCTCCCTCTTCTTCCTTCTCTTACTTCTTTTTTTCTTTTTTCTTTTTTTTTGGCTGTAGGGGCACATGTGCTCATGGAGGTTGGGGGACAGAAGGTGACAAATATCTTCCCGGGGGGGATGACCACACTGTAATCCCTTCTCCATTTTCCTCTCAGAATTTTGGGTGTGCACCAAGCATGTTTTTCAAGCCACTGGGTTCGGGACTTGGACTGTGCTATTGGCCATGTGGAATCCAGCTGTCTTCACCACAACACCTGGCAGACCAGGTGTTCCTCCTCATTTTTGTTGTTTGGTTAACATTTATTCACAATCTTAGTCTTTGGACTCACCCATACTTATCCCTACAGAAACTTAAGTACCCAAAAAGAAAATTCTTAAAAGTTCTCAAGTATAATAAGATTAAAACTAAATATAAAATTAAAATGAGTCATCTGGTGGCATGGTGGTTAAGGCTTCTAGATCTAACATAACTTACCTTGTGGTTTGAGTCTTGGACCTGGTCGCTTGAGAAACATGGAGGCCACATGTCCGTGCATGCCCAAAATCCCAAAAGGAAGGAGAAATGGAGAAGGGTTTGCAATATGACCATACCCCATAGGAAATGCTTACCTTTCCTTCTCTCTGTCTCTCTCTCCACCCTAGAGCAAAATTTTAAAAAGAAAGATTAAGATGATTAAAAAATGAGAGAACATATTAAATCTAACATCAGACTGTTAAAATTTTTCCTTCGAAACATCTCATCTGAGTGAAGGTTTTCTGACTCACTTTTGATATGGTTAATGGTTATGCTGTAGAGAAATTCTCATTCAGCTTATAAAATTCTGAGGTCATGTGAAATATTTGTGGGAGAACTTAAATTTAGTATTAGTCTTGGGCTATAGGTGAAAAAGATACTTTAACTATAAAATAAGAATGATTTGTTTCAGGTTTTTGATTGTTTTGCAGATCAGCAATTTATGCTGAAAAAATGCCCTGCCCTACTTCAAGAAATGGTTAATGTAATCTGCCAACTGATAATAATGGCCCGCAGCCGTGAAGGTGAGGAGGAAATGTAATTATGTTGTACTTTTTCTTGCAAACCTATGTAGATTATACTTCATCGTTTTAAAACTTATGGATATTTTCTGTAATTTTGTCTACTAGCTCAATCATATTTCTTAATTTTGCTCAGTTTTTCTCATTTCTTTTCTATATTTTGTAAGTCTTTACCAGAGCTCACTGTCTTTTTTAATTGAAAAAAAATTTTTTTTAAGACAAAGTGTCATTAGAACCAGCAGTTAGCATAATGGCTATGTCGCTGGACTCCCATGTAGTTGGCCGCGGTTTGCATCCCAGACCCGGTGGCTTAAAACTCACGCTGGGCGCGTGTGCGTGCGTGCCCAAGATCCCGAGAGGAGAATGGAGGAGAAGGGATTGCGGCGTGACCATCCCCCCTGGGGGGTGATTTCTCGCTTTCTGTCTCTATGTCTCTCTCTGTCTGTCTGGTGAGCACACGCACCCTACAGTGAAAATCTCTCCAAAAAAAAAAAAAAAAAAAAGACAAAGTTTCATTGTGTTGTGAGTTTCCTGCCTCAACTTCCCCGCTGGCATGCTCCACCATGCACTACTTTTTTAGACAGGGTCTTGCTATATTGCCCTAGCCCAGCCTCAAGCTCATCCTCCTCTCGCCTCAGCCTCCTGAGTCATTGGGATTAAGGTGCAGGCCACTGTGCCAGCCTTTTGTTTGGGCTGGAATTGAACAGAGGCATTCGATGTGGCCGCAGCCTATGGAGCACAGCATCTTAGCAGCACTTGCCACGAGGGCTAAGCCTTTATTTTTCTCATTGTTTTATTGTTTGCTTTACTAAGGTAGAAGATTTTTTTTTCCTTCCTCCTAATATTTTTGGAGTTAGGTTATTTTGTATATTAAAATATTAGTGAGATTGAAATAATTCTTTAACTAATAAAATGATAAGTCATCTACATGCACTTTGTTTTATGTGAAAGGCAAAGAATGAGGGAATTCATGATCAGTAATGGAAAGGGAGACTCTTGTAAAAGGAGATAGTGGTTGTGGTTTATAGTTACAGGTGATGCCAGCATGGCATTGGGGATGATAGAGTTTTTCTGTTAAATAAATAAATGTTGGATAGGCCTTGTAGCATAGTGGTTGAAGCACTGTGCAAACGAAGCTGGATTCCACATGACCAACCAGAGTTCAAGTGTTTGTGCTGGCAACTTGAGAAACATGTTTGGTGTGTATGCTTACCCAGAACCTAAAATGATGGAGAGTTGAAGGGAAAGGATTGCAGCATGACCAGGGTCATCACTGGGAGAGTGCTTTCACATGCACACATGCACGTCCTCTCTTGTGCAAACTCTGGCAAGTTTATGTATTTTTAGTAGTAAGTGACCTTAAAATACTATTAATTTAATTTATTATTATTATTTTAAAGTTTGTTATAGAGCACATGTGCTCACCAGAGAGAGAGAGAGAGAGAGAGAGAGAGAGAGAGAGAGAGAGGCACAGAGGCAGAGAGAGAGAGAGAGAGAGACAGAGAGGCACAGAGGCAGAGAGAGAGAAAGTGAGAAAGCAAGCCACCAAGTCCGGGACTCAAGTCATGTCTGCCATGTGGTAGTCCAGCACCTTAACCACCACGCCACCTGCTGGCCCAGGTATTCACTAACTTTTAAAGGAAAATCAATACTGTGATCTCAAAACTTGAGTCGGTAAGGATGTTAGTGTGAATTTGTTTTTGTGGTGAATCATGTACTCCTGAATATGTAAAAAGTCCAGCCCTGTTTTTTCTTTTTTTCTGTTCTTTCTAAGAAAGGGAGTTTCGTGCTCCAACTTTGGCATCCCTAGAAAACTGCATGAAGCTTTCTCAGATGGCGGTTCAAGGCCTTCAGCAGTTTAAGTCTCCCCTTCTGCAGCTCCCTCACATTGAAGAGGACAATCTCAGAAGGGTTTCAAACCATAAAAAGGTAATCATTTGCCATTTTAAAGCCAGTTTTCAGTAGTTTGTCACTTAAAGGTAGCAACATACAAAAATGAAAGCCTGAGGAAATATGAAACTGAGTGAAAGTATTATTCTAGATTTTAAACATTAAATTTAGTTGATGAAGTGAGAAGATAGACATTAGATTGGATAGTATGTTAAGGTAAAGTTTTTTATTAAGTTAAAATTAATAAATGTGCATTAGACATTTTTATTAGTGTTCTCTGTCCTTTCAAGTAATTGTGTTACCTTTATAAACCTGCTATGTGCTAATGTATAATAAAAATCTTGTGCTCGAAAAGCAAGAATTCTACTTGCAGCAAAGATCTAGTCCCTATCTGTGAAGATAAAATTAAATAATTAGCACCAAACACCTGGAAGTTGACGCATTTTCTAAGTAACTATTTAGCCAAGGTTGATATTACTGTAAGAACAGCTAAATTTAAAAAAATAAAAACATAAAGCACTGAAGATGCAACTATATGCAAGTTTGAAAATAAATCCAGAATATCACTTGACAGTGGTTTTTGCTTTAGTCAAGATTCTATATGAAAGTTATTATTGTTTTATTCTTTAACTTCATTCTAATTTTTAAAAGTAAGCCTGTATTAACTTTGTAATGAGACATTTTTAATTTAAACTTCTTTAGAGGAAAAAGCCATGAAATGCTACATGTTTTTTTTTCTGCTTTGAAATACATATAATCTGAAACATTTTTCTAAAAGTTGTTGAATTTTGTTTTAGTCAAAATACTAATAAGTTTATGAGAAGTTTTATGACTTAAGGGTTTCTTTTTTCTTCCTTAAAATTTAGTACAAAATTAAAACTATCCAGGATTTGGTGAGTTTAAAAGAATCAGATCGTCACAGTCTTCTGCACTTCCTTGAAGATGAAAAATACGACGAGGTTATGGCTGTCCTTGGGAGTTTTCCGTATGTGACCATGGACATAAAATCACAGGGTAAGCGGGAGGTTTCCCCGTTGGACTTTGCTCCCCTTTTGATAGATGGGTTCTCATTTATTTGACTCAAGATTCTTTAAACACTTTATTTAGTAATATAACTTAAAATTAGACTTCACAGAACTATAGTTTACCCATCATATTTACTGTGATGGAAGATGAAATATATTTAATAGTTTCGACAACACTGATGAGAGTTGTACTTTTTAAAACATTTTGCATTTAATCGTTGTACATGTTTACAACATATATTTAACATGGGTTTTCGAAGCATAAATGTACTGTATGTCAAGCAAGTCAAAGATAGTACTGTACACAGTAACTTTCCTTTCTTGTGTCTGTTAAATGTCGTGTGTGTGTTTTTTCCTGAGCCCTTCCCTCCCACCCCCAAGAGTCCTATTTTTAATTTTCCTCATAGTGGGATTAAGTCTAAGATCTCTGTTATGTTGTTCAACTTTTAGGAATTTCTTAACTTTTCAAAGAATGGAAGAGATTTTCAGATGTAGTAGAAGAATCAGAGATATTTGAGTTATTAGTGTGAAAGAAATAACTGCTTGGTTTCTAAAATTAGTTTTTAAAAAAATCTAGCTTATTTATATTAATTGAGCCTTGAAAATGACTGTTTTCTGTCACATTTCAAAAATTTTCTTGTCTTAACCTCTCTCACTTAAAAAAAAAAAAGGGATTCTTTTTCTACCTACATAATTGGCCTGTGAGCTCCCATTTTAATAGCTGAATATTATCTTAGAATGCTGACAGAATTAGAGATCATTTACTCCGTTCCTTCATTGTGTTCTGAGTTTTAACAGTACACTGAATTATTGTCGTGAGAATATTCTAGCAGATAGGAGTAACACGGGGGCATGTTAGTGATTTCTTTTGTCTTTAATATGCTTATCATCTATGTGAGGAAATAGGATTAAAAATGAGAACATGAACACTGAAACATCAAAAAAAAAAAAAGAGAGAGAACATGTGCTAAATATCAAGTGAATGATACACAGTTCTTACACCACTCATTCATGCAGCAAATACTAAGACGGTGCACTCTGTGGGTGCAGGGAACGGAGGTAGGACAGAGCCTCTGCCTTACTGAGTCAGTATTGTCAAGTTAGGAACTGAGAAAGGTAAATGGCTCCCGAAGGCTGGGGTGTTTTGGAAAGGAAGGCTAACTTGGATAGTCTGTTTTCAATTTGGATGGAACGTAGAATACATGTAGTAAGAACTTGGACTGTTTTGGTGGGGAGTTGGGGTTTCCTGTGTTTTCAGAATTCAAAAACAGCTCATCTAAAAGCTGCGTTTAGTGATACAGATTTAATCAGAAACTGTTCAAATAATGTTCTAGTTTCAAACTTAAGGATACTTTTTTAAAAATTTGCCAGGGGACCAGCAGTTAGCGTAATGGCTATGTCGCTGGACTCCCATGTAGTCAACCATGGTTCGAGTCCCGGACCCGGTGGCTTAAACTCACACCGGGTGTGTGTGCGTGCGTGCCCAAGATCTCGAGAGGAGAATCGAGGAGAAGGGATTGTGGCGTGGCCACCCCCCCTCGGGGGTGATTTCTTGCTTTCTGTCTCTGTCTTTCTCTGTCTGTCTGGTGAGCGCATGCGCCCTATAGCAAAACCTCTCCCCAAAAAAAAAAAATTGCCAGAAGGCACTTATGCAAGAGAGAGAGAGAGAGAGAGAAAGCACCTCCTCCATGGAGAATGGCCATGCTACAGTCACTTTTCTTCCATTTCTTCCTTTGTTTGAGATCTTGGGGATACATGGACATGCATGTTTCCATGCTACTGGGTCTGGGACATGAACCATACGGTTGGCCATTGGGATCCAGCTGTCTTAATGACCACACCATGGTGTGGCCATACTTTTTTGATATATTCAAGAATTGTTGGGACCAGCAGTTAGCGTAGTGGCCATGTCTCTGGACTCCCACGTAGTTGACTCTGGTTCGCGTCCTGGACCCGGTGGCTTAAAACTCATGCCGGGTGCGTGTGTGTGCGTGCCTAAGATCCCGAGAGGAGAAAGGAGGAGAAGGGATTGTGGTGTGGCCATCCCCCCTGGGGGGTGATTTCTCACTTTCTGTCTGTCTGTCTCTCTCTGACTGTCTGGCGAGCGCATGTGCCCTATAGCAAAAAACCTCTCAAAAAAAAAAAAAAAAAAAAAAAAAAAAAAAAATTA
>NW_006160040.1:3383939-3414197 GCF_000334495.1 Tupaia belangeri chinensis | reverse complement strand
ATTGCCAGAAGGCACTTATGCAAGAGAGAGAGAGAGAGAGAGAGAGAAAGCACCTCCTCCATGGAGAATGGCCATGCTACAGTCACTTTTCTTCCATTTCTTCCTTTGTTTGAGATCTTGGGGATACATGGACATGCATGTTTCCATGCTACTGGGTCTGGGACATGAACCATACGGTTGGCCATTGGGATCCAGCTGTCTTAATGACCACACCATGGTGTGGCCATACTTTTTTGATATATTCAAGAATTGTTGGGACCAGCAGTTAGCGTAGTGGCCATGTCTCTGGACTCCCACGTAGTTGACTCTGGTTCGCGTCCTGGACCCGGTGGCTTAAAACTCATGCCGGGTGCGTGTGTGTGCGTGCCTAAGATCCCGAGAGGAGAAAGGAGGAGAAGGGATTGTGGTGTGGCCATCCCCCCTGGGGGGTGATTTCTCACTTTCTGTCTGTCTGTCTCTCTCTGACTGTCTGGCGAGCGCATGTGCCCTATAGCAAAAAACCTCTCAAAAAAAAAAAAGAAAAGAAAAGAATTGTGAAAAGTACACGCCTTTTAGAAAAATGAACATTAGGAGAGATTTTCTTAAAAGTAAGGTGGAGAGTATCCAGTCCCACTGAGAAACATTACCATGTGTTTCACTCGATAGCATTTTATATAAACGGTTTATTTTATATTTTTATAGTGCTGTCAAATAAATAATACAAACGGTATATAGTTAATGAAGAAAGAGTAGAAGAGTTATAGAAAAAGGAAAGGGTGCCCCATGACACTGTGCTGGATGGTTGATTTTATTTCCCACATTGCTAGGGGCTGTAGTTTCTGACATGCTTTTTCTTCACTTTAAAGCATAAAACAGCAAATAGACATCAACATAGCTATTATTTCACATGCAGTGTTCACACATACAAGTTGAAATAAAAGGTTCTGAAGAGTGTGTTGCCCAGATTTGACTTCTAATAATGGAGATTTCTGGGATATGGAAGGGATACTGTTCCTTGTTGATGCTCAGCATCAGCTGCTACTCCCAGCCGGTAGTGGACATAGCAGTTACAGTTTATTGGAAGCCATTTTTCCCCCATCCAGTGGTTTAATTAGTAAATACCAAAGCAGTATATGCAAATATAAGTCAGTGTAAAACAAACATAAACTCAGAAAAAAACTGTAGGCATAAATACAGAGTGAGGAAATCTCTTACAGATAAAATCTGAAGCAAAAAAAAAAAAGAATTAATACTACATTTGAATAGAGGGTACCTTTGTTAAGTTATACTAGTTTTATTTATTTACTTATTTTAACTTTAATTTTATTAAACTTCTGAGGATCTGTGGCAAATATAGTTTTAAAAAACTAAATAATTACAGAAGTGGTATTTAGTACCATTTATGACAAAGTATCTTAAAGTTTTTTTTTGTTTGTTTGTTTTAAGAGAGATTTTTTTTGCTATAGAGCATGTGTGCTCACTGGACAGATAGAGACAGACAGAGAGAGACAACCAGAAAGCACCCCCCCATGGGGGATGGCCACACCACAGTCCCTTCTCCTTCATTCTTGCGGGATCTTGGGTATGCACACACGTGCACCCTGCATGAGTTTTAAGCTGCCAAGTCAGGGACTTGAACCACGGCCGGCTACGTGGGAGTCCAGCCATGTAACCATTACATCATCTACTGGTCCCCTCTTAGAAGTATTTAATAATTTTTTTTTTTTAAATTGCCCCAGTGGGTATGCACTTGCCAGAGAGGGGTGGGAAGGAAGAAAGCACCCCCCTCTTACCCTACGTGTGATCACACTGCAATCTCTTCTTTTCCATTTCTCAATCCTATGAGGATTATGGACACCCACATACATATACTGGGGTGTTTTTCAAGCTGCCAGGGCCAGGACTCAAACCGTAATGGGCCATGTGGAATCCATCTCCCTGAACCACTAGGCTACAGGACTGGCCCTAAAGTTCTTTTTAATATAAGGAGACTGTATTTAAGTTCTTGTATTGAAAAAAGTAAATCTCTTTAATGTGGTTTAGAATACCAGTTTATTTTATTTCAACAGTCAGGCATTGATCACACAGAAAATCTTGTCAATATAAACTTTGCCTAACTTAATAGAGGGGCTGAGTACTATTTGTATATTACTATAGAGGGAGCTGCATTATGACAGTCTTCACATTATACTGTGTTTTCAAAGACCTGGATTTGAAATTTGGTGGTGCTAATGCAGCTATCTTGTGATGGACATTTTACTTTATTTCTGAACCTCGGTTTTTCTTTAAAGTGGAAATAATACTTTGTAGAGCTATTTTTAAAAGCTTTTATTTATTCCATTTACGATAGCTCATACATGGGCAAAGAGAGGAATAGTAATAGAAGCGCCTTCATTCAGGTCTTGGTGTACTGCAGTGTCCTTCCTCCAGCCCTCCTGCTTGTTAGGGTCTTGAGCACACACAGAACCGTGTCGAGTTTCAGGTTGGCTGAGCTGGCCCTGCACCAGCCGCGTGGATCCAGCACAGAGTTCAGTATGGTGCAGACTGCCCCACGCAGGGTGGGCCTTTAGAGTTGTATGAAAGGGTAAATGAATCAGTTACTCAAGGCATCTACTGGAGAGCCTTGTGCAGAGTAGTCAATAGATTATTTTAAAATAAGATTATAATATGTTTGAAATAACAAAGTCCCATATTGATTTGGGAAAGTTAAGTTTTGCTATTTGCATTGACATAGAGCTTGATTATTAGTGTTTGCTATTTTTTTCCCTTCTCTCTTGACAGTATTGGATGACGAAGATAGCAACAACATCACAGTAGGATCCCTGGTCACAGTGTTGGTTAAACTGACGAGGCAAACAATGGCTGTAAGTACTCTGTGGATTTTTATGCTTTATGGGTTCTGTGTCAAGGTTTTTTTTGTTTTCTCATTTTCAGTAGTTATTCTCAAAGTCAAAACTGTAATAGGAATAAAACCTAATTTTGCAAGTCATCTTAGCTGTTTTGAAATTTTAAATTAATTTTCATGAGACATAGTTTTCATACACATCAAAATAAGACAAAAACAACCCTAGAAAATAGATTAATCCTCCATGTAATGTTTTATCAATCTTCTAAAAACATAATAACAAAGTAATGTGAGAATAGTTCTTAAACTCTAAAGTGCTGTACACAGGGTTTTGTTTTTCTTAAATAAAAGCGAGTGGGAGCTAATGTTTTTTTGTTGCTGTTGTGAGTTTTTGTTTTTTCAACAGGAGCAGAGCCTTACCATGTTGAGATCTTTCCTGGCTCAGCCCCCGGTTAGCTAGGACCACAGGTGTGTGCTACTGCACTGACCTGTTGAGGCTGGGCCTCCTGTGTGGCCTCAGCCATTACACAGCAGCACCTGCTTGTGCCACCATGGATGACCCATCACTTAATTATTGATTGCTGAAAATTTTATCACCTACTCCTCTTCAGTCAGGTTTTTAGAGGACTTACTTGCTTTACTTTTTTTATTTAAAAAAATTTAAAATTATAATGAAAATAAGTTTTTCTGATAATGTGAATAATTCATGCTGTCTGGAAAAAAAAATCAAGCAGTGCAGAAACATGTAGAAAAAATTAAAATGTACTTGGAGATGATTTGCTGTGAAGCTCATTCCTTTGTGCAGTAATTTGTTATCGAAGAGGGATACACTGTAAGACCTCCCAGTGGGTGCCTGAACCTGTGAATATTACTGAGCTCTAACTTTCTGCATGTATGTTGCTTATAAACACTTTGTACGTGCATATCTACAATAAAGTTTTATTTGTAAATTAGGCTCAGTAAGAAACGAACAACAACTAATAATAAAATGGAATTGTAATAGTATACTGTAATAAAAGCTATGGGACTGTGGTCCCAAAATATCTTATTATATGTGGTACCCACTGTTTTGGGACTGTAGTCGATCATAACTGAGACCTGGACAGTGAAATGCAGATACAGGGGCATTACTGTATATCCTGCTGTATTATATCTGTAGAGTTTCCGTATCTTTCTCCATTCTCATATTAACTACTTGGACCTTTACATATGCATGTATGCACATATTTTTTAAAATTATTTTTTATTACATCTGACCATATTTTCTGCATCTTGTTTTTCTCAGTTTCTGTTACATATTTATATTAACTGCCAGGTGAACTGGTAGGGTTGTAAGTAATTATTTTTAATAGACTAGTTTTCATATGTTTAATTTTATATATTTTACTATATTTTAATAGTATTTCAACTCAGTTTATTCAACTACTGGTAGATTTTAGCCTATTTTGCTCTGAGCATCTGTAGAACTACACGCTACATTAAAACCCCATATCTAAAGTCACTAGTAGGAAAAGTGTGTTTTGTAGTAGGCTATATCAAAACAAGGATGTTGATTTTCTGGTAGCAGGTAGTCTGGAAGCATTTGTGTCATGGGTTCTGACTGAGAGGGTGCTTCCTGGGAGAAGAGGAAATGCTAAGCCAGTGCCAAAATTGTGTTTGATCCTAATTTACACTACCCACGTGCTTTGGAAATCCTAGCCCGAGAAATGATCAAAATTTGGTCTGGGATAATTGGTAGGAGAGAGAAGCTAAACCACTAGTGGACTGAGGGAAAGAAACAAGTGTTTATCTTCTCATTCTCGTGTGCCCTGTACCTCAGTGTAGTTGAGTTTCAGAATCCACCTAATAAACAGGAAATGATGATAGAATTAGACCAGTGAGTGGCAATGTTTCTCCATAAAAGTCTCAGTAGTAAATATTTTAGGTTTTATAGGCTGTATAGTCTTTGTCGCACTATTGAACTTGCAAGTGAACATGGTTATGTTCCAGTAGAACTTTGATTAAAAAGCAGGTGGTGGGCTGTAGTTTGCTGATCCCTGAAATAGGCTATCTCTGTTTTACAGAACCTAGCAATTATAGTTGGTTTTGCTTGTTAGTTTCAATAATTCCAGGGAGTTTATTAACCACAACCTACATTACTTGTCATTTTCTGGTATAGATTCTGACTAGGTTCTTATCGGATTTAAGTCCTAAGTGTACATGATAGGCTATATGATTAATGGATATGTCTAGCACATGTGGATTTTCTTAGCGATTCACTTCTTAGACATAGATCCAGTGAGCAGTATCACTGACAGTAATGGGTGAACTAATAGTTGGTTTGGTGAAGGTTTTACTATTAGAAAATAATGTAGTATATTCAAATTCTCAAACATTAAACTACTCATGTCTGCTTGCTATTTTAAAAGTAAAATTTTGGACTATGATATATATTTTACTTTTTAACAGATTTATGAGTTGTAAGTCATTGTATTTGTATATTTAAGCAGACATACTCTTCAAAATATATTCAAGATCTGAGATCGTAAGAAGGTAACCATCTGCATATGTACACATTTTTCAGCTAGTAATTGCTCAACACCTCCCCCCTCCCAATTTTAGACAGTTCAAAAAAGTACAGGTAATATACTTGGAAAGTTTGCTTTATTATCTTTTATTTGAGAGAGAAATAGGTCGATAGATTTTATCTTTTCCTTCTTGCTACCCCTAGGAAGTGTTTGAAAAGGAGCAGTCCATCTGTGCTGCAGAGGAACAGCCAGCAGAAGATGGGGTAAAAACTCAAGTTTCTTTAACTTATCTTTTCTGGTGAAAGAAATGTTTTGTTTATGCTCTGACTGACCTGTATTGCAGTGGGACAGTAATTCAGTTTCTGGGGACATTTGGCACAGCCATTTCTGTCTAGAAGTTACAGGGTCATCCCACTGAACCTACTGCTATAACCGAGTATCTTGTGTGTTGCGATTTATTGCAGGGTGATACTAC
Organism: Tupaia belangeri chinensis; assembly: GCF_000334495.1. NCBI lineage: Eukaryota > Metazoa > Chordata > Mammalia > Scandentia > Tupaiidae > Tupaia > Tupaia belangeri. The sequence goes on along the minus strand of NW_006160040.1, from coordinate 3,408,391 downwards.
CAAGAACAGGACAAAAGGTGGATGGCAACAGAAGAGTAAAGGACCCAAAAAAGCTGCTAAATCAAAAAAAAAGAAACCTTTAAAAAAAAAACCTACACCTGTGCCATTATCACAGTCAAAGCAGCCTAAACAAAAGCAAGCAAATGGAGTCATTGGCAGTGTAAGTTTATCAACGTTATTGAGTAAAACACCCACACACCAAAGTGTCGAAGTCTTGTGTACAGCTTTTGAAGGTTTACATGTGCATGCACCCATGATACCCAGATTAAGACAAAAAAAATCGTCAACACCCTAGAAAGCTCCCCTGTGCCCTCAATGACCCCTCCTATCTCTGCATCCCTCTTGCTCCCACTATTCTGACTGTAATCGCTTGTATGTTAGTTTCACTTATTCTCAAGCTTTGTAATAGTGGAATTATTTTATATCTCACCGCTTTCATTCAAGATTATGTTTATGATGAGGCCGGCAGGTGGTGTGGTGGTTAAAGAGTGTTGGACTCCCACATGGCCAGCCATGGTTCAAGTTCTGGACCTGGTGGCTTGCTTTCTCACTTTCCGTCTCTCTCACTTTGTCTCTCTCTGGTCAAATATAAATAAATAAATAAATAAATAAAATAATTCTAAGAAAAAAAAATGATGTCTATGATATTTACCTGTATTGTTTATAGCAGTAGTCTGTGTGAGTATGTGTGTGTGTAGAATTTCATTATATGAATATACCACAAATTATCTATCTTTTCTATGGTTGTTGGACATTGAAATTGCTTATAATGCTTATAGTTTTTAACCTAATATGAATAAAGATGTTAGCTTATTCTTATATTTGGCATTTTGAGGGTCATTTATTTTTCATCTAGCAGTGGAACTGCTGGGTCATAAAATGGTTGTATTTTTAACTCATCGAAAGAGCCTGTTTTTTTAATGTTGTGCCATTTTATGCTCCCTACCAGCAAAATATGAGAGTCCAGTTGTTCTGCATATTCACCAGTACTGGTTTTACCAATCTTCTTCTTTATTATTTTTTTTCATTGAGGCATTTTATTTGTATGTGGGTGTTATACCCCTATAAAAAGAGTTCCCACATTTTCCCTTCTATACGTTTCTATTTTGCTTTTCATGTGCATGATGTCAGATGAGGTTATCAGTACAGTAAAACCAATCTGAAAGAATGGGAGCAGATTATTCTGCCATTTCTCTAGATCTTTGAGTTGCATATCAAATCTGGGGCAGATCACACTCCACATTGTTTAACCTGCCAGTGAGGTTTACAACCGTTTTTCCACCTCTGGTCATCAATGATTTCAAATTCACCAATGTAACTTTCATCATCACAGTAGAAACTGGACAGTTACTTTGGATCTTGGCCTAATAATCTAGAGTTTGCCTCTCTTTTCAACATTGTTGATACTTTTGAGAACATCAGCCAGGATATTCATATGCACCACTATAGTGGCATGGAAAGATGGCAGAGAAGTGGTTGTACCAATCTTATTCTAGCCGTTTAGTAGCTCCATGGTGGTGTCTTTGTGTGGCTTTCATTTGTATGTACCTCATAACTAATAATGTCAAGCACCTTTTCTTGTGCTTACTTGCAGTTTGGATAGCCTCGTTTTCTATTGGATAGTTTGTCTTTTCATTGATTTGTAGGATTCTTTATATATTCTGGATATTAGTCTGTACTTTTTTACTCTTTTAGTGGTAGCTTTCGATGGTTCTTAATTTTAATGAAGCACATTTCATCAGTCTTTTCTTTTGTGGTTAATGCTTTCGTGTTCTGTTAAGATATTGTCTGCTTACCTCAAGGGTGTGGAGGTATTTTTCTGTTTTCTTCTAGAAACATTATTGTTGTACTTGTTATATTTAGTTCCATGATCCTTCTTAAGTTAATATTTGGGAATGGTGTGAGGTAGGGGATATGGACCACTCATGCTAGCACCATTTATTAAAAAGAACATGCTTTCCTCACTGAACAGTAATGGTGTTACTCATTAAGACAGGGCATTATGCTATATATGATATGTAGGTCTGTTCCATTGATTATTTTTCTATTTTTGTGCCAGTGGCATACTATCTTAATTGTTGTAGCTTTATGTTAAGTCTTGAAGCACTGTAAATCCTCCAATTTTATTTTGCTAATTTAGAATTGTCTTGACTATTTTAGGTCCTTTGAATTTCTGGTTTAATTTTAGAATAAATTTGACAGTTTCCATCTAAGAAAGCTGCTGGAATTTAAATTGATATTGTACTGAACCTATGGTTTGATCTGGAGATAATATACATATTAGTAATACATCATCTTTGTATTTATACTTATGGTTTATCTTCATTAATTTGGATTGTCTTAATTTTTCTCACCAGTGTTTTGTAATTTCTAGTGGCAGTTGTATAACACATCTTACGTTAGATTTACTGCTGAGTATTTGATGCTTGCTGGTGTATGTATACTTTTTTTATTTTTGAAGAAGTTTTTGCTATAGTGCATGTGTGCTTGCCAGAAAGAAAGAGAGAGACAGAAAGCGAGAAATCACTCCCCAATGGCCTTGCTGCAATCCCTTCTCCTCCAGTCTCCTCTCGGGATCTTGGGTTTAAGCCACCAGGTCCAGGACTTGAATTGTAGTTGACTACATGGGAGTCCAGCAGTATAGCCATTACACCAACCTCTGGTCCCACAAAATTATATTTCTTAATGTTTGTTGTTGTAGAAATATAGTCGTTTTCCAATTGATGACCTGGTAGCAAGGAGTCTTAATGAATTGATAATAGTTATAACCATTTGTAGTTATTTTATTAAAGATTTTCTATGTACACAGTTATGCCATGTGTGAATGAAGACAGTTTTACTTTTTTCTTTTTAATCTTTTTGTACTTTTTTCCCTCCTGCTTTACTGTGCTGGCTATAACTTTCTGTATCATATGGATTAGAAACGATGATGGTAGACACTCTTACCCTTGTTTCTTTAATCATAGAAGGAAAGTAAACAGTATTTTCTCACTAGTGTTAGCTGTGGGGATTTTGCAAATATTCTTAATCAGTTTTCTGAGAATTTTTATCTTGAGCAAATAATGGAATTAGATACTTTTTCTGCATCTATTTAGATAATCACTTTATTTTTCTCTGGCTAATAGGGTGAATTATATTGATGAATTTAAAAATTTGAAGCTATCCTTGCATTCCTGGGACAAATTTTATTTGGTCATAGTATTATTACATAGATATCCTGTCTTATATTTATCTTGATTTGATAATATTTTATTTGGATTCCTGCATCTATTTTCATGACAATATGGGTTTATCATTTTGCTTTCTTGTAGTATCCTTGTCAGGTTTTATATCAGGTTTAGGCTGACCTTATAACCATTTTAGGAGTGTACTGTTTTCTCTTTTCTGGAAGAGTGTGTTTAAGCCTAGGTTGGTTTGTTTCCTGTTTAGAAGAATTCTCTGCAGAAACCATCTGGGCCTGGAGCTTTTAGTAGAGGTGTAGTTATCAAGTCTTTCTTTAACATATATTCTACATTTTTCTTATATCAGTATTAGTAAGCTGCATTTCAAGGAATTTGTTCATTTCCTCCAAGTTAATAAATTTATTAGCCAAAGTTATTCATTCTCTCTTTTATTTTTAATGTCTGTCAGATCTAGTCAGGTTTCTTTTATTCCTAACATTGGTAATTTGTCTCTTTTTCTTGTATTCCTGCCAAGGGTTTAGTCAATTTTGTTAATCTTTTCAAAGCACCAACTTACAGTTTTGAGTTTATCTTTTGTGTATCTACTTTTTCTTTCTTGATTTTTAGTCTATTATTTACTTCTTTTTTCTTTGTGTTTAATATACTGTTCTTTTTCATGCTTCTTGAAATGGACTAGTAAATATTTTCCTTGGGAAACTGGCTTTCCTTTACTGCAGTATAATCTGTCAGTTATTAAAAGTGATAATGAACTTTTAAAGCAGTATTTTTATATGTAAACTGTTCATCCTGAACTCCTAAAGCAGTATTTTTATATGTAAACTGTTCATTTCCCTTTCTCAAATAAAATATGTAATTGATGTTTCTTCTGAAAACTAAGTCATTTTAGCCATTGTGATAGTGTACTTTGCAAATAAATACCTTTTTTTGTTGTTTTATAAACTGAAGAATGAATAGAGTAACCAACAATAGATAGCCAAATGTTAAAATCTTCACCTGACTCCTGTATCTTTATAAATAAGAATGTTTATTGGGCCAGCTGCGGTGGCACAGGGGACAAGGAACTGTGTGGGAGGGCCCTGGGTTTAGATCCCAGCTTGACTAGAACACCTGATCTCATGATCATGCTGGGCAGAGGACTGGGGGCAGGATTGTGGCATTCCAAGACCTGCCAAGGGTCCTTCCTTTCCTCCTTACCTTTAACAAACAAACTAATTTTTTAAAAAAGATTGTTTAAAATTTTCTAAAATTCTGTATGAATGTGAAGTTGTGGTTTTGAGCCAGTTTAATTATGCTGACAGTGAATTAGCTGTATGGACTCCAAGTGATATATACTCACTGAGATTTTCAGAAGTTTTGTGCTTAATTTTTCCTTTTAGGACACTGCAATAAAGGAAGATGAAGAAGAAGTTTCTGACAAAGGCAGTGATTCTGAAGAAGAAGAAACCAATAGAGATTCCCAGAGTGAAAAAGATGATGGTAGTGACAGAGAATCTGATAGAGAGCAAGATGAAAAACAAAACAAAGATGATGAAGCAGTAAGACTTATAGGGTTAAATAATCAGAATTATGCCTGTGATGGTTATTTTGGGTTTTGATGTTTGCTTGCCTACTTGCTTGTCTTTTGGCTTATCTTTAAAAAAAAAAATCCATATATTTTACAGTTTGATTACTTTGTAAGATAATTTTTTAGGAATGGCAGAATTATAAAGAAAGTTATTTCTAACAAGGATTGCAAATGCTAATTTCTTTTTTCTTTTTTCCGAGCCCCTGATTTTCTTAAATCTTAAATTACTGGGTGAAGGAGGGTCTGGGTCTGAAGTGAAGTCAGTTTAGTCTCTTAAGGGAGTTTTCAGTGATGCCAATGTCTCTGATACTATGAATCCAGGCAGGGGGGGGGCTGTAAAACAAGTAGTTATTACTTGGAAGGCCCTCTCACAAGTTCCAGGGTAAGGGAATGTTACTCTAGTAGGTGGGGGAGAAGAAATGTTACTCTGGGCCCTCATGTTTAAGAAGATGGTTAAGGGAAAAGCTGGTGTTTATAGGGCTGTATATAAGACAGGGGAATTCTTAAAGAATTTATTTAAAAGGTGAGGGTTTAGAGTAGCAGGGGAAATAAAATCATGGCATTAGGTTGTGTGATTTATGGGCGGCCTGTAGACAAGAATGTTTGGTGGACAAATAACTGTTCTTAGAGTCTCATACAAATGAACTGAGAGCTGTTTCCTTTTTGTTTGTTGTTCTTTTTGACTGGGCCATTGATCTAAAAGTAACTTATGATTTGAGAGATAAAAGGGTATCCCCTAAATAGCCTCTGAGGCAAAGGGAGAGGCTAAAATAAAACAAGGAAGAGGCAGAGGGCAAATTTCAAAGTGTGAGGAAATAATGCACCTGTACTTGGAGAATTAAATCGACTACCAGGAAATTAAAATCTCTTATCAAGAAATTATTTCCCCAAAATTATTTCTCATTTTGAGAAAGAGTTGATATATTCCTTTTGAGTACAATAGGGATAACAGAGGTGACTCTTAGGGTTTTGACAGACTAGTTTTTTCATATGACCAATAATACATCCATTTGGTCAACATTATTCTCCATTGTCACACCCCAAGTACTGTCTTAGATGACAGGAATACACAGGCACATGTGAAATAGTTTTGGCCCTCGAGTGATGTGTAGGCTAGTGGGTTGGGCAATGTGTAAGTAAACATGAGGATATATGAAGATTATACACATCTTGTGCTGTGGTAGTGTAAAGGAGAGAGCGAACAATTAAGTCCTGAAATAAGAACCTTTGTGGTAGGCTTTACTCAAGAGTTCATAATTCACTTGGTCCTGAAAGGATTACTAATAGGCAGAGAAAGGGGGGAAAATATAAACAGAGTTGAGGAGTGGAGTAGTTTGGTAAATGTAGTATAGGTAGGTTGACATGACCGGAAAACAGAGTGCAAGGAGGGGGGCAATCTGGAGAGACAGGCGGGCAGGCGGAATAGGTCATGTGAAGCAGTTAGGTCTCAGAGTTGTAGGACGGAACTGGTTCTAGCCTAAGTAGGTATTTTAGCATAGTCAAGAATAATAATGGAAACTTATCAAAATGATCAAAACCATTAGATTTCAGATGTTTTTGTTTTTTTCTTTACTAGGAGTGGCAAGAGTTACAACAGAGTATACAGCGAAAGGAGAGAGCGCTACTGGAAACCAAATCGAAGATAACACATCCCGTGTACAGTCTGTATTTCCCTGAGGTGAGGCCGGGGTCGGGGGCTTTCTGCTTTCCTCACTTTCTTCTCAGATTTTTCTCAGTTGGCTTTACACTCCATGGTGTGAACTAGCTCTGATGTGCTAATGTGGCCTACTCTTGATAGACCGCATTTTTAAAAGTATATATTACAGTATGAATTACATTTAGTGAATGTGTTGTTGAAAAGGGGTATTGTTAACTTTTGAAGTGTTTCTGTGGGTTTCCTTTTCTTCTTTTAGGTCGTCTGAAAAGTCACGACATGCTTTTCTATTAAAAAATGCATCATGACTTTCCTGACCACCCAATAATATCCTTTCTGTGCCCAGATTATTGAGTATTGTGCTTAATGGTGATTTCTCACTAACAATTGAGGTAGTATTAACCAGACAAAAGTATATTTTTTAAGGTTTTTATTGCTGATTGTTGTTAAAAATCTTTCACGTGTTAAAAAATGTTAAAATCTTCACATGTTAAAAATCTTTCACTGTCAGGAACAGCAGTTAGCATAATGGTTATGTCACTGAACTCCCGACGGTGATTTGAGTCCCAGACCCGGTGGCTTAAACTCATATGCCAGGCGTGTGTGCGTGCGTGCCCAAGATCCCAAGAGGAGAATGGAGGAGAAGGGATTGCGGCACGGCCATCCTCCCTGGGGGGTGGTTGCTCACTTTCTATCTCTCTCTCTGTCTTTCTGGTGAGCGCACGTGCCCTATAGCAAAAGCCTCTCCAAAAAAAAATCTTTCAGTGTGTTAAAAATCTTTCACACTTGCCACGTTTAAAATAGGCTGAAAAAAGTCTTAATTTTTTTTCCCTATACTGGCCACCTGGAGCCACCAGACTTACTCTGGCCCTGGGTGTCCCATTTGTGGGAATAGAGGGTAAACCCATGGCTGTAGGACTGGCTGTGCTGGCCTGGAACAAAGTTCAGTAAGAACTGAGCATGAGTGAGCCTTGCTCAGGGCGGAACATTATAATGCTGTTTGCTTACATGTCCTTATTTACTTTGTTGGCTGTGACCCGCTCAGCTTTTTTGTTTGTCTAATTACTTTGGAATCCCCTTGACATTCTGCTTTTGAGGATGATTCTTTCTGGAGCAGAGGTCAAGAACTGGCTGCCCTGGTTCAGGACAACTGTTCTGTAGACCTCACAGCTTTTCTGCTCACCCCACAGGATTGGCAGATGATTTCATGTATAAATCTGATTTCTGCTTGAGAATGTCAATCCGTAGTTGCTGGGCTGCTTAGGGCAATTTCCTAAATCATTTGGCTCTCCTAGTAATGCACGAGTAGGTCTGCACAGACTTGTTTTGGCCTGGAGAGAAGTGTGCCTAGAACTCTATCTTACTGCATGTGCTGATCTTCTGGCATGTCCTGAGCTTTTTGCCCATCTGTTAGAGGCATTTTGCCCATTGCAGAGGTAGTCTGCCAACACTAAGCATCCCCAAACCAAGTGAGTAAATTCCACCCATTGATTGGTTTAAAAGTGCCAAGGGATGCTGTAAGCTGCATAATTTGTACCCATATAACAGTTTCATTTGAGACCGTGCTTAGTTAATAGATGTATTCATTTACTTCCTTAGAGCATTTTATCAGTGCAGTCTACATCTTCATAGTAAACATCTCTAAGCACCATTTATCAGATTAAAAATTGATTTAAATTTTTTTTTTTCCCAGAGAGATTTTTACTGTAGGGTGCCTGTGCTCGCTGGAGAGATGGAGAGACAAGGCAGAAAGCAAGAAATCACCTCCTGAGGATATAGCCATGCCACAATCCCTTCTCCTCCATTCTCCTCTGGGGACCTTGGGCATGTATGCACACACACCTGGCGTGACTTTTACTCTGTGGATCTGGAGCTCAAACTGTGGTTGACGATGTGGGAGTCCAGCTATGTAACCATTACACCTTCTGCTGATCCCTATTTAGAATCTTTCTAATGTCTACCCATATATTTTCTCACATACCTTCCTAACTGACCTAACTATTGAGCAACCCACTTAGTAATAATGGGCTTATATGTTACTTAAACTCAGGGTTAAAAATAGTTAGGAATCTCATACAACAGAAAAACAGTTTTATTTAAAGTATAGATAACTTATAGAACTTCTGTTTTACTTTTAACGTTCACATCAAAGTGTTTTAGGTATAAGTGCAGTATCACGGATACTTGCTTTTTACTAAATATTCTTGAGTAAATTTTATTTTAATGGAATAGCTTGGGAGAATGGAACAGGCACTCCATTCTCATAAGTACAGAGGTAAAGAAGAAATATATATTCTTTTCTTTTTGGAGAGGTTTTTGCCATAGGGCGTGTGTGCTCGCCAGCCAGACAGACAGAGAGACAGAAAGCGAGAAATCACCCCCCAGGGGGTATGGCCACACCACAATCCCTTCTCCTCCATTCTCCTCTTGGGATCTTGGGCATGCACGCACGTGAGTTTTGAGCCACTGGGTCTGGGATGCAAACCGCAGTCGACTACATGGGAGTCCAGTGAGATAGCTGTTACACTGACTGTTGGTCCCAAGAAATATACATTGTTGGACATACTTCTGTGTTGCTTCTGCTACATACACTGACTGCTGGTCCCAAGAAATATACATTCTTGGACATACTTCTGTGTTGCTTCTGCTACATATATGTGATGGTGGTGATGTCTCTGACAAATGTCAGAATGACTTAAGAAGTGCTATTGTACCTCATTTCATTAATCATTATAACTGTCATTTATTGCACTCTACAGGCTAGGCATTCTAGCATGTATTTTACTTGGAGTATCCCAGTTCAGCTTCACAGCATGGCCAGAGGTGGCCATTCATCATTTAGCAAAGAGGGAATGAGATGCAGAGACATGAAATAACCCAGGTCTGTGTGGCTTTATAACAGGTATTGACAAACTACAGCCTGCACACTAAGTGTGACTCCCTGCCTGTTTTTGTAAATAAAGTTTTATTAGGTTATAGCCACACTCATTTTGTGCTCCAGCAGCAGACCTGAGTAATTGTAACAGATAATCTTTAACTCCAAAGCCAAGTATTAATGTACTGTGTGTTTAGACACCTAGACACCAAGTCCCAGCTTTGGGTTAAGAAGACTTTAATTTTCCTATTAGATGATGCTCACATCATCATGTACTTTTGGTTTATTTATTAGGGTTATTAACATTGTAGTCTTTTTATTTTGGAGAGATTTTTACTATAGGGTGCACGAGCTCGCTGGAGCTAGAGAGAGAGAGAGAGAGAGAGCGAGAGCGCGCGCATGCGCACGCGAAAGTGAGAAATTACCCTCCAGAGGGGTAGTCATGCTGCAATCCCTTCTCCTCCATTCTCCTCTTGGGATTTTGGGCATGTGAGCATGTTGCCCAGCATGAGTTTAAGCCACCAAATCTGAGACTTGAACCGTAGTCGACTATGTGGGAGTCCGGCAATGTAATCATTATGCCATCCAGTGGTCTCACATTGTAGTCTTGATAGCTTAAGGTTTTCAAGAGAAGAACTTTTAGTCAAACTTAGTATGGCATTATTAGGAAGATAATAAACTAGATTTTAATCTCTTACAATTAAAATAACATGGAGAGTATGGCAATTTTAAGAACACATTTTCTCAGTGAAACTGTTTAAATAAAAATTTTTTATGTATATATGTATATATTTTTTTTGGAGAGGTTTTCGCTATAGGATGCGTGCACTCGCCAGAAAGAGAGCGAGAGACAGAGAGACAGAAAGTGAGAAATCACCCCCCGGTGGGTTGATTCTCTTCCATTCTCCTCTCAGGATCTTGGGCACACACGCACATGCGCCCGGTGTGAGTTTAAGCCACTGGGTCCAGGACTTGAACCACGGTCGACTACATGAGAGTTTGGCGACATAGCCATTACGCTAACTGCTGGTCCCTGTATATTTTTCGTATTTATGATAGAGTGCATTCATGCTCACATGAAAAGGAGAGAAGTGAGTGCCCTCTACGTCTGGCCGCACTGTAGCTCCTTTTCTCCCGTCCTCCAGCCCATCAGGACTTGGGCACTCACATGCATGCCTGGCATGTTTCAGGATGCCTTGCTGGGGATTTTGAGCTGTATCTACCACGTGGTATCCAGTTTCTCTTGCAGCACATATCACTGTGCCATAGAGCCAGCTCATCAGTAAAGTTATTTTTTTTTAAAACTATTTTGGTAATGGCGAGTTTAGAAAGTCGGATACTGTTTTGGTTAAATAAGTATTTAAGAGCATCCTAGAGTTTATGTTTTGCTCCAAAATATTTTTCTTTAAACTGTTTTAGAAAATTGTCTACCCTACCTCATTCTTTCTTTCTTTTTAAGATTTTTGTTAGAGGGCACCTGCTCCTGCCAGAGAGAGAAAGTGAGAAAGACTCCCTGTGGGCGACGGGTACACTGTAGTCCCTTCTCAGTTTCTTCTTTTGAGATTTTGGGCACACATGCATGTGTAGCTGGTGTGATTTTCAAGCCTCCAGGCCTGGGACTTGAACCACGTAGTTAACTATGTGGGATCCAGCTATCTTAACCCCCATGCCACATGCTGGCCTGCCTACCTCGTTCTTAAACAGGTGATACTAAGCAGATGGCTAAACAATTACTTACATGTTTTGATACAGCGATGGTTGCTGAGTACTTTGAGGTGTGGCCTCTAGAGGCTTGACCTTCTGAATCCTTTTAGAAATAGTTTTAAGGCTTTGGTTCTTTCATTTCTTCCTGCTGTCCTTGCGCATTCTGGTGGCAGCTTCTTTCTGTTGCTAATGTCTTTAGAGTTCAACTAGAAATACCAAGCTTCTTAAAGGCATGTGTTGTGAAAGATTTAAACAGGCTTTTATACAGAATCCGAGAGACCCTCTTATACTCATGAGAGTATAAAATGTTTTAATGTATTGATTTTTTATCTTGCTGCCCACGTGCCTTCCATTCCTACTTTGTGACTTTTGCTCGTTACCAAGTAAGGTTACTAAGATTGTTTGCTACATGATGCTGTAATACTTTACGTTGTTTTTTGGAATATCTTTTATCATTTAAGGTAAGTCAAGTTTTTCATATGAAGGTGCAATAGCAGACTTTAAGGAGCCATTGAAACCCCCAAAATTAAAGATAAAATACCTTTAGAGAGCAGATCTACAAGTAGCTAAGAACAACTTATTCATCCAGTAAATACTTTTTGAACACCTTTTTTTTTTTTTTTTTCAATATTTTGCCAGAGGACACATGTTATTGCTGAAGAGAGACAAAAAGAAAACGTGAAGTGAGAAACATCCCCATGGGGGTTGGTAACACTACAGTCCTCTGTTTCTCCCTCCTTTTGGGATTTTGGGCACACATGCACACATGCCTTCAGTGTTCCTCAAGCTGCCAGGTCCAGGACTCAAACTGCACCGTCGGCCATGTGGGATCAAGCTGCCTTCATCATCCTGTCCCTGGCTGGCCCCGAACACCTGCTGTGTACCACTTTGCCAGTGCTGAAGCTACAACAATGAATAAAATAAGGATGGTATTTGTAAAATAAGACAAGGCAAAACTGTGTTTCTCTAGATCTTTCTGATTATTTATATTCTTCCTTCTTTTTTTTTAAACCAGGAAAAACAAGAATGGTGGTGGCTTTATATCGCAGATAGGAAGGAACAGACGTTAATATCCATGCCGTATCATGTGTGTACACTAAAAGATACAGAAGAGGTAATTATCCAACAGTATTTCAGTTTCTAACCATGTGCATCTCGCCATCGGCGCTGCCTCATACAGCCTTGCTGAGGAGCGGTGTATCTGGCCCAGCTGTTGTAGTGCAGGGACACCGCTGGCACTGTCAGCGCTGCAGGCCAGACGAATGTGGGGGGTCAAAAAAAAAAGGCAGTTTGTTGTATTTGGGTTACTGTATTCTATTTGTTATGACACATTTTATAATTGTTCTTTATGTCCTTGAGGGCAGTGAGCTCATTGGAAATCTATAAACAATCATTATAGGTAGATAACCCAGTTCATCTTTAAAGTTCTTATTTTGAGGAATTTTCACTGTTAGTGTCTAAAAATGTATACCTTTTCTCCTTTTCGTCACAATTAATGAGATTTTTATTAAAATTTACGACTTTTGTGCTTATTGGATCAGTGCCAAATATTATATTTGTCTTAATAAATGTTAACAACTAGTGACTAGATTTTTACTTCTTCATTTAATTTGCCAGAATGTGTGTGCCCTCACCAAGAGCAGGGGGGAGAGAGGGAGGGAGAAAGCACACCCGGAGTGGGAGGGCTTGGTCACAAAGTAACCCCTTCTCCATCCCTCCACCTGGTCAGGACCTTGAGCAGCCTCGCCTGTCTCTCAAATTGCCAGAGCTGGGATTTGAACCATGTAGCCAGCCATGTGTGATTTGGCTCCCTCCACCACTAAGCTGTAGAGCCAGCCCTGGTAATTAGATTTTTAGAGTGCAATTCTGATTATGTGGCATCCTCCACTGTTAATGACATCATTCAAGTAGCATTGTGATGAACATATCTTAATCCGTGGGAACTTGCATTCTATTTTCTTCTTGCTTTTCTTATGTGTTAAGTTTCCTAGAAGGAAGGGTCTTTCTGCTTGGACTAAGTGGACAAGAATATTGTCCAAGATAAATCCACAGTGTTCATTTTTGGTACAGGAATTGTTTTTGACCTCTTCAACCAAGTGGTAAATTCATAGAGATAATAAAATTTATAGGTTATTTATCCATAGAAAGAATGAATGTCTGAGTATAACCATTGCATCTCAGTGTGTCAGACATTTTGAATGTTAGTGCTAATCGGAAAGGTGAAAAATAGTATCTCTATTATTTTTGCCTTTGATCTTTTCTTTTAGTAAGTTTAAAACCTGTAGAAAAGTTGTAGCACAGTGTCATGAAACTCTGTAGACCTTTCTCCTAATTGTTTACATTTTGTCACCTCTACGTGTACTTACACAAAACATACACATGCATGGATGTTTGTGTTTTCTTCCCCTGAACCAGTCAAGGTACTTGGAGGCATCATGACCTGTTGTATCCCTTAATACTTGATATACATCTCCTGAGAACAAGGGCTTTCTCCAAGGACAATGTAATTATACTCCGGAAATTTTAACATTGATGTAGTTTTATTATTTAACATGCAGTCCAAAAAATACCCTTGAATAGTCCACTCATTTTGTTACAGTCTTTTGTTTTGTTTTCAGATTAAGAATCTAATCAAGGATCGTACATTGTACACTTAGTTGTCATGGTCTTTAGTCTACAGCAGTTTCTTGTCCCTTTTGAATCTCTGATGCCATTGACATTTTTAGAATCCAGGCAAGGTGTTTTGTAGAATATTGCTAAATATGAGTTTGCCTTATTCATTACTCATTGTTTTATTATCTTAAATACTTTTGGCAAGCATTTCCACATTAGTGACTACTTAGTGCATCACAGCAGGGGCACAGTTTGCCCCACCTTGGTAAATACTAAGGATGCACATTTAGTTCATCTTTTCTCTATTGTAAACAGCATTTCCCCTTCTACTCTAGCAATATTATTTGGGCCCTGAGTGAATAGCCTCTTCTCTACCAGTGTTTTATCCAGTCACTTGAGTGTACATTGGTGAATCTTTTCTGAGTCTGCTTTTACATTACTCATTGTACTCAGTGTAGTTTTAATTTTCTATTTAGTGAGACTGAATACTTTCAGTGTGTTTAAGTCATATTTCTTTCTGTGTCTGTGATCATTGTTCGTTTTCGTTATATATTTTAAATGGGTTTTGAAACTTTTTCTTGAAATATTAACAAGTCAGCCCTTTGTGGGATATGGTGCAAATATTTCTCTCCATTTGGTTTTATCAGGCTTAACTATTAATATTTATCTATTTTTTTACCCATTTTCTTTTTTTTTTTTTTTTTTTGGTAATATAAATTAGAAATTTTTCTTTTATAGTATTTAGGTTTATGATAATTGGCAAGGCCAAACTAGATTTAATTTTTTAAAACAATCTCCAGCTACTTTTTTCCCTAATTTATTATGGCATATTTTAATATATAATTTCAAAAAAAAGTCTGAATTTTGGGGACTGGAAGCAGATCACCAGAGCACAAAATGTCATTTAGAAAACTATTCTTCTTTCTTCCAAGTGGAATTGGAGGTTCTGAGGGTTCTTTATTGTGTATTTGAAATTGATGATCTGATGAGAAGCAAAATATCTTCTTGGCCTTTTGGAATACTGGGCATTTATCCTAGAAATAAGGTAATCTGGCAATAATTCTCTCCTGTCTAGTGAATTCTATTATTTTATTAATTTAAAATTTTTATTTATTTTTATTTTCATATCCTATTTAATCTCTTCAAGTTATCAAGGCAATAGTCAACAAGGAATTTGGTTGCTTTGTTAAATTGTGAAGATATAAATTAACTCATTAATTCTGCCTAACTTGATTTCCTTTCTGTGCAGTATATATCATATGCAACTGTGTGAGCTGTGTGAGTGTGTGTTGTATGTATATGTGTTCTGGTTATTGTTAAAGACTTTCACACTATGTTTTAGGACTTCTTGTATTATCTGAGTAAAACACTGATTATTACTTGGGTCTAGGAATTTTAGGAGTGAGCCATGGTTCTTCCTTAAAATACAGGTTGCTAAGTGCTGATTTTATCTTCTAGGTAGAACTGAAGTTTCCTGCACCAGGCAAGCCTGGAAATTATCAGTATACAGTGTTTCTGAGGTCAGACTCGTATATGGGTTTGGATCAGATTAAACCACTGAAGGTAAGAATAATGACTCTTCAGTATATAAAGTTTCTTTTTGAGTGTTGAAAATACTGGGAAAGCATTTCTAGTTTTGAAATGTGTCAGTAATGTGATGGAAAGAAAAAATATCATCTCATACTTCATATATGATGCATTTGGCAGGCTACACTTAATGATAATATACTTAGGTTGTTGAGGGAGATTTTATGGGAGTTCCTGATTTAGAAGTCTTTAAATTATTTTAATGATAACATTTTAAAGTGCCATACTAAGCTGTCATTTTATAGGGCCTCTGTAAATGGGTTTTTTTGGTCATTGGTTTTGTTTTGTTTTCAGAAAATTACAATTTTGGCATTTTTTTGGGGGGGAGTGAGGTGGGGGAGGTTTTTGCTATAGGGCCCATGTGTTCACCAGAAAGAGACAGAGAGACAGAAAGTGAGAAATCACCCCCCAGGGAATGGCCATGCCACAATCCCTTCTCCATTCTCTTCCTGGGACCTTGGGGACGCACACACATGTGCCTGGTGTGAGTTTAAGCCCCCGGGTCCAGGACTCAAGCCACGGTCGACTACATGGCAGTCCAGTGACATAGCCATTACACCAACTGCTGATCCCCAGAAAATACAGTTAAACTTCAGATTCTGTTGAAGTGTATACTAACTGCTGACACTTTTTTTTTTCTAGAGATTTTTGCTATAGGGTACATGCGCTCACCAGAAAGATAAAAAGCAAGAAATCACCCCTTGGGGGAAGGCCACACCACAATCCCTTCTCCTCCATTCTTCTCTTGGGATTTTGGGCATGCACACATGCCTGGTGTGAGTTTCAAGCTGCCAGGTCTAGGACTTGAACCATAGTCAGCCATGTGGTAGTCCGGCACCCTAACCACTGTGCCATCTGCTGATCCCTGAAACTATTCTTCTTTAAAGAATTATTTATCACTATTGTTATTTTAAAATTTTGCCACAGGCATATATAAGAGAGAGAGAATGAGAAAGCGCATGACTAGATCAAGGACTTAAATAAATCATGGTCGGCCATATGGGAGTCCAGCACCTTAACTACCATGCCACCTGCTGGGCCCCTCAAAGGTGTTTAAAAATCATCTTTGATCCTGCACTTTCTGTAGGTATCATTTGAAGCACATGCTTAGTGTTTACCATTTCCATTGAGCTTTCTGCAAAAGGCCCTCTGTAGTATTAGATCCTGTTCTGTGTGGAGTAAGGGGAGCCAGTCAAGGCGAGCCACCCTTCTCCTGTGCATGTTCCGCGTTTCTTACATTGGCTCTAGAACTTGACTTCACAAGTCTGTAGGCTGCACAGATCTCTTTGAAAGTCACACTTGAGTTTTCTGCCTTCAGCAGGGTACCAAAATAGCACTCATTGTTCTTCCTCGAGACTCACCATTATTAAACTTTTGCTACACAGATTACAGTCATAAATTATATAGCTTCTGTGAAGTCAAAGTAGGAAACTATTGGAAATTTACCTACACTATGAGCCAGCTGGTGACGTGGTGGTTAAGGCACTGGACATTCCCACATAGTCAACCATGGTTCGAGTCCCAGACCCCGTGTCTTGCTTCCTTCCCACTTACCTTTTATTTCCCTCTGGTCAAATTAAAATGAGTGAATGAATAAGTTAAATAAATAATTCTTTAAAAAAAAAACAGTTTTAAAAAGAGAAGAAATTTACCTACACTAATGTGTTAACAGATTTACTTACTTTACTCTCATTTCTGGGATGAAATATCTATTCTAAATGAATATGTTATTAGAGTTGCATTCATAAAAATGTTTCTTTATAACTGTTGTGGTCAAAGAAAACCTTTTCTTTATCAGATATTTCTTTCACTATTCCGCCCCACTTTCTAATGTCTACATAAATTCTTCTTTGTAGCTGGAAGTTCATGAGGCTAAGCCTGTGCCAGAAAATCATCCACAGTGGGACACAGCAATAGAAGGGGATGAAGACCAGGAGGACAGTGAGGGCTTTGAAGACAGCTTTGAGGAAGAGGAAGAGGAAGAGGAAGATGATGACTAAGCTGTACTATGAATGGACCACACTGTTTGCACATACTTGGAAATCTTTGCTGTTTTCGAAGTGTATAATAAACCAGAAACAGTGCAGAACCTATGTCAAGGGAGGTGTTAGTTTCTTTACTGGAAATGGGTGCATAGTGTACGTAGGCAGTGGCGGTGCCTTGGTACAGTCTGAAAAATGCCAAAGGCTTATGGAAGCCTTTCAAGTATGGGATGGTGCATTTATTTCATCGGCAAAATGATAAAATAAATCTTTTGTTCTTATAACTGTCCAGAAGTGTGGGCTATGTATTATCTGATCAGTTTATGGTCCCAGTAAAAAGTACATGAAAAACAATCTATAAATGAGCAACTTTTCTTCGTTCAGCTTTAGTTTTAGTAAACATTAAAATATGGTAATCACCACGATTATGTTTTAAGTAACATCCGCTCAAGTTTTTAATCTCTTGGTGAACACTATTCTTCATTTATTGACATTCTTGAAGTGACATAGGACTATTTATAACAGCTCCATTCCTAGTTTTAAATCTTTCATTTTTACCTGACTCAGTTGTAAGTTGGCATTCTCTCACATTCCACATAAGATAGAGGGCTACATTTTGAGGTCTGTCTTAACTGCCCGGAGTTATCAGGCAAGTTATAAAAATGGCTTTTAATGTCTTGTAACATTTTAAGCCTCTTAGTAGATCAATGCAGGATCTAATTCCTTCAATAAGCTACAGGTCTAAAAGTGATTTGGGGACCATATGTTCTCTGCTGTTGGTGGCTTATGTTATTACACCTTTTTTTAAAGGTTCACTATAAAAGCTGAACTACATTCTTAGCTTTTAATCTACCTGACTCTGTCAGAATCCTCTTAAGGAAAATAAGTATAACATGCAAAGGAGGCTTTTTTTTGTATTCATTTTGGACTTCTGTCAATAAAATAGAAGTTTGACTCATTTTACGTTTGTAATGGTGTGTGTCTTTTTACTCTCAGAAAAAGGATATAAATAGGGTAACCCATTCTTTTATTTTTCAACTAAAAATTTAATAATGTGTACGTTACTGCTGAAGTGACTGCTATTTCCTATAGAAAATCTGTGCGTGAGCGGGACTTCCCCTTACGTAGTACAACGGGAAGGATAGTGCTTATAAAGAGTAGAAGTGTGTACATGATTAATCATTGCAGTAAGTCGAATATTTTTATTATTACATATGGAGGAAGCATAAGTCTGTCATATTAAAGGACTGCTTATAATAATCTTCTATCAAACTCCCCATAGGCCAAAGTACTCTTGGAATACTAATTTGTGACCTTGTTTACTTAAAAGGTTGCTATTTTTCATGCAGAATTACCATTGGTACTTGGTTTATTGCAGTAGTTGGAAATAAAATTTGAAAATTACCAAAAAGGCGAATGGTTTTTTTGGTTCTAAATTTAGGATCTAATTTTTTTTCAAATAGTCAAAGTAATTTTGTTTTGTTTTGTTTTTAAATGGAGCTTTGGTCACCAGTTTAGTGAGACACTCCCCTGGCAAGCAGGAGCCTGTGCCACTGAGGGTGGTTTCTTTTGTTTCACTTTACAAGTATCAGGATGAGTGTAATTTTTGAATGGGATTCTGCTGTGACTCTCCAGTTTTGGTTGAGGCAGCTGCGGTCCCCAGAGCATGGTGGTAGGGAGTGGTCAGCTTGTGTCAATTGAGAGGAGAGGCCGGAGAGAACACACTCATGACCAGTCAAGGGAAGGGCGCAGTGGGCAGTACGCATAGTTCCTCGTGTTCTTGAAAGACGCTTTTCGGGGCAAATACAGGTTGTGAGTCTCCTTTAATCCAAAGATCCGAAATATGAAGTGCTTCAAAATCCGAAACTTCTTGAGCACTGACATGGTACCACAAGTAGGAAATTCCACACCTGACCTTACAACAGGTCAGTCACAATGCTGCAGTACAGAAATGTGTAAAACTGCTTCCGGGCTATTTGTATAAAATATATATATGAAACATAATTGACTTAAATCTTTAGACTTGGGTTCCATCCCCAAGGTGTCTCATGTGTATGCAGACATTTTACGATCTGAAAAAGTCCGAAATCTAAAACACATCTGAGGGATTTTGCATAAGGGATACTCAACCTGTATTTTCTTTTTTTTCCTAGTGGCTATTTTGACTTAAAAAGGCTTTACAAGTCGTTTCATCAACTGGTTGTTTTGGTTTTAAGACTCTCTAGAGGGATGATTTCACAACCTAATAACTCACCACAGTGCTTAAAAAACAGCATCACCTCAACATGAGAAAATTCCGTCTGTTTTCCCTTGCCCTTTGTGTGATGTGTATGTACTTTCTGAGCAAATAAAGAAGTTTCCCTCTAGTGAGTACTTCAGGCAACCTCTCCACATTGCAGTAGTGAGAGAGTGAGCCATCAGCTTATGGTTCTCACTTCTCCAGCAATTTGCAAACTCCCCATCCCTTCTTTCATTCTCTGAAATGATTAATAATGTTCCCTGGTTTGTATTTAATTTGATGAAAACCTACTGAGTTTCACTTTTTTTCTTATCAGGAAACTGACATTTTGTCGACAGAATAGATGAACATATAGATAAAAGCTGTGCATACAAAGTGAAATTGGTTATGAAATTTACTTTATTAAACATACTTTTATCTCCTCAAAATTGATAAAAAATAAAATACAAAATTGATAAAATACAGCCTGGCATTAAGGAGACTTAGTTACCACAGTGGGGAGTGTAGCTGTTGTGAATTCTGGCATTATAAAACTAGATTGAGGCCCCAGGTGGATACCTCGGTCTCAAAGTTAGTCAGAGATTCATGTCCTCTTTACTTATTTTTAACTAAGTGTTTGCAAATGTATTTTAAAAATTCAGGAGCATGCCGCGTAAGGACTCCCGTACGGAACAGTTCCTGTGCTCTGCTCTGCCTTGGGCTTGTACTGAGCGGTAGAGAAGGATGAACTTGTGCAGCTGTCCTGCTGTGTGGCAGGAAGCTCAGGCCCTAGGTGGAGCCTGGGTACCAAGCAACTGATGTGGAGAAGTGTTGAGGAAGGTAGTGAGGCGCTCTGAGCCCGTTATTCTTGACCATAGTGTTTATTCAGTTATTTGTTCCAGCCAGTTAAAAGCTATATACTGGGTGTTCTTTAGTAATAACTCTTATTTCAAATGTAATTCAGCACTTTACATTTTTTTGATAGGTTCATCATTTCATCACTTATTTACTGGATTTGTGGGCCTGGCTCTGGGATTGGATCCTGGGACTGTAAAAATCCAAGAACTCACATTGAGAACCACTGGTACCAGGTCAGGCAGCTGTGTGGCTATCCGTTGTAATCCATTGGCTTGGCCAATGACCGTTGTTTGGGATGCCTTTTTCTTAAGGTGTTTTTCACTCTAGGCACAGAAGTTAGTTAGTTCCTTATGGGCTATTTCATTTTGTTAACGTTTTTTTCTTTTAATGGGCAAATCTTTTTATAATTTCAAACTGTTGAGGCTAAGATTCGAACTGTGGTCTGCCATGTGGATTCTGACTCCCGATACACTATGCTTCATGACTGCTATGGGATCGACACCCCCCCCATCCTTTGTTTTTCAATGCTCCTTGTAGCCATTTTCCCCCCAAATATTCTGACCCATGTGGTCTGCCTTACAGTGAAAACTATTGGTGAACGCTAACAAGACATTTTACTATTTGTGTAATGATCAATATAAATATGTCTCCAGAAGTTAGCACCAAGTACCTTCACACATTGAAACTTGATGTTAGGGCTATTTTGCAAAGCTTAAAAAAAAAAAAAAAAAAAAGATGTGATCTTGTAAGTTTTTCAGTAACCTAAGCTAAAAACCCAAATAAAAGAAATCATTGGCATGCATTAGGGCTGTGGTTTCAGCTGGGGATGTGTGCATTCCCAGCGGTATGCAGATGACCAGTCCATTGGGAAAATGTTAAAATGATTATTTGTATTTAATCTCATCCTTTTAAATTTCTATTTTTGTGTGTTTTATAATGTACATAATATCTTGTACAATTGTACACTTCTATAATTTATAAATAAATAATACATCTATTGGTGCATTATATTTTTTTTTCCTGATTTTGAGTGCATGATCAAAATGCTTGGACACCACTGCTTTGTGGTATTGAGTGGCCAAACATTTAAGCTAGACTTGAGGTTTGGACTTTTGGCACTCACCATTTGAGATCACAGAGTGATGTTCTCTGCTGGAATTCACAGGGTCTGCATTTGCTGTGTCCTGCCCTGCTGTGGCCCCCAAGAGCTAAGAGAAGCTAGTAGGCCTCAAGATGGTGTTAATAGACAAGGGAAGGGTTTGAATTTTTTTTTTTTAAGTTTTTTTTTGCTATAGGGCATGTGCGTTTGCTGGAAAGAGGGACAGAGAGAGAAATCACCCCCATGGGGGGATGGCCACACTACAATCCCTTCTCCATTCTCCTCTCAGGATCTTGGGCGCACACACACACACACACACACACACACACACACACGTGCCTGGCATGAGTTTAAGCCACCAGGTCTAGGACTTGAACTGTGGTCAACTACGTGGGAGTCCAGTGACATAACCATCGTACCTTATGCCATCGGCTGTTCCCAAGGGAAGGGTTTTAAGCAGCTGTTGGCCGTGGAATGAAATGGGGCAGAAGTGCTTGGGGTGACGTGCTAGGGCTCTGAGACAGTCTTACAGTTGTGTTAGTGGTCCTGGCAATCTGGCTGCTACAGATAAAGGCGAGTGTGGGAGGGACTGTCCACTCTTCAGCATGAGGTCGTTGCACATGAATCTGTCAGTTGGTACACAGGAAGCTGTGCCCCTCCTACCTTTCCAAACACCTGAGGTTCACACTTTAAAGTCTGCATAGTGGCAGCTGTGGACAGAGTGAGCTGATATATAAACAGTGACATTGAACTCTCCTTGTGTCTTCCAGCCTGGTTCCTGTAGAGGGCGATAGGGCTGTAATTTTATTCTACAAGGAGTGGTTTAGTTTGTGGGAATAAGAAACAAAATGAAAGAAATGCTTTGTAATTTGTTTCTGTCTTTACCTTCTAGCTAGAATAACGTCCTTGCCTTTTAATCTTTTGTATCCCCCCCCTGCCCTTTGTCTTTTTTTCACATGTGTCCTTTAGTACATTAAATTTACTTTGGGGTTTTATGGTTGGAAATGTTGAGTCCCTTTGTAACAACTCCAGATGACAACTCACAGTTACTCATTGTGTTGTATTGGATTATTGGCTTGAGAGAGGTGGGCAGTCAGATAAGACTCGAATTCTTTTATTCTGCAGAATTTAATTTTTTTGGCTGATTGCTGTTAACTAAGAAGCTGCTGAGATATTTTTACTCTGTGCAGCTACCATGCAAACCTGCCACAGTGTCGTGGATGCTAGCAGAAGACAGGGCTGCCAGGTCAGAGGCGTGTGAGCAGGTCACGTGAGCTTCATGTTCTTCACCTGCTCCTCTTGTCCTCCAGGTTCTGTGGGGGGGGCACAGAATGGACCAGGCAGGCGAGGGATTTCTGAGCTTGGGAAATCTGATCTTTTAAAGCATCTACAGGTTAACATGTCTAGTCTTTATTATCCTGGACTGCAAACTTGCCCTCGTCCTGAAAAGGAGATGCCATCTTTCAAAGCTGTTAGCTCTGACGACATCCTTGAAAAGATAGTCTAGAACAAAAATGTGTGTGTCCCTGCTCAGAGGTGTGCAGAAAGGTAAGTGACCCACAGAAAATGGCCTCCCAAATGCTGGATTTCACTATATACCTCTGTAAAGATGGATAGAACACTTGTTTGCAAAGGAAATGTGTTCTATTTTGTAAAAATTAGGAATGGTGGAGCCATCTTCCTTGAGAACAATGTACATGTAAACCTCTTGCAAATATTTTACCTTGTCAAATACAGATTTATGTTAGAACCGAAGATGGTTGACTTGCCTGTGTAAGTAATATCCAGAATTTTCTAAGTTGAATCCAATCATTGTGATCATGGAATAAAGTATGACCTATTGTGTGTTGTAACCATCAAAGATTTTGAGTACTTCCCTCTGCAACCCTTGCCTCCCACCCTTCCCCAGTGAGACAAAACTCACACCCTTTCCTTCTGGACAAACTAGACATTTGCCTCTGAAGTCTGGTTCCTTGTAGAATAGTTGCTGGTTTTTTTCTTTTAGTTGTATTTATCATCCTTAGTATTACTTTTTTTTTTTTTTCCTTAGTATTACTTTTAAATTTGTTACGGGAAACATGCTCACCAGAAAGAGAGAGGAAAAGTGAGAAAGTAAGCTGCCAGGTCTGGGACTTGATCTGCAATTGGCCATTTGGGAGTTCAGCACCTTAATCACCATGCCACTTGCTGGCCCAATTGCCATTCTTTTAGTGATATTCTTTTTCCAGGTACACTGTCCATGCCCAGGGACTCATGAGACTTTCCTTGGTTGAAATAGTTGTTGAACACAGAAATATTCTGAACGGTGTCACTTCTTACCCAGTCATCCTTTGAGGGAAGACCTGTCTTTGTTTTTAACCCTTAAGTCATTTACAGATAATGCAGACGAATAGGGAGGGTGATAAATTTGCTGTCAAGGGACTAGTCTATGGTGTGGGGTTATGCAGCTGGGTTCCATATGGCTGACTTCACGGTTTGAGCACTGACCCAGTGTCCTGAAAAACAGGCCAGGCACATGTGCGTGTGTGAGCCCAAACTCCTAAAGAGATGGGATTACGGCATGGCCATCCTGAATCGGGGGTGTTTTCTCACTTTTCCTCTCTGTCTCTTTCTGGTGAGTGCATGTACCTTCTAGCAATTACAAAAAAATGCTGATCAGTATTTTGGTTAAAAATACGGCAACTGACTAAAATTCAATGAGAAACTAAAGTCCCGATGTTTAAACCAGATCTGAGAACTCTCAAGGAGACACCCAGGACTACCGCTGTGGTATCGAGAGCCTCTCTCATTTGTGTGTGTTAGTCTGCATGGTTGTTAAATTTGCTTGCTTTATACTCTGAGCCAAGGCTTCTCCACTTTTTTTTTTTTTTTTTTTTTAATTTTCTGCCCATTCTTGGGACTCCTGTCACTGTCTATGCTTTCTGCCACTTTCCAGATCCCTGTAGAAGCTCACGGTCCTCTTCCTGACATCATAGCACATGTGACACAGAGGGCAGGAAAGGGACGACCAGGGCAGCTGCCCAAGCAGGAAGGAGGCAGGGCCTCCTGTGCGTGTCTCAGAGTCGTCGCTCTCCCAGCCAACTCCTGGCTCCTAACCAACAGTGCAGTTACTCTTT
>NW_006160040.1:3379138-3383926 GCF_000334495.1 Tupaia belangeri chinensis | reverse complement strand
ACAAGTGCAGTTCCTCTTTACCCAGGATCCAAAGCAGATCTCGCCCAAGTACCCCCTCCTTGTAACACACTGATCTGGATCTGTTACCTTGAAAATGTAAGGATGAATGTGATTTCCAGCACAGTATGTTTGAGAACGGGGGATGAAACTACTGCAGTATTATGATCCACAGTGTTATTTCTTTATACACGATATTTCTTTATACACGAAAACCCCCGCACCTTTCAAAGCTGCTGACTTAATGACAGGGTGTCCCGCTAAGTGTCAGGAGTGACAGTTCAAGAACAGCACATTTCAGATTGAGCTGAACTTTGGTGATATAAACACTGAGTTTTGAGTAGAATTTTTAATGTGTGTTGAAAGAAATAAGTTTTGGAGTGTGAAAAAAATATCTTTTTTTTTTTTTTTTGCTATAGGGCATGTGTGTTCCACCGAGAGACAGACAGACAGAAAATGAAATCACCCACAATCCCTTCTCCATTCTCCTCGGGGTTTTGGGCATGCATGCACATGTACCTGGTGTGAGTTTTAAGCCACCAAGTGTGGGACTCAAACCACGGTTGACTACGTGGGAGTCCAGAGATGTAACCATTACACCATCTGCTAGTCCCAAAAGATTTTTTTTTTTTTTTAAGAGGTTTTGCCTTGGGGCGCGTATGCTTTCAGGAGAGCGAGACAGACAGACAAAGGGAAACTAAGAAATTACTCCCCCCGGGGTGGGGGGTGGGGGCGATGGCCACACTGCAATCCCTTCTCCATTTTCCTCCTGGGATCTTGAGCATGCACATGCACCTGGTGTGAGTTTGAAGCCACTGGATCCAGGACTCAAACCACGGTCAGCCATGTGGAAGTCTGGCAGTGTAACTTCTACACATCTGCTAGCCCTGAAAAAAAATCTTAAGAAATATCTTCTTTGGCCTCACTCATTATGATTTCTGAAGTTTCCCTTGCATTGGGCACCAAGGTACTTACAATCTAATTGAGCCAGGTCCCTACTCCCTACCTGCCTCCACAGCCTAATAGAAGCAGGAAGTATAGGGATGAAAACAAGACCCCTGAGAGGGGAAGAACGTAGGAAAGGAAATTTGGGGAGGTAAGGCATTTGTGGGACGCGGATATGGTTTATTATTTGTTGATGAGGACGTGCGCATGTTCTCAACTGGGCTGGACTGAGGCGTGTGTCACGCTGGGTAAAGTCTCTACAGTCTAAATGATGTCTAGCAATTAAATGGATAAATTATAATAAAAATTAATAAATAAAAATTATTAAAAAAAAAAAAGGAAAACAAGAGCCCTGGAGTTGTAATTTTGGAGCTCCGTCTCAGGTGGCAAGACAGTGGGACATTAAAGAGAGCATGTGTGTGGGTGCTGAGCACTTGTGAGTGCTCTCTCGGCAGCTCTGATTTGGAGTAAATGCACTGTTACACCCTCAGAGGGTCAGAATTGGTGTGAGGGAGGGACATGGAAATGAAGACCAGCGAGACGACTTCTTACAGCTGGTGAACTGGAGGTGAGACCCAGGAATCTCTTCCTGCAGGGTCCTGATCCCCATTCCACAGCCCTCACTCTTCATCTCATTTCAGGGGCCCAGAAAGGAAAACCAAATCCCCCCTCACACACATAAAAATTGAAGTTGGCTGGATCAGGTCAAGCATGGCCGTGTGCCGTACAGTAGCCAGAGAGAACGAGCCTATGATTATATTTAGGTCAAATCTCCTGCACCCCAGAGCTCCCATGGTGTGTCAAAGGAGATGCTAGCGTGCCCAGCTGTGTGGTGTTCAGGGCCGGGTGAACACATTAGCCAAAAAGATGAAGGGATCTCTAAGATCCCTCCTAATTTAAAGATTTGAAAGAGTTAAAGTTGTCGTAACTGTCTTGAGAGAAACAATGAATTCATCACCAGCTTGAAAGTGATCGCCTTGGGACCAGCAAGTGGCATGGTGGTTAGGGGCACTGGACTCCCACATGGCCGACCATGGATCAAGTTCAGACCTGGCGGCTTTCTTTCTCACTTTCCCTCTCTCATTCTCTCCCTCTCTCTCCCTCTGTCCTTCTCTGGTCAAATTAAAATAAATAAATAAATAAAGTTAAAGATTAATTAAAAATTAAAAAAAAAAAAAAAGAAAGTGCTCGCCTTGAGGTGGGGCAGGGCTCGAACCACTGGGTATCCAATCCTTGATCCTAAGAGCCCAAGATGATGGCACAGACTGCCCAGGCTGGCTTCCTTGGCTCTAACCACTCTTTTTCTACTTTAGTGGGGCCAGTTGCCTTCACTTCACCCTTTTAACCAGAGCATTCTAAGGAAAGCCATTTATGAAATACATTGAACATGATATTATTTTAAAAAAAGGTTTTCTTTTTCTTTTTTCTTTTTTTGTTGCCATAGTACTTTTCCACTCACAGGAGAGAGAGAGAGACACAGAGAAGGAAAGTGAGAGATAAAATTCCTGGGGGGGGCATGGCCATGCCACAGTTCCTTTTCCTCCATTCTCCTCTTGGGATTTTGGGCACACACACGCACACGCCTGGTATGATTTTTAAGCCTCCAGGTCCAGGACTTGAACTGCGATCAGCCATGTGAAAATCCAGTGCCTTAACCACTATGCCACCTGGTGGTCCAGAACATAATATTTAATTGTAAAAGACTGACTGTAATTGTAAAAGCTTTTCCTCTAAGATCAGAAACAAGGCAAGGATGCCTACTTTCATTACTTTTCTTTTTCTTTTCTTTCTTTCCTTCTTTTTTTTTTTTAACAAATTATTTATTTACTTCTATTATTTTTAAATTTTTCTATAGGGCACGTGCACTTACCATAGAGCGACAGAGACAGAGAGAGAGAGAGGAAAAGTGAGAAAGGAGAGTGCCAGGTCTGGGACTCAAACCATGGTCAGCCATGTAGAAGTCCAAAGTTCTAACCACCATGCCACCTGCTGGCCCCCTCATTACTTTTTTTTTTCTTAACAAAAAAGTTTATTATGAAAATGTACCTGACCTGATTTTTTACATCATAGTGAAAACGGGCCTGTTGACAAGGGGACATAGGTTTTTCTGTTCAAAAGCCATTATTTATACTCGTTCCAAGGCTTCTAACATGATGATACTATTTCCTCGTATTACCACCGTTCCAATATTGTTCTGTTGCCCACTAGTTGCCATCTCCACACATTCATCTATCACAAGATTCATAAATGGATCAAAGCCCCGCAATATTTCTTGGACATGTCTGCCACCATTTAATTTTAATGACAACTTCTTGTCCATAAATTTTTTCAATTCGGGAGGGTGAGCTTTGCTCATGGTCCCAACTTGGCAGGCTCAGAGATGCCTTTTCACCCCTCATTACTTTTAAAAAAGACTTTCTATTGGGTACATGTGTTTGTGAGAGAGAAGTGAGAAAGCTATCCCTGGGAGCTCCACAATCCCTTCTTTTTCATTTTCCTCTTTGGATTTTAGATATGCACACAGATGCTCAATGTTTTCCAAGCCACTAGGTCTAGGACTTGAAATGGACAGCCAGCCATGTGGGATCCATCCTCCTTAATCATCATCTCATCGTACCACCTGACTGGCCCTCACTGCTTCTATTCAATGTGGTATTAGAAGTTCTAGCCAGAGCAATTAGTCAAGAAAAATAAATAAAAGTCCAAGTTGGAAAAGAAGAACTAAAATGATCTCTGTTTACAGATCACATTGTCTTATATGCAGCTACTCCTAAAGATTTCACAATATAACTGGTAGAACTTACAGGTGAACTGACTTAATAAATGAAATGAAAGACTTATATAATACAAACTATAAAATATTGCTGAAATAAATTAAAGCAGACATAAATAAAGGGAAACACATCCCATCTTCGTGATTTGACTGATCCAGTGTAATTCCTATCATAATCCCAAAGATGTTTTTGCAAATTCCATCTTAAAGTTCATATGGAATTTTAAGAGTCACTGAAAAGCCAAAACAATCTTGCAAAAGAAGGAAAAAGCTGAAGAACTCACATTTCCTGATTTAAAAACCTGCAATGGTCAAAATACTGTGGTACTGACACAAAGTCAGACACATAGACCAATAGAATGGAATAGAGAACCTAGAAACAAACCCTTGCATATATGGTCAAATTATTAGGAAAACTGAATATTCACATGCAAAATAATGAAGTTGGACCCTTACTTAACACCATATGCAGATTAGCTGAAAATGGATCAAAGAGCTAAATGTAAAATCTGAAACTATAAAAACTCTTACAAGAAGACAACACGAAAACTTATTTTTTGGATATGACACAGGCCACAAAAGAAAAAAACAGACAAATTGGACTTCATGAAAGTTAAAACACTTTGTGCATCAAAAGACACTATTAACAGAGTAAAAAGACAACCCAGAGAATGGGGGGAAAAAAAAAACAAAAACAAAACATTGAGCCAGCAGGTGCTGTAGGGGTTCGGGTGGCTGGATCCCACATGGGCAACTGCACAATTTGACTCCCAGACTTTGTGACTTGAAAAACAGGCTGGGAATGTGTATGTGCATGCCTGAAATCTCAAGAGGAGTGGAGAGGACAGGGGATTATGGCATGGCCATTTCCCCCGAGAGGTGATTTCTCACTTTCCCTTTGTCTTTCTCTAGCAACCATGCACATGCTATAGCAAACTAAAAAAATATAAACAAACAAACAAACAAATAAATAAATAAATAGAAGTATGGGGAAGATATTTGCAAATCATATATCTAATAAGGGATTAATATCTCTAGACTATATAGAGAACTGAAACTCAACTACAAAAAAA
>NW_006160040.1:3358206-3379107 GCF_000334495.1 Tupaia belangeri chinensis | reverse complement strand
AACGTTCAGCAGCAGCAAGGAACATGGCACCTGGTGGACAGCAAGGCTTTGATGAATACATGAAGGAACTAGGTGTGGGAATAGCGCTGTGAAAAATGGGTGCAATGGTCAAACCAGACTGTATCACCACTTGTCATGGTAATAACCTCACCATGAGAACTGAGAGTACTTTAAAACAACACAATTTTCTTGTGGCCTGGAAGAAAGTTTTGAAGAAACAACAGCTGACAGCAGAAAAACTCAGACTGTCTGTGACTTTAAGGATGGTGCGTTGGTTCAACATCAAGAATGGGATGGGAAAGAAAGCACAATAACATGAAAATTGCAAGCTGGAAAATGAGTGGCGGACTGTATCATGAAGAGTGTCACCTGTACTCAAGTCTATGAAAAAGTGGAATAAAAATTCCATCATTACTTCAGACAGGAATTAGCTGCAAGAACGAACAAGCTCAGTTCAATGAGCAAATATCCATACTACTTTTTTTTTAATTACTGTGTTCAATTACCTTTATTGCAAACATTTTACATGCAACTATTTACAAGTGTTGATTTAATTAGAATCATCCCTTTGGTTAGTAAATAAGTGTGTCTATGCTAATAAAAAAATAGGCAAAGAACTTCTTTCTCCAAAGAAGATATGCAAATGGCTAATAGCACACAAAATATGCCTAGTATCACTAATAATTATGGAAATGCAAATTAAAACACAAGATATCCAGAAGATGGATGATATCAAAATAGTTCCAGGAAATAACAAGTGCTGTGAAAGGTGTGGAGAAATTGAACCAGTTGTGCAATTCTATATAAAATGATGCAGTTGCTACAGAAAACAGTATGGTGGTTCCTCCAAAAATTAAGAATAGAGTTACCATATTATCCAGCAATTCAGCTTCTGGGAATATATCTGAAAGAACAGAAAGAAAGATCTCAAAGAAATATTTGTATATCTATGTTCATAGCAGCATTATTACCAATAGCTAAACTTTGGAAGCAATCCAAGAGTCCATCAACAGATAAAAGTCTAAAACAAAATGTGGTCCCTACTTACAATGGAATATTATTCAGCCTTAAAAAGGGAATAAATAATTGCAACATATGCAAAAATGTAGATGAACCTCGAAGACATTATACTAATTATCCTAAGTGAAATTAAGTCAGTCACAAAAAGACAAATGTATGATTCCAATGGAATGAAGTACTTAGTCGAAATCCTAGAGACAAGAGGTAAGATGGGGACTGTGGGGGCTGGGAAGAGAGAGTAGTGAGGAATCATGGTTTAATGAATGTAGGGTCACAGTTTTTACAAGCTAAAATGAATTCTGGAAATTGGTGGTGGTGACTGCAGGACATTTTAAATATATTTAATACCACTGAACTGTACATTTGAAAATGATTAAAATGAGAAAATTTATGTTACATGTATTTTACAATAAAAAGTAGAGGGGGGGAAGTGAGAATGTGACCAGTTGGCACTGCAGAATAGTGGGGAAAAGACAGGGGGGGGGAGTGAGAATGTGACAAGTTGGCACTGCAGAATAGTGGGGAAAAGATAGCATTTCTAAAATATGGTGCCGGGACAATAGGATAACCATTTGGGGAAAAAACATGATCCATGTCTCTGTCTCATGCCCTATACGACAATTAATTCCAGGTGGTTTATAAATCTAAATCTGAACTGCAAAACAATACAACTTGTAGACTATAATACGGAAGAATATATTCATGACCTTAGGGTAGGAAATTTCTTAAACAGGATACAGAGAGCATTTCTGAAAAAGAAAAAAAAATGATAAATTGAATTACATCCAAATGAAGACCTTCTGTTCTTCAAAAACACAATAAAGAAATTGAAAAGGCAAGCCACAGAGTGGGAGAAGATATTTGCCACACACATAATTGATGAAGGACTGGCCTCCGTGCTAAACAAAAACTACGAATTAGCAGGGAGAAAAAAAGACAGAAAATGCAAAAGGACAATGGGCAATAGACTTAAAAAGGACATTTCACATCACAGATTGGGTTCTTTGGAAGCAGATCCTGAGGAGCTGGTGGTGCCAGATGCTTATTAGGAATCAAGATGTTTATTGTGAACAAAAAAGGGAGGAAGCAGGGTTGGGCAAGGAAAGGAGCTGAACCGTGATGTAGGCCTGGTGAAGCTTGGACAACCTGGCAGGCTGAAACAACTGTGCCTTTATGGTCCTCCCCCAAGACGACTGTGACCTTGAACAAAGTGATTCTCTGACACCGACGCAGGCTCTGAGGGAGCTGCCAGCTATTTGCTGACCACACTGAGCAGCTGGGCAACAAGTCCTTCCTAAAAGAGGGATTTGATGCCTTGTCTCTATATTTTGTACACTTCACAAAACAGGATATCCTAGCAGCCAATGAATCCATGGGAAACTGTTCCAGCTCTTTTTCCATTGGACAGAAGGGATTAAAACCACAGCGAGACTTCACTGCAATCTCACCAGAATGTCTGAAGTTAGAAAGACCGACCATATCAAACGGTGTAGAAGACTCGAAACAACTGGAAATCCTATACCCTCCTGATGGGAGTGTAAATTTGTAGGTCACTGTATAAAACAGTTTGCCATCAGTTCAAGCTGCAGCTATGCATGGCAGTGACTTGCAAGTATACTTCTAGGTATGTCCTGGACAGACGTGTGCATGTATATAGCAGTAGACGTGTACAAAAATGGCCACAGAAGCGCTATTCATAACAGCCTCACATTAGAAACAGCACAAATGTTTCTCAGTAATAGGAAGGATAAACACATTTTTCTCTGTTTATGCAAAGGCTGGGGTGGGCAGCCAGAAGGGTCCCCAGAGACCCTGCCTCCCCGTGCAGCGTGGTTGTGTGGTCCTCTCCCACGTGGAGCAGGATGGGTCTGTGTGATGAGTAGCATATGCGCAGCAGTGATGGAGTGCCACTTCGGAGATTAGGTGAAGTGACTTTGCAGCTTCCATCTTGGTAATGAGTGTTCTCTCTCTCACTCTCTCGGCTTATTTGCACTCCCTCCTGTCCCAGGGCATTCCATTCATGGTGTCCAGAGCCAGACAGGTGACCCCGCGAAGTGAGTGAGCGGCATCTCCAACTCTGACCACCAGGGGGCCAAGCCGGCCGGGCCCTGGCTGGCCAGGGACCCAGTTATCAGGTCGCCCTCTGGAGCCCGGCGGCCCGCAGGGTGGCTAGAGCGCCGCTGTGGTGCTCCCAGCCTTGGCTCGCCCCCTCCCAGCCACGTGCCCCCGGGCCCCCGCCACTCCGGAACGCTGGGTGGCCTCGGCCATCCTCTGTTCGCCCACCTGAGGCCCGACCATCTCCCCTTAGCCCACTCCCAGGCCCGAGCTGCTTCTCTTGACGGACCCAGAAGCAAAAGGGAGCCGCGCCACCACTTCTCTGGTCTCTCCCTGTGTCCTACGAGGGCTCTCCGCTGTCTCCAGGCCTTTACCCCCAGACCCGACCCGGGGTGAGGGAGGCAGCTAAGTTCTCCCCAAGGGGTGATGGAGTCAACTTGCCAGGGCTTCTTGCTGGGAGAGGGGAAAACACTATCTTCACCTGCAGTAAACGGAATCCTTTTTAGGACATTCCATCATGCACCCACCTAGGGACAGGCTTTGGAGAACACACACACACACACACACACACACTCACACACAGATGTCCAAATAAATCTAACTTTCAGATAAGCAACATTTTTTTTTTTACTTGCTCGTATGCTCGTGGGAGAGAGCGAGCGAGCTAAGTGAGAAAGCACCACTCATGAAGCATAGTCAGGGACTCCCTGACCCTTCTCTGTTTCTCCCTCCTTTTGCTTTGGGTGTTTCACACACTCTCCCCAGATGTTTCCAAGCCTCTGGTCCAGGACTCCAAATGCAGGTTTGCTCTGTGGCATCCAGCTGCCTTAACCATCAGGCCCCAGGGGCTGGCCCTCCACAAATTATTTCTCGCATAAGTATATCCCATAAATATGTGAGACTTCCTTATATTTTAAAATTCCTTGTTTATCTTATATTCAGATCTGACTAGATATCCTGTATTTTCTTTTTTTCCTTTTTTTTTTTTTGAGAGGTTTTCGCTATAGGGCACGTGCGCTTGCCAGACAGACAGAGAGAGACATAGAGACAGAAAGCGAGAAATCACCCCCCAGGGGGGATGGCCATGCCTCAGTCCCTTCTCCTCCATTCTCCTCTCGGGATCTTGGGCATGCACGCACATGCGCCCGGCGTGAGTTTTAAGCCACTGGGTCTGGGACTCGAACCACGGTCGACTACATGGGAGTCCAGCGACATAGCCATTACGCTAACTGCTGGTCCCAATGTCCTGTATTTGCTTTAGAACCCTAGCCAGGACTGAATTCTGGTAAAGAGAGGAAAGGGAGGGAAAGTTTCTGAGAGAAATAAAAGAATATTTGAAGCCCTCAGAATAAAAGATACTTATTTTTGGCCGAGTATCTATATTTTTATTTCATGCATACAAAACCTAGTTAGTTCTTTTAAAATCCTGTTTCTCCCTATTTTTTTCAAGTAAACTCAAGTATAGCTTTGTCTTTGACTTTTTTCTTTTTTAGAGAGACTTTTGACATTCTTAAAAAATCGTCATTTTTTGTAACAGATTTTAGAGAGAAATAACTGATCATTTTCTCTATAGCATTCGGCTAAAGCTGCTGTCCTTTATGTCTATGTAACTGTTTCCTCTGAGGAGCTTGCTATATTTTTTTAAGAATTATTTTATTTAACTTTATTTTAATTTGACCAGAGAAAGACAGAGAGAGAAAGTGAGAAAGCAAGCCACCACGTCTGGGACTCGGACCACGGTTGGCCATGTGGGAGTCCAGCACCCTTAACCACCATGCCACCTGCCAGCCCTAAGAGCTTAATTTTTAGGTTAATTTATTTTTATGGGAAAACCCATATTTTGCTATTTTGGCTGGAAAATTAGCTTTTTCCTGGGGTCCGAGATGAATAGGTATTGTTCTGTTGAGCAGAAATATCGAGGCCATGATACCGCCTACACAGCACCCTGACCAAGGTGTCTCCTGGGCATTACCACATATCTTTCTTTCTCCCTTTTTCTCCTTCTTTCTTTCCCTTTTTTTCCTTCTTTTTATCCCTCCCTCCCCAGAGGGCTTGTGCACTCCCCAGAGAGAGACAATGACAGAGAGGGAGAAGGAGAAAGCATCCCCGCAGGAAACAGTCATGCTGCAAACCTCCATCCTTTCGGGATTTGGGGCATGAACACAAACTCACCTGACTTGCTTTTCAGGCTCCTGGGCCTAGGACTTGCACTGTGGGGTTGGCCATGTGGGATCTGGTTGCTTTAATCACCACCCCATGGGCTGGCCCAGGGACAGCATTTCTAGTAACCATGTCATGCCCAATGCCATATAGAACACACACACTACATATATATCTTTCCATTACACTTAGAATTTGAGCCAAGGACTTAATTCCTTATAAAAGACCAAATCCCTTATAATCCCTTATACTATTTCTACAAACACTTCGTGGCCCTGGGAAGTGAATGAATTATTTTCCGCACTCCACTGTGGAATCCCATCAAAGCTAGGACTGCTCAGTCGTCACCTGCCTGGGTCGTGCAGGAGAGGAGGCACGTGTGTTGGTGAGCAACAGCTGCTGTAAAAGTGCCATGAGCTGGGGGACAGAAATAACAGAAATGTGCTGATACCGTTTAGCAACAGTTCTGGAGACAGAAGTCTGAAATCAAGCTGCCGTCAGGGCTGGTTCCTTCTGAGGGCCAGGAGGGAAGGATCTGTTCCAGGCTCTCTCCTTGGCTGGTAGACAGCCATCTTCCACCTGTGTCCATCCCACATTTCATAAGGCCCCCAGTCCTAGTGGATGGAGGAGCCCACCCCAATGACCTCATTCTAATCTGATTGGCTTTGTAAAGACCTCATCTCCAAATAAGGTCACATTCTGAGGTTTAGAGTTCCAATGTATCTTTTGGGGTGGATGCGGTCGACCCATAACACCAAGGAAATCCTGAGGCGTGAAGCAATTCGTTGACACTTGAGAGAAAACTCTTATGTGGAGTTCCGTCAGCCCTCCATAGGGCCTTGGCTGCCAGGCTGGGACTTTGGTCATGAAGCTCCTAGACCCTAAGACGTGCTGGCTTCATGGGAGAGCTGGGTGTCACTGCTGGACAACTGAACTGGGTCTGAGCCGGCTCTCGGCTACTGGGGTGGGGGCTACTTTGAGTTCCTGGCAGGAGGAGGCTTCTCCTTTGCAGTGAGCCTTTCAGGGTGGAGATGTTTGTCTCGGGGGGCTCCTTCTTTCTCCAGAGCAGGTAGGGACAGGACCTTGAGCAGAACATTCTCACAGATTGGTCCAACACTTGTGGCAGTGGAGTGCAGTAGGGATCCAGGCACGGGTCTAGGAAAGAAAAACAGAGGCCAGGAATTTGGAAGATTTGAGGTAAAAATGTAAAAACGTGTGTAATAAATGTTCATAACAATTTGGGTCTCATAAAACTCTGCCTATCCACACTGAATCCCCTTATTCGGATAATAAAACTCGAATGCAACTCTGTGCTGTCATACCCAGGTGAAATCTAAGGATTCAAAAGAATACTCCTGCCTATTTCTTCCTACAGCAGCATAGTCATTGGAGAGTTTGCAATTCACACTTGGGCCACATTAATTTTCTCATGGGAATTTAATATTTATTAGCAACAGGGAATTGTGAAAGCAGGTGAGAAAAATCCCTGCTCCTCCCCTGGTTCACAGGGAAGATGAATTCAATCATTAAGGGAGTGGGATCTCACACGGACGACTGCAGTTCAAATCCCAGTGCTAGCAGCTTGGAAAACATGCTGGGTGCATGGACGTGTGTACCCAGAATCCTGACAGCATGGAGAAACAGAGGAGAAAAGATTGCAGTGTGACCCCATCCGCTGGGAGGTGTTTCCTTCCTATCTGTCTCTCTTCCTCTCTAGCAGTACATGTTTCCTCTGGAAATTAAAAACCAACAAAAAATGCTAATAGCACATGTGGCGTGCTTCCATCGTCCTTCCCTGGGAGTGTCTTCAGCCTCTGTATGGCTAACTTGGAATCAGGGCCACCATGTCCTACTATACTGGGATTTGTGTGAACTCTAAGCCTAATTCCAGATGGTCCTTTTTGCTAAAGTGAGATCTTTGGTGTCACTATGTGAATTTTTAATCTCCCTAAAGTATGTCCTGAGGTTGGAGGTGAAAGTTTGGCATGTGGACAAGTGGAATGGAGAGCTGACCGCCATGACGAAGGCCCCCAACACACACATCGCCCTGCTGTGTCTGCCTGTGCAGTTCAAGGCTCCAGAGGCAGTCATTTGGGAAAGGAATTGAACCCTGCCCGTCCTTCAGAATAAAGTTACGTGGCAAAGTGAGGAAGCCTTGATCCAGCCAAGAGCCACGGGAGCAGCTGGGCCTAACACCCTTCTGTCCGCACATGGTAAGGAAGATTAAGGCGCAGCTGGGATCATCCTAACCGTCAGCTCCTCGGTTCATGGGGAGCACGTCAGTAATTCATTTCTTACTGCTCTTCAGGTAGAGAGATTGGAGGGGGACGACCACTGTACTGAATCACCTGTGTACACGGGCGCCGGCTCCCTTGCTCCTGCCTTCCCTCCCTGGCACCTTGTTTGTGACTTAATGTCCCAACACGTCTTCTTTCTGTCAGTCTCTTCATTTCTTTTTCCCCTCCTTAAACACATTCCTGTCTGTTTCCCATAATTAATTGCCTTATGTCATGGTTCACATTTTTTTTTTTTTTTGAGAGAGAGATTTTTGCTATAGGGTGCATGCATTTGCCAGACAGAAAGAGAGAGAGACAGCGAGAAAGCAAGAAATCACCTTTCGGGGGTGGCCATACCACAATCTCTTCTCCTCCATTCTCCTCTCGGGGTTTTGGGCATGCACACGTACTCAGTGTGAGAGTCAAGCTGCCAGGTCCAGGACTTGAGCTGCAGTTGACCATGTGGGGGTCCAGTGCTTTAACCACGGCCCCACCTGCTGGCCCCTTCTTTTCCTTTTGAAACCCACAGCAATCTACCCCAGCCTCCGCCAGCCCAGATCCAGCATGTGCAGGGAGCCCTGGGCTGAGGACTGGGGCATTCCACGTGAGTCCGTGTGCATCACCACTCGGCCTTCATCTGGCTTGTGGCTTACATTTTATTTAGAAGTTCTCCTTTCTCTACCCACCTTGCATCTAGCTTTTCTTTAGTAAGCACATGCTCCTGGCATTCCAATACCGTGTCCTTGGCAATTTGCTCAACTCAGTTTGCCACCATTATTTTTTGTCCTTTAACTTCCACCCCCCTCGTTTTGTTTCCCTCCTATCTCTCGATGTGGGGAGACCAGGTGCAGATGCTAAAGCTGGCCAGTAGGACACTTCCAGCAGTCTTCACTCAAGTCTTCCAGTCTCTTTTCTAGTGGTCTCCTTAATTCTCCCGAATGCCCGTGTGTGCTAAAGCCCTTTCCCACCCCATCTAGCCAATGTCTGGAAGTTCACGTGGGCCTCCCTACCTGCTCAAGTCCTTAATCCACAGGGACTGAGAAGCTAGACAGAGAACGATGTCTCTCTGACGCCATCATGAAAGTCTGAGCGGAGCACATGCATCCGTGCGGTCCAGGCCGGTGAGGACCGTGTTGGGGGTGTTTACCTCACTGTTTCTGGATAAATGGATGGATAAACTTAAAATAAAAATTGAAAACAAATCTAGAATTGACTTCACCAGACTTCAAGAAACCTATTTTGCAACAACTTTTAAAATGTCAGTGAAGTGCCCCTTGACCACCATATATTTTGAGGTACAGAGAAGCACCTTATTCAAAATAGCCCAGGAAAACAACTCCCATCAGTCACCCATCTTCATCCACCTGCCTGCTCCACCCACCGACCCTGCCGGCGCCTTCTGTGTGAATCCCCCGCACGCCCTGCAGGGGGCGCTTGTGACCAAGCAGGCACGCTCAGCTTGCGGGCAGGGAGACTGCGGAGGTGGGGAGGAGCCGCGCAGGCTCTGATGGACCGCTCCATCACCTTTCAGGTCCGAAGGCACATTCGCCTCCCTGAGACTTTCTCGGTGACTCTAACGTTAATTTCAAGTCCCCTCCCATCATTGCATTCATGGTTTCCTATTTTCCTTCTCTACTTACTTTCGTTCCTTAGCACTGTCACCATTTAATGTATCTGTATTTTACTTATCTTGCTTATTGTCTCTCTCCCTAGAGCAGTGTATAGCACTGTGAACATAGAGGTATTTTTTTTGAATAATTTTATTTAGCTTTATTTATTTATTTAAATTTGACCAAAGTGGGACAGAGTGAGAGAGAGAGAGGTGGGTGGAGGGGTGAGATAGCAAGCCGCCCGGTCTGGGACTCAAACTGTGGTCAGCCATGTGGGAGTCCAGCGCCCTTAACCACCATGCCACCTGCTGGCCCTGAGCATAGGGATTTTGGATTGTTTGGTAACCTAAGCCAGGAGCTTAGGAGCACTCAGAAGGTATTTATTACCTATTTGTTGAATACATGAAGAAGGCTCTCTTGTCACTTCAGCCACTGAAGGGCACTCAGTGACCGGGAATCTGTGAGCATCTAATATGCTAGAAAAAAGCTCAAAGATGCCACATTTATTTTAGAATCCTTGCCTGTGACCACTATGTACTGGGGCGTAGTTCTTATCCCAGATAAGGACCCAATAATCAATATGGCATTCAGAGTTCATTGATCTGACGCTAGGATATGAGATGCTCACACGTGTTTAATGAATAAGTAACTCTCACTCATTTCATGAACAGTTTTTGAGCCCACTATGTGTCAAACACTGTTCTAGGCACTATACTGTTCACTGGGTCTTTGTCAGAAATGCTCTAAAAATTCTAACATTGAACTAGAGAGCAGTGATTAAATATTTTTATAAACAATGTATAATAACACAAAAATGATTTTATTCTGAGTAAAAAAGCAGTCAAACTAGGTTTAAAGTTTTTAGAATTATGCTTCTAGGGCTGGCCCAATAGCCTAGTGGTTAAGGAAGCTGAATCCCACATGGTAGGTCACAGTTTGAATCCTGGTCCCAGTGGCTTAAAAAGCGCTGTGGCCACAGTACATGCATGCCCCAAATCCCAACTGGATGGAGAAAGGGAGAAAGGATCGTAGTGTGGCCGTGCCCCCCTAGGGGTGCTTTCTCCTTCCCTCTCTTTATCTTTATCTCTCTATCTCTCTCTAATGAGTAAATGCGCCTCCTGGCAATAAAAAAAAAAATCACATTTTAAACTTTTTTTCCAGTTTGCTATAAGGTACATGTGCTTGCCAGCCAGAGACAGAGACACATAGAGAAAAGAAGAAATCTCCCCCCAGGGGAATGGCCATGCCGTCTTTTCTGGATTTGAGGCATGCACCTACATATGGCTGGCATGATTTTCAAGCCACCAGGTCTGGGACTCAAACAGCTCAGTTGGCTATGTCAGTTCTGGCTGCCTTAAGCTCCATGCCACCTGTTGGCTCCTAACTTTCTTTTTAAGTTTATTTACTTGTTCTTTGTAAGAGGGAGAAAGAAAGAGACAGGCGCGCTCCACAGGGTCTTCATGCCACAGTCCTACCCTCAAACTCAGCCAGCCTGGCTCACAAGTGCCTGATGTGCAAGGGAGACCTAGGGACGTGAACGGCGGCTGTTCACCCATGACGTCCACGTTGTGGGTGCTGCATTACTTCTGCACCACCACAGCTAGTCTGCAATTTTCATTTT
The DNA here is from genome assembly GCF_000334495.1 of Tupaia belangeri chinensis. Classification (NCBI taxonomy): domain Eukaryota; kingdom Metazoa; phylum Chordata; class Mammalia; order Scandentia; family Tupaiidae; genus Tupaia; species Tupaia belangeri. The sequence goes on along the minus strand of NW_006160040.1, from coordinate 3,368,365 downwards.
ATTTCATTTTTTTAAAATATTTTTAAGTTTAATTTTATTCAACATTACTATTCTTTTTCAGTTCGACCAGAGAAAGACAGAGGCGAAGGCACATTCGCCTCCCTGAGACTTTCTCGGTGACTCTAACGTTAATTTCAAGTCCCCTCCCATCATTGCATTCATGGTTTCCTATTTTCCTTCTCTACTTACTTTCGTTCCTTAGCACTGTCACCATTTAATGTATCTGTATTTTACTTATCTTGCTTATTGTCTCTCTCCCTAGAGCAGTGTATAGCACTGTGAACATAGAGGTATTTTTTTTGAATAATTTTATTTAGCTTTATTTATTTATTTAAATTTGACCAAAGTGGGACAGAGTGAGAGAGAGAGAGGTGGGTGGAGGGGTGAGATAGCAAGCCGCCCGGTCTGGGACTCAAACTGTGGTCAGCCATGTGGGAGTCCAGCGCCCTTAACCACCATGCCACCTGCTGGCCCTGAGCATAGGGATTTTGGATTGTTTGGTAACCTAAGCCAGGAGCTTAGGAGCACTCAGAAGGTATTTATTACCTATTTGTTGAATACATGAAGAAGGCTCTCTTGTCACTTCAGCCACTGAAGGGCACTCAGTGACCGGGAATCTGTGAGCATCTAATATGCTAGAAAAAAGCTCAAAGATGCCACATTTATTTTAGAATCCTTGCCTGTGACCACTATGTACTGGGGCGTAGTTCTTATCCCAGATAAGGACCCAATAATCAATATGGCATTCAGAGTTCATTGATCTGACGCTAGGATATGAGATGCTCACACGTGTTTAATGAATAAGTAACTCTCACTCATTTCATGAACAGTTTTTGAGCCCACTATGTGTCAAACACTGTTCTAGGCACTATACTGTTCACTGGGTCTTTGTCAGAAATGCTCTAAAAATTCTAACATTGAACTAGAGAGCAGTGATTAAATATTTTTATAAACAATGTATAATAACACAAAAATGATTTTATTCTGAGTAAAAAAGCAGTCAAACTAGGTTTAAAGTTTTTAGAATTATGCTTCTAGGGCTGGCCCAATAGCCTAGTGGTTAAGGAAGCTGAATCCCACATGGTAGGTCACAGTTTGAATCCTGGTCCCAGTGGCTTAAAAAGCGCTGTGGCCACAGTACATGCATGCCCCAAATCCCAACTGGATGGAGAAAGGGAGAAAGGATCGTAGTGTGGCCGTGCCCCTCTAGGGGTGCTTTCTCCTTCCCTCTCTTTATCTTTATCTCTCTATCTCTCTCTGATGAGTAAATGCGCCTCCTGGCAATAAAAAAAAAAATCACATTTTAAACTTTTTTTCCAGTTTGCTATAAGGTACATGTGCTTGCCAGCCAGAGACAGAGACACATAGAGAAAAGAAGAAATCTCCCCCCAGGGGAATGGCCATGCCGTCTTTTCTGGATTTGAGGCATGCACCTACATATGGCTGGCATGATTTTCAAGCCACCAGGTCTGGGACTCAAACAGCTCAGTTGGCTATGTCAGTTCTGGCTGCCTTAAGCTCCATGCCACCTGTTGGCTCCTAACTTTCTTTTTAAGTTTATTTACTTGTTCTTTGTAAGAGGGAGAAAGAAAGAGACAGGCGCGCTCCACAGGGTCTTCATGCCACAGTCCTACCCTCAAACTCAGCCAGCCTGGCTCACAAGTGCCTGATGTGCAAGGGAGACCTAGGGACGTGAACGGCGGCTGTTCACCCATGACGTCCACGTTGTGGGTGCTGCATTACTTCTGCACCACCACAGCTAGTCTGCAATTTTCATTTTATTTCATTTTTTTAAAATATTTTTAAGTTTAATTTTATTCAACATTACTATTCTTTTTCAGTTCGACCAGAGAAAGACAGAGGGAGAGGGAAAGTGAGAAAGCAAGCTACCCCACCTGCTGGCCCTGAGCATAGGGATTTTGGATTGTTTGGTAACCTAAGCCAGGAGCTTAGGAGCACTCAGAAGGTATTTATTACCTATTTGTTGAATACATGAAGAAGGCTCTCTTGTCACTTCAGCCACTGAAGGGCACTCAGTGACCGGGAATCTGTGAGCATCTAATATGCTAGAAAAAAGCTCAAAGATGCCACATTTATTTTAGAATCCTTGCCTGTGACCACTATGTACTGGGGCGTAGTTCTTATCCCAGATAAGGACCCAATAATCAATATGGCATTCAGAGTTCATTGATCTGACGCTAGGATATGAGATGCTCACACGTGTTTAATGAATAAGTAACTCTCACTCATTTCATGAACAGTTTTTGAGCCCACTATGTGTCAAACACTGTTCTAGGCACTATACTGTTCACTGGGTCTTTGTCAGAAATGCTCTAAAAATTCTAACATTGAACTAGAGAGCAGTGATTAAATATTTTTATAAACAATGTATAATAACACAAAAATGATTTTATTCTGAGTAAAAAAGCAGTCAAACTAGGTTTAAAGTTTTTAGAATTATGCTTCTAGGGCTGGCCCAATAGCCTAGTGGTTAAGGAAGCTGAATCCCACATGGTAGGTCACAGTTTGAATCCTGGTCCCAGTGGCTTAAAAAGCGCTGTGGCCACAGTACATGCATGCCCCAAATCCCAACTGGATGGAGAAAGGGAGAAAGGATCGTAGTGTGGCCGTGCCCCTCTAGGGGTGCTTTCTCCTTCCCTCTCTTTATCTTTATCTCTCTATCTCTCTCTGATGAGTAAATGCGCCTCCTGGCAATAAAAAAAAAAAATCACATTTTAAACTTTTTTTCCAGTTTGCTATAAGGTACATGTGCTTGCCAGCCAGAGACAGAGACACATAGAGAAAAGAAGAAATCTCCCCCCAGGGGAATGGCCATGCCGTCTTTTCTGGATTTGAGGCATGCACCTACATATGGCTGGCATGATTTTCAAGCCACCAGGTCTGGGACTCAAACAGCTCAGTTGGCTATGTCAGTTCTGGCTGCCTTAAGCTCCATGCCACCTGTTGGCTCCTAACTTTCTTTTTAAGTTTATTTACTTGTTCTTTGTAAGAGGGAGAAAGAAAGAGACAGGCGCGCTCCACAGGGTCTTCATGCCACAGTCCTACCCTCAAACTCAGCCAGCCTGGCTCACAAGTGCCTGATGTGCAAGGGAGACCTAGGGACGTGAACGGCGGCTGTTCACCCATGACGTCCACGTTGTGGGTGCTGCATTACTTCTGCACCACCACAGCTAGTCTGCAATTTTCATTTTATTTCATTTTTTTAAAATATTTTTAAGTTTAATTTTATTCAACATTACTATTCTTTTTCAGTTCGACCAGAGAAAGACAGAGGGAGAGGGAAAGTGAGAAAGCAAGCTGCCAAATCCAGGACTCGAACCGTGGTTGACCATGTGGGAGTCCAGCGCCTTAACCACCATGCCACCTGCCGGCCCACTACAATTTTTAATGTATGATTGAATTTTATGATCTTAAAAAATTACAATTTTTCTTAGATTAAAAAAGCCAATATGAGAGGTCTTTAAAAAGTTTATGGAGGGACCAGCAGTTAGCGTAATGGCTATGTCACTGGACTCCCACGTAGCCGGCTCTGTTTTGAGTCCTGGACCTGGTGGCTTGAACTCGTGCCGGGCACGTGTGCGTGCGTGCTCAAGATCCTGAGAGGAGAATGGAGGAGAAGGGATTGCAGCGTGGCCATCCCCCCTGGGGGATGATTTCTTGCTTTCTGTCTCTCTGTCTCTCTTTGGCTTTCTGGCAAGCACACGCTCCCTACAGCAAAAACAAACAAACAAACAAACAAAAAACCTCTCCTTCCCAAAAAAAGTTTATGGAAATGCATATTATGAAAAACTATGCATGAATTTCCAATTTTTTGCACCCCAATAAACTCATACTTTAATTCTCCTTTTGAAGTCCTTCTGTATTTCTGAGCTCCTCCACTTTCTGGGGTAAGGAATCAATGCCTTTCCTTTTTTCCCTACTTTTCTGTATCTTCTAAACTTTTTAATGTGTATCCTTAAATTTTCAAATTTAATATTTTTCTTAAAGATCAATTGAGGAGACCCAGCAGGTGGCATAGTGGTTAAGGTGTGACATGGCCCACATGGCCAACAATGATTTGAGTCCCAGATCTGGAGGCTTGAAAATCATGCTGGGTGCATGTGTGTGTACCCAAAATCTCAAGAGCAGAATGGAGGAGATGGGATTGAACGTGGCCACCCCGCCTAGCGGGTGATTTCTCACTTTTCCTCTCACTGTCTCTCTCTGTCATCCATTGTGCACAAACGCCCTATGGAAAAAACCTACTTAAAAAAAACAATCAGTTGAGGATTCACAACACCTGTCTGGGAAATCAATAGGGAGAGCGACCCTTATCCCTGACTGAGAGGTATGTTATCTTGTCCAAAGCCAGGGTGTTGCTTGGGAAGCCCAGGGACAGTGAGGACGCCCCATGTGGCAAGCCCTAGGTCTTCAGATGGGATCAGAGATTCAGTATCTGGAAACCGGACTTTAGGCCAGGATGACACAGTTACTAAAGTGTAACTTCAGAAGCTCAGTTATTAATGATGTACCTTCACAGGTGGGGGATGACACTCCAGGAGTAAGGAGACTCGGTGCCCCTCTGGCCTGTCGGACTCATACCTTAAATGTGACTCAAGTTCTGTGCGTCTCGTCACCAGCGGGCCTCACCAGAGGGGCACCTAGCTCCCCTGGCCCACACCAGCCCTAGCCGTCAGTGTGTAGGTCTGATCGGTCCCCTCATGTCCCACCTGGGGGTGTAAGCCAGCAGACGGGGGAGGGGAGCAGTGGCTGGTCTTGCTGCTAAGGACGGGGGCGCTCTCTGAATTCTGTGCTGGGGACGGTACCTCTGTCTTCAAGGTCAGAGTAAGTCTTCATTCTGTCCGGGTTGAGAGCCCGTCACCAGCAGCCTAGGTGGGAGAGAAGATCTGGGTTTGTTCTTGGTCCCCCTCACTCCTGATTTTGGAAATTCCAGGGACTTCAGTTTTAGAGCCTTTCTGGGCTCCATGATGTGAACCGTGTGGGGCGGGGCTTAACAGCCCAGCCCTGCCTGAAGAGAGGTGGTGAGGAGAGGGAGAAAGCACCTGGGATACCCTACTTAGAAGATCAGGGTTCTTGGATCCGCCATTCCGGTACTTCCTGTCCGTCCGCTTGCAGCTTCTACAGTTCTGTTGCTGTAAGCCGCTTTCCTTCTGTTTGCTACAGTATATTCATACCATTTAGTTTCTCTTTTCCTTATAGCTCCTAACATACTATGGGATTCCAGAAAGTTGATGGAAAAAGGGAATTAAAAGTATGGATTTCTGGGACCAGCAGTTGGCGTAATGGTTATATTGCTGGACTCCCATGTAGTTGACTGCGGTTCGTGTCCCAGACCCGGTGGCTTAAATCCCTTGTGTGTGTGTGTGTGTGTGTGGGTGTGTGTGTGTGTGTGTGTGTGTGTGTGCGCGCGAGAGAGAGAGAGACGTGGCTGGGGGCTCTAACACAATGGAGAGGGGATTGCGGCGTGGCTGCCTCCCGCCCTGGGGGGGGCGATTTCTTGCTTTCTGTCTCTCTGTCTGTCTCTGTCTGTCTGGCGAGCGCATGCGCCCTATAGTAAAAACCTCTCAAAAAAAAAAGAAGAGTATGGATTTTTTTTAGTGAAAAAAAAAATTGAAATTTATGCAGTTTTTTCCTAATAAGTATTTTGCATGAACTTGTCGAACACCCCTCATCTATGTGCTGGGCACTACTCTAAGACCTCACATCTGCACGAACTGACTTAATCCCTACAACAGCCTTAGGTTCCTGTTTTATGCAGGAGAAGTGAAAGCACAGGAATTGAGCTTCTTTTTTTTTTCAACATTTTATTTTTTGAGAGGTTTTCGCTATAGGGGTGCATACGCTCGCCAGACAGACAGAGAGAGACAGAGAGACAGAAAGCGAGAAATCACCCCCCTGGGGGATGGCCACGCCGCAATCCCTTCTCCTCCATTCTCCTCCCGGGATCTTGGGCACGCACGCACCCGCGCCCGGCGTGAGTTTTAAGCCACCGGGTCTGGGACACGAACCGTGGTTGACTACGTGGGAGTCTAGTGACATAACCATTATGCTAACTGCTGGTCCCAGGAATTGAGTTTCTTAACCAAGGCTACTGACACGATAAGGCCAGAATCCCTGCACTGAGCTGCTCATAAAACTTGCACATGTCCCGTTAAATTTTCTCGGTTTTCAGGTTTTGCTGTTCACAGCTGTTTTAGTGTTCATATAAGTATAATTCGGGGCAATAATTTATTTGTATAATATTGTCATATGTATTTCATGTTACATATGTTATAAACTCAATAATACAGTGCAGTAATTTTTGCCTTAGTAATCTTACTTTTTTTTTTAAATTATAAGAGTATCTTTTGTATTTACTAGAGTATTTCTAGTGCTCTTGCTTTCTTCCTGTAGATTCAAGTGACCCTGATTCCTTTAGCACTGCTGTGTAAGGCAGGTTTCTCACAAACTAGCAGAAGCCTGGCATCCCATGCCCGAGAGTTCCCCAAACTCTCTGGGTTTTGTACGCAGGCCAGAGAGGTGGTTATCGGTGTCTGTCACAACTAGGTGGTCAGAGGGCCCATTCCCACAGTGCAGCCATGTGTTCTTACTGCTAAAAGTGGGCTGACCAGCCTGAATTCCCTATGGGTGCCCTTACCCCCGAGTGTGGCGCCTGGTCACCAGCTCCTTCAGTTTCCACACCACCCTTTCCCCAAGGCTTATCCTCAGCTGCCATAGGGTTCAGGCACATAGAGTCGACCTTCCCACCAATTCCCATCAGGCCTGGCCTGGCTCTTAACTCCCACCCCACAACGCACATGCGCCTGCAGCTGAGGGGCGCCCTGCTCAGCCAGAGAAGCAATCTGAGAAGTGCACGCTTCTCTCAGAGTAGAGGTCATTCAACCTTAGCCCATGGGCAAGTGTCAAGGTTCAGCCAAGCCTTCCTTTCCAGATTGCTCCTCCTTTCAGGGACGCAATTCAGCTAAATATATACCCAGTGTATCTGGCTGTAGCCCTTTGTCAGATGGCTGCCTTTCTGCTCTAAATTCCCAATTGCCAGGCCAGAAGGCAGCATACATGGTGGTTAAATAAAATGTGGACTCCCACATGGCTGACCTCAGTTCAAGTCCTGGACCTGGCAGCTTGAAGTTCATACTGGGCATGTATGCGTGTGCCCAAAATCCCTAGAGGAGAAGGGCTTAGGGTGTGGCCATCTCCCGGGAGGGGGTGATTTCTCACTTTTCCTCTCTCTGTCTCTGCCTCTATCCAGTGAGTGCACATGCCCTATGGGGAAAAAAAAAAAAAAAAAAAACAACCTTTAAAAATAAATCCCTGATTTTCACGTTCCAGGGAGGTCCTGAGTCCGCTCCACATGCGGCCCGCTCCCCCAGGCTCACAGCCTCCTTCTCTCTTCAGCCAGGGACCCTGGCTTCTTGTGCTGTTAGTTTCACCAGCATCAACCCAGGATGCAAAACGCATCCTCTTCACCCGTTTCTGTGAGAAATCTGACCACATCAAACGCTACATCATTTCTGTGGTCTTTCTCTGAGATCAGTGTCTGGGAGGGTGGCAGAAGTCGAGGTCACATGCGCTCACACAGCATCCCGTCGTCTTCCCGTCCCACACTCTTCTCTTCTCCCAGGTTTCCCCTGCCCCACTTTCTACTTCCTCAGCTGCTTCTTGTTGATCTGGGCCCAGAGCACCCATTTTTCTTTGCTAAATGAGAGGCCCCTACTTCTCATTCAGATAAATACCTTCCTCAAGCAGCTCCAGGGCCTGGTGGGAAGCTAAACACCCCATCCAGTTTTCAAAGGTGGATTCATCAAGCCAATCAGCATATACTGGTGGCAGTCATTGGCTCAGGGATGGCGAGTGTATCAGTTCTAGCCAATGAGAGGAGAGGGAGATACTGGCCAAGTTCCTAGGTTAGAAGCTTCCTTGCTTTTCTAAGGAACCACCTAGAAAGGCTCCCCTCTTGTGCTGGATGGAGCTAAAGAAGCATGTGGCCTGAAAGCAGTTGGCAGCCTTGTTGTGACCATGAGGGAAGCCAGGCATAAAATGATTTAGACCAGGTCTTTAGTGATGTCACTGAGGTGTTGGGTCAGCCTCATCTCAAGTTCACTGGACTGTCTGCAAATGAATGCTATTTATTTTTCAAACCAGCTTGGGTTGTTTTTACTGTTATTTGCAATCTTCCTTCTTGTTTCCTTTTCTTTTCCCCAAGTACAGTTTTTGGATGCAGCTTCTAACTCCTGCAGACTTACCAAAGATATGGCCCATGCTAGAGCTGGTTGTCCTTAAAAGAAATTGGAAGAAGCTCTTTGGAGGAAAAGGGAAACCTAGCTACTAGTCATAGTGCTTGGAGATCACCTGTATGAATTTTGAATAAAAGCTCATTCATTTCAAAGAAACACCAAGCAAAAGGAATCACAAGATCACATTTTAATATCATGAAGAAAGAGTTAAGAGAAATCTTTCAATTTTAGCAAATAATGATTCTTTTATTCTGATAACATATATATATATAAAATCAATCACTTTTCAGGGAGAAAGAAATTAAGTCTCTTTTTTTTTTAAGAGAGATTTTTTGCTATAGGGCATGTGCACTTGCACTTGCCAGAGAGACAGAGAAAGTGAGAAATCACCCCTCCAGGGAGGGTGGCTATGCAGTCCCTTCTCTATTCTCCTCTCAGGATCTTGGGCATGCGCGCATATACACTTGGCTTGAATTCAAACTGCCGGGTCCAGAACTTGAACCGTGATCGATCATGTGGAGGTCCAGCACCTTAATGACTATGCCACCTGCTGGAATCAGGTCTTTAAGTTTGTACTAACACTGATTAAGATTAGGCCACCCACCTTGAGCCCTAGTTTTTCATTCATTCAGCATTAATGATGATGATGATGATGATTTTGAGAGATTTTTGCTATAAGGTGTGTGTACTCACCAAAGAGACAGAGAGTGACAGACGAAAAGCAAGAAATCACCTCCCTCCCCACGGTGGGGATAGCCATGCCGCAATCCCTTCTTCTCTATTCTCCTCTCGGGATCTTGGGCATGCTTGGGCATGAGTTTTAAGCCGCCAGATCTGGGACTAGAACCACAGTCGACTATATGGGAGTCCAGTGATATAATCATGATGCCATTCACTAATCCCCGGCATTAATTACTTCTTGATTCCTTTTACAGAACAGATACTGAATTACATGCTGGGGATACAGTGGAGAGCAAGACCCATTTATTTCCTGCCATCTTGGAATTAAAAGCCCAATGACCAGAGAAGAGTCCTAAATGTTGCCCCTTCAGTCCTCCCAGCTGTCGGCTACATGTTCCACCACACTAATCCCACTACCAGGCACTGCCCGGATGATGGTCTCTGAGCTGTGCTCCCACCCAAACTGCCAGACCTGAGGCCAGTGTTTTTACTAAGTCAATTCCTGAGTATGGGTCAGGGTCACAAGCCCAGAGCAATCAAGATAAGAGATCCTGCCTGAAAGGGACCAAGTTGGGGATCCAGGAGAATTTGAGTGAGTCATCTTTGCCTGGGATGGGAGTGCTCTTTTCATTTCATCTAATCACCAACTTCCTGTGTCCTTAGCACATGGCCTTACTAAAAATAAGACTCTTATCTGCCATAGGAGCCCTCGGAAGGGGGAGGACAGAATGTCTGTCCCAATTTTGTGTTGGCAGTACTGCCTGAGCTCCAGAAATATCCATGTTGGTGAAGCCAAGCAGAGACTAGCAGGATGATGACCTGAGGGAGTTGGAAGAGGCTTCAGCTTGGAGCACTGGCTAAGGCAGTGGCTGGGTGCAACCTACGATACCAGGCAGATGAAGGCTCTATTTTTAAACATTTTATTTATTTTTAGTTTGCTATGGGGTGTGTGCACACCCTCCAGAGAGAGAGAAGGAGAGAGAAAGAGAGAGACAGAGGAGAGAGAGAGAGAAAAAAAACCACCCCACCCCCGCCCCTGGGGCTGGCAGGTGGCGTGGTGGTTAAGAGCACTGGACTCCCACATGGCAGACCCCGGTTTGGGTCCCAGACCTGGTGGCTTATTCTCTCTCTCTCTGTCTCTTTCTGGTCAAATTAAGTAAATAAATACATAAATAAACAAGTAAAATAATTCTTTAAAACAAAACAAAACAACCCCCCCCCCC